>NW_008357491.1:76714-120699 GCF_000622305.1 Nannospalax galili
AAAGCAGGATGGGTATGGGCCAGGGGAGCAAGCTAGTAAGCAGCATTCTTCCATGGTCTGTACTTCAAGAAGTTTCTGCCATGCGCTTCTGCCCTGGTTTCCCTCCATGATGAGCTGTAACAGATGAAATGGACCCTTTCCTCCTCAAGTTGGTTTTGGTCAGTGTTTTTAATCACAGCAATGGAAAGTAACTAGGACAAGGGCTGTAAGTATTCTATTCCTGGAGCTATACAAGTTGAAACAGGACAAGTTCTGTGTAAAGTGGATTCATCCCAGACATGGTAGCTAGCCATTAACTTGCTCACATACCCATTCAGTCTCCTAGCAACCTTAAAATTTTTAAAGTTTTTAAATATTTTATTTCTTATTTTTATTTTATATGTATGAGTGTATTGCCCACATGTAGGTAAGTGTACCTGTAACATGCATTGCTCACTGAGGTCAAAAGAAGGCATCGGATCCCTGGAACTGGAGTTACAGACAGTTGTTCGCCGCCATGTGGGTGCTGGGAATTGAACCCAGGTCCCTGCAAGAGCAGCTAGTGCTCTTAACTGCTGAGCCATCTCTCCAGCCCCAACTTTTAAAAGTTGTTAAGGGCCAGTGAGATGGTTTTTTGCCACCAAGCCTGATGACCTAAGTGATCTCCAGGGCCCACACAGTAGAAGGAGAGAACCAACTCTTGCAAATCATCCTCCAACCTCCACCTACAAGCATACACAGACAGATAAATAAAATGTAAGAAAAACTAATTAAAAAAAAAAAGCTGGGTGGGTGCTGGAGAGGTGGCTCAGTGGTTAAGAGCACTGACTACTCTTGCAGAAGATCTGGGTTCAATTCCCAGAATCCACATGGCAGTTAACAACGATCCATAACATTAGTCCCAGGGGATCTGACCCCCTCTTCTGACCTCCACAACATTGCATGACACGGGTACACTTACATACATGCAGGCAATACACTCATACACATAATAAAAATTTAAAAAGCTGGATGAATGGTGCTTGTAATCCCAGTGCTGGGGAGACTGGACCACGCAAGTGCCTGGAGTTCTCCCAAAGTCAATGAGAGACTGTGTCTCAAAAAGACAAGGTAGATGGTTCTTGAGAAAGGACACTGGAGGTTGACCTCTAGCCTCCACATGAACATGACACATGTGCATGGCACCCACCAACACACACACACACACACACACACACACACACACACACACACACACTAAATAAAAGACACAAATACCTAAGTCTTCCTTGAGACACTGAGCTATTGCTCTAACAGTCTGCCTAGAGCAATCAAGGAAGGCTTCCCAGAGGAGGGGATCCATGAACAAAACCTCCAGTGCAGTCTCCTTCCACTCATTTGACAGATAGAGAAAGGAATGTAATAGGAGTTGTTCAAGACTCCTGCAGCAGGCAGAAGGGAGCCTGGGGAGGGGCTCCCAGCCCAGAGTCTGGAATCCATTTGCCAGGCCAGCAGTGTTTTCACAGGGAGAAGTGGGAGGCCTGCCCCCCACCATCTGTTCCCTGTTTATTTATTTATACTTAAGTATCACCCTCCAACCCTGCCAGGGGCACCAAACATACCAGCATCCCTGCAGAGAGGGGCGAAGGGGACAGAGGGACTGTCAGTCCATGGATTGCTACTCTTCAGGATCAGGTAGGAGGATGGGCACCTGCCCCAGCTTGGTTGTGCTTGCTGTGAGGCTGCTCTGTATCTTGTTCATGCTGGAAGTCTCTCCATAGGCATGGAAGGGCAAAGCCAGCATAGTGTGACAGATGGAGCCCAGCCTGGCTGCATTCAGCAACATTACTCCCCAGTTGAGTCGGTCAGTGCTCCGTTATGTCTCTAGATGCAGCTTGTACATCATAGAGGGCCCTTCAAGCCTATTAGTGTACCAGGGTTTGTGGGACACTACTTCTGTATCCTCTCCAGGACTCTCACCCCTGGCCCTGGCCTTGGAGAGGTTAGTGAAGCTGCTTTTCTGCCTATGGTCAAGATTGTCCTTTGAATCGCATCTGCATCACAGCACAGCCACATGAACAGCAGTGTCACCTCTGCTCCCTGGAGGCCACCCCAGAAGGCTGGTACTGGCTGCCTATCACAGTTGGCACTGAATGCAAACTCCAGGAAACTGGACCCAGCTACTCACTAATGCCACTGTGCTGCAGTCTGGTGGCTGGAAAGGAGGCCCAGGCTGCCCCTGAGGCTTGTCAGGAGTCCCCTACTCCAGTTTTCTGCACACAGCCTTCCTCCTCCCTGAAATAAAGGCCTGGATGTCCTCTCCTTCCCCAAATGAGCCCTCCCCTTGGTCACTTCCCTATGTGAGCCTTCCTCCATTTTCCCCTGGTTTAGGCCCCTCTGTCCCCATTACCTTCTCTGAGACTATAGTGTCCCCACCAAGCAGTTCCTCTGTCCACCCAGCACTGTCTGTTTCACAGTCCCTCCTGGGGCTCACAGAAGTCCCTGCCTATTGCCCTGAAGCGTGGGTCCCCCTCCTACTCACATTGCCTGCTTCAGCGCTCCTCTCTCAGGTCCCTGTCCCTGGGAAGGCCCGGCTGTGTTCCCTCTGGGTTCAGGTGCCTTTGCATATCACAGTGTAAGAGACCTATGGTGCACTCAGAAACCTTCTCAGTCTATCCTAGGGCATCTGGGCAACCCCCACCTTCTGGGACCCACACTGCCCTGTGGATGCCATGCAAGCCAATGTCTATAAGAACTTCCTACAGGCCCACTGTGGCTGGGGCTTCCACAGCTGGGCAGGAAACTGAAATGGGAGTCCTAAGAGGCCAGCGAAAAGGGGAGGGGGCATCTTTTGGCCGCACCCGCCTGTCCGCCTGCCGGGCCCTGTGAAGGCTGTTTTCCTTATCGCCCTGGGGACACTGAGGCTCATGAGGAACTTGCATTAACCTGAATCTTGCAACCTGAGTCTGACTGGTTTTTAACCTAGGCTCACTCCACACCCCAACTTCCCTGAGCTGCACACCCAGAGATCCCAGGGTGATGTGGAACGAGTCGACTTCAGCCCTTGCACCATCCAGGCCTGGTGAGAGGAGGATCAGAGGCCCCAGGAAGGATGGGAATCATGGGGGTAGCAGGCAGGTGCCCTGAGTCCTCTGTCCTGCCCTTCCTGGTGCTGGATCTCCCACCCCAATGGCCCCCGCAGTGCCTCCTCATCTGGCCTCCATGTGCTCCCACTGCACCTGAGTACACAGGCCTCCCAATCTGTCTTGGGCTGTCAGAAGATCAATGGGGCTCCCAAGGCCAGCCCAGTGGGGCACTGGAGGGGAATCCCTAATGAGAGCCAAAAAGGGGACCCAGCAGGCATGGCCAAGCAGAAGGGAGAACTCAGGCTGAGGATGGACTCCAGCCTAGAAGCTTGCATTTTGCTAGCAAGGGAGCCCGCAGAAGACCTGGCTCCCAGCACTGAGACCCTCCAGCTCCCTGTGTGTAGAAGGGAGGGGCAGGGGTGTCCAAGCTAGTTTCCAGGTCTGTTTTGCTGCTGACCTTGAGGACCTGTGCCTTCCCCTCTCTGGGTCTCAGTTTCTTTACTTTAAAAGTGAAGGGCTGGAGAGCCGGACGTGGTGGCGCATGCCTTTTGTTAATCCGGGCACTCAGGAGGCAGAGGCAGGTGGATCTCTGTGAGTTCAAGGCCAGCCTATTCTACATAGAGAGTATCAGGCCAGCTGGGCCTACAGGGAGACCCAGTGAAGGGCTGGGAATAGCTCAGAGGTATAGTACTTCTTGCATGTGTGACGAGCCTGGACCACAGCAGGGTTATACTACCTGGCATTGGATTGCAGGGGGTCCCAAGGGCCTAAGTGAAGAAAGAGAGGTCTCTCTTTTAAAATACAGTAATCTTTATTTTAATTCACAACTGTTGATCTCAGATTTGTCAAGTCCATCACAAATGTTTATGGAATAAACTTTAAAAAAATATTTTATGCTGGGTGTGGTGGCACATGTCTTTAATCTCAGCACTTGGGTGGCAGAGGAAGGCAGATCTCTGTGAGTTCAAGGCCAGCCAGGTCTACATAGTGAGTTCCAGGCTAGCTGGGTCTACAGTGAAACCTCATCTCAAAAAGATAAAAAAAAATTTATTTACTATTTTTATTTTATTTTATGTATATGAATATATTGCCGGCATGTAAGTAAATACACTGGTGTTGTGCAATGCCCAGGGAGGTGGGAAGAGGGCGTTGGGTTCCCTGGAGCCAGAGTTACGGACAGGTGCTAGCTGCCATGTGGGTGCTGGGAATCAAACCTAGGTCTTCCACAAGAGCAGCCAGTACTCTTAACAGATGAGTCATCTCTCCAGCCCCAAGCCTAAACTTTTTGAGACAGGGTCTCATTCTGTAGCTTAGGCTGGCCTTGAATCTATGGTGTTCTTCCCCATACTGTGATGACTGGTATGGTTTATATGGTTTTAGGGAAGCACTTTGCCAACTAAGCTATACCCCCAAACCCTAAATGGCATCTTAATAAAGAAGCAGGATGCAGGAGTCCATGTCTAATCGTATCACTCAGGAAAACTGAGGCCAGACTCTTACATAACACAGGGACCTCTGGTCTCAAAAGGGACTCAACATGCCCAAGTATGTGCCGAAATTCTTTTTTTTTTAATTTAATTTAATTAATTAATTTTTTGATCTTTTTGAGACAGAATCTTCCTGTAGCCCCTGCTGACCTGGAACTCACTATGTAGACCAGGCTGGCCTTGAACTCACAGAGATGTACCTGCCTCTGCCTCTCAAGTGCTGGGACTAAAGGCGTGCGTCACCACACCCGGCTGCCAAAGTTCTTTAAAGAATTATTTTACCAGGCTGTGGACAGCTTGGTGTGTTTGCCTAGTATGCATGAGGTTGTGGATTCAATCCCTAGTACAGCCAAAACTAAAACAAAATTTTACCAAAACTGTCTCTAATAAAAAGATCCCCAAAATCAAGCATCAGACCAATCAATGGTCAGTCAGAAGTTGTGGCTCCTCTTTCCTCCATGAATCATGAATTAGTTCACAACCAAGCAGGGAGGGGCAGTCACTCTTCTCAAAGGCAAGAGGTCTCTTTAGGTGTAACACAAGGACTCCAAAAGGTGAGCGAAATAAAGAACAGTGTAGGATAACACTGCTTTCCACACCCTTCTGTGCACTCAGAGCTCTACAAGCAGACCTGAGGACGTTTTACCTCGCCTATGCCAAAAATACATCTGAAGCACCGTACGCAGACACTGGGAGGCATGAGGAGGGAGGCTGGCGGACTGTGGTGCTGGAATATTACTCCCTGCTGCCATTCTCCTTGCTCAGATCATCATGATGTCTGATGGGAAAGGGACATTCTACTACAGAGAGTGGGTGAGAGCAAGAGCCACCAGACACACTCCACCTTTACCACTGACCACAGTGGCCCAGAAATGGTACACCCTGAATCCCCGCTCTGTGGGATTCCTGCCCAAAATGTTTGATCTGAACCCAATCATGAAATAACAGGAGAATCAACTCACCTGTAGTCTTCAAAACATGACGAGCAGGGCAGGGCATCGTGGTAAATCTAATCTTAGCACTGGGGAGGCAGGGATAGGAAGACCTAGAGTCTGAGGCCAGCCTGAGCAACACATCAAAATATTGCTTCAAAAGTCAAAATCTAGAACTAGAGAGATGGTTCAGTGGTTAAGAGCACTGACTGCTTTTGCAGAGGATCCAGGTTCAATTCCCAGCACCTACATGGTGGCTGGCAACCATCTGTAACTCCAGTTCCAGGGGATCTGATGATGTCTTCTGATCGCCACCGGTATTGGACAACACAGGTGCACTTATAATATACATGCAGGCAATACACTCATACACATAAAATATCAAAAAAGTAAAAATAGTTTTTAAAAAAAGTCAAGGTCTGAAAAGTTAAAGAAAAAGAAACTGTTCCAGAAAAAGGCTCAAGAGGTGTTAAAAAACTAAATGAGCCTGGCGTGGTGAGCCAGGCCAAAAACTAAATGAGCCAGGCTACCTTTAATCCCAGCACTCGGGAGGCAGAGGAAGGCGGATCTCTGTGAGTTCAAGGCCAACCTGGTTTACGTAGTGAGTTCCAGGACAGCTGGGGGGCTACAGGGAGACCCTGTCTCAAAAAAAAAAAAATTAAAAATAAATTGCTTCTCAGCCTTTTGGCTAAGATCAAGTGTAGTAAAAATGTCAAATCTTACAGAATTCTTAAATGGGGCATAAAATACCTTGCCATTAAGTTAAAAATTGATTAAGTGAACTTTGTTGGTCTTTAAAACTTCTATCTGTGGGGCTAGAGAGATGGCTCAGCAGTTAAGAACACTGGTTGTTCTTGCAGAAAACCCAGGTTCGAATCCCAGCACCTACATAGCAGCTAACAACTCTCCGTAACTCCAGTTCTAGGGGATCCAACAGCCTCTTCTGTCCTCCGCAGGCATTGCATGACACGGGTGTACTTACCTACACGCAGGCAATACACGCATACACATAAAATAAAAATAATAAATAACACCAGGTGTGGTGGTGCATGCTTTTAGTACCAGCATTTGGGAGGCAAAGGCAGGAGGATCATTGTGAGCTCAAGGCCAGCCTGGTCTACATAGTGAGTTCAGGTCAGCTAGGACTACAGGGAGACCCTGTCTCAAAAAGACAAATAATAATAATAATAATAAAATATTTTTTAAAAAACCAAATGAAAATTGGGGCATTAGGGCTGGAGAGATGACTCTGTGCTTAAGAGCACTGGCTGCTCCTGCAGAGGTCCTAGATTTGGTTCCCCACATGGCAGCTAACAACCATCCATAACTCCAGTTCCAGTGGCTCTGACACTCTCTTCTGGCTTCTGCAGGCACTGCATACACAGGTGCACTTACATACATGCAGGCAATACCCTCAATTACAGAAAATGAAAAGAAATTTAAAAAAATTTAAAACAAAATGAAAATAAGTCTAACTGGAACAGGTAGTGTTTGTTTGCTGTGAAGACACAGATGGACTCACTGTTAAAGTTACATCAGTGTATCAATAGCCTGATTGTCTTTTCTGTGATTTCTTTAGAGAACATTGTAGTTTTCTAGGAAAAAAAATGAATGGGTTAATTTAGAGGAAAAGAAGAATTGTGCCTGCAACTGACAACCATTCAGAAAAAAAGTGTGTGGGGAGAGGACACCGAGGAAGAAAAAAACACACCACCTAAGGAGTCCTAGGGAAGGGTGTGCAGGTGTCCGTTGCAGTTTTTCTAGCCTTTCTGTAGGTCTGAAATTGTGAAAACAAAAGCCAGGTATAAGTCACAAAAATTCAAAATATTTCAATTTAAAAAACCAAGTATGGTTATGTTGATTGGTGTGGAGCACCCAGGTGTTATGCTGCCTGCTTAGCACTGAATCCCATTCTGGTAATCACCAGGTGAAGAAGGCGGACTGTTTCCCTCTTTGTGCAGATGAGGGCAGCCCTGAAGCACAGAGAAGCTGAGTATATTGCTCAAAGTCACACACATGGAAGAGGTAATGCCCAGGAATGAGGATGGTGATGGTGATGGTGTTGGTGATGTGGTGATGGTGGTGATGTGGTGGTGGTGATGTGGTGATGGTGGTGATGTGGTGGTGGTGATAGTGATGATGATGGGGGTAGTGATGATGGTGATAATGGTGGTGTTGATAGTGGTGTTAATGGTGGTGATGGTGGTGGTGGTAGTTGTGATGATGGTGATGGTGGTGGTGGTGGTGGTGGTGATGGTGATGGTAGTGATGGTGGTGGTGGTGATGGTGATAATGGTGGTGTTGATAGTGGTGGTGACAATGGTGGTGTTGATGGTGATGGTGATAATGGTGGTGGTGGTGGTGATGGTGATGGTGATGTGTGTTTGTTTCTGCTGGTTGGTGAGTTTTTTGTTTGGCTTTGAACTCCTGATCCTCCTAATCAATTCAGTTTCAGCTGAGATTGCAGGCATGCACTCGCACACCCTGTTTAGAGCTTACAAGTGGATGTGTGACACTTTAGCTCACCCAGCACCCAAGGACTCTTCTCCAGCAACGTTTTCTAGCTCTAGAAAAGGGTCTAGGAATTATGTCATGTGATTTGAATTGTACAATACAGTATGTCTTCTCAGCTCTGGGACTGTGCTGCCATTAGGAAACTGCCCCAGGGATAAGGAGATGGCTCAATAGATAAAGTGCTTGCTTCACAAACATGAGGACCTGAGTTTGAACATCCAGAACCCCTGTAAAAGCTGGGCCTGGCTGCAGGTGCCTGTAGCCCCAGCATTGGGTAGCAGAGACAGGTGGATTTCAAGAGCCCACTGGCCAGCTAGCCTAGGTAAAACTGGGAGCTTCTGATTCAGTGAGAGACTGTCTCAAGACAGTAAGGCTGAAAGAGAAGATGCTAGACATCCTGCCCTTGCCTCTGCATGTGTATACACAGGCACTTACAACCATGCACTCACATGCATGTACCACACAAGCATATACAAAAGAAAGAAGAGAAAAGAAAAAGAAAGTGCCCTTGATGTCATTATCACCTTTCATTCATTCATCTGTCCAGTCCCATGTATCAAGCACCTGCTGCCAGCCACGCACTAGAGCTGCAAACTACAAAGGTGAGTGACAAGAGAGGTAATAGTGGCCAGGGGTGGGGCTGGGGAGGTGAGCAAAGTTCAGTGATATCATTAGAGAATTCTGTCATCTGGACCTCTGGACATGACACAGCTTGGTCATTATTCTCTTGTGATTAGAGTAGCTTTGGTTATCCGAGTAAGACTCACAAGGTGGGGCCTGTTAATATTCCATCTTAGGAGTTAGGGGAGGTCATCAGACCCTCACTTGAGTGCTCCCTCCTATCCTGGAGCTGCAAGTGGCCTTGAGAGGTGCTAGGATGAAGAGAAGGCAGAATGCTAACGTAACAGAAGACTCCAGTGAGGTGGCTTTGGGTGGTTGTCACCCATGCCAAGAACTGCCTTTCTGTGACACAGCGAGGGGAGTCACACATGGTCCTGTAAGCTGGATTTGAATAGAATTCTTCCTTTGGTCTGTAGCTACTCTCTGTTTGGTACACTAGCTAAAAGTTTGATTAAAATACTACCTATGGGGCTGGAGAGATGGCTCAGTGGTTAAGAACACTGGTTGTTCTTGCAGAAGACTCAGGTTCAAATCCCAGCACTCACATGGCTGCTAACAACTGTCCAAAACTCCAGTTCCAGGGGATCCAACAGCTTCTTCTGTTCTCCGCCGGCATTGCATGAAATGGGTGCATTTACCTACACACAGGCAATACATACATACACATAAAATGAAAATAATATTTAAAAAAATACTGCCTATATAAAAAGGTAAGTGGAATGGGTAATATCCTTGCCCTGGTAGAGCAACCATCATATGCCAGGCTCTGCGCTAACATGGGGCTTGAAGAGATGAGGCAGGCATGGCTAGACCCTCCAGGACTCACTGGTAAGTCAATCAGAGAAGAAGCCCAAGGGGATGGCCGGCAAGAAAAGGTTTAGGCCGGGTGTGGTGAATGTGTCAGACTTCCTAAGATGGTGAAAGGAAGAAAGGCCTCTCTTAACTGAGGATATGACACAAGCAAAGGCTCAAAGGGAGGAACCAGTGGGATCTGGGGTGACAGGGGCACTGTTGGAAGGGTTAGGACAAGAGCCGAGCCAGGTTTGGTAGTTCATACCTGTAATCCCAACATTCAGGAGGCAGAGGCAGGGAGACTGACACAGGAGTTTGGTTACAAGTTCAAGACCACACGGAGCTACAGAGTGAGATCCTGTCTCAAGAAAGGACACCCTGGCTTTCTGTGCTGTGCCCAGATAGCCCAGCTAAGGCCTCCTCCCTACTTTTCTTCCTCCTCTTTGCCAACACCTTCTCCGTCCTGTCCCCTCACTCCTCCTCCCCTCTGATGGCAGGGCTGAGTTCTGCTCCTTTCTCAGGTCATCACTTTCTTACCGCACACCTTGTTTCATTGTCCTTTTCCATCAGTCTCCACTCTCTTCCCCTGACCCAAGGCACCATGGGCAGCCACTTGTGGGCCACAGACACAGGATGTGAGTGACAAGGTGGTGATGTCAAAGCATGGGATTCTAGAGCCTGGTCCTTGACCCCCTTCCCCCAGCCCCGGGGGCACAGGAATCCTGAGGAGGCCACACTCTGGAGCACTGTCTTCTGATGATGGACTGAGGGGTAACACATGGGGACCAAGAACAAGTGATGACATAGGGGAGCCACAGCTGGGATCCCCACAGTTGTATTATGCTGGGTGGGCAGCATAGGTGGGACAGGATCTGTGTGGCACTGCGTTTTCAAATATGGCAGGTGGAGGAGCTGGACACTGGAGAGACAGCTCAGCAGCTAAGAGCACTGCCTGCTTTTACATGACCTGGGTTTGGTTCCCAGCATCCATATGGCTTCTAACAATCATCAGTAACTCAAGTCCCAGGGTATCCAGCGTCCACTTGTGTCCTCTGAAGGCATTGCACGATATGAGTGCACTTAGACACATGCAGGCAATATACCCATACACTAAAATAAAACACAAGGACCATGAAGTAAATCACTAGCCACTGAATGTATGTACAGAGTTCATGTCCCAAACTGGGCAGTGGGCATGTGGGGTTTTTTTATTGCTTTATTTTCTGTATTTGTGTGTTTAAAGCCACAGTGGGAATTGGGGTGGAGAAAGAAGTGCTGTCAGGACAAAGGAGAGCAGTGATGTGTGAGCCCTGAGCTGAAGGGGTGAGCAGCTGATGACGAGGAGAGAGGGTAGGCAGTACCCAAGTCCTGCTGGGTTTTGGCTGAGGTGATACTGTAGGGGGTGGGGCAGAGTTGGGAACTGAGCATCTGTGGACCCGGGTCATCTGCAAGAGCAGCCAGTGCTCTTAATCACTGAGCCATCTCTCTAGTCCATCCTGGGCTATCTTTAGCCTCAGTAGAGGACAACGCCCCACTGCTCTTCTGGCCTCTGAAGACACCTGCACTCATGCACACACACATACACCTAAGTAAGAATAAAATAAAACTTAAAAAATTAAGTATAGACACTTTATATCTAATGTTCATTTGTAATAAATGTAGATATGTAGAGTTTAAAAAAAAAAAACGGGGCTGGAGAGATGGCTCAGAGGTTAAGAGCACTGGCTGCTCCTGCAGATGACTGGGGTTTGGTTCTTAGCTCCCATATGGTGGCTAACAATCATCTGTAACTCCAGTTCTAGGGGATCCAACACCCTCTTCAACACCCTCTTCTGACTTCTGTGGGCACTGCACAACATGGATGCACTTACATGCAGGCAAAACACTCATACACATAAAATAAAAATAATAAAATATTTTTATTTTATGTGTATGTGTGTATTGTCTGCATGTAGGTTAAGTGCACCTGTGTTGTGCAGTGCCCACAGAGGTCAGAAGAGATGGTCGGATCCCCTGGGACTGGAGTTATGGACAGTTGTTAGCTATCATGTGGGTGCTGAAATTCGAACCCAGGTCTTCTGCAAGAACAGCCAGTGTTCTTAACCGCTAAGCCATCTCCAAAATAATAGCCTTCCAAATAAAGCCTTCTAAAAATAATAAATAAAATATTCTTAAAGGAAAACAAACTCCGTTTATGGCAGATTATCACTCTTAAAGTCTGCAAGCCCTCCCCTTGCATTCTAGTTCTCTCCCTTCATATTTACAGTTTTCCTGGGTGTCTTTAGGAGATGGGTTCCAGAATTCTCAAGGAAAACAAACTCTAGGATATTCAGTTCCCTTATATAAAGTGACAGTGATTTTTATTTATTTTTTAAAATATATTTTCTTTCTTTTATTTTTTTTTAAAGGCAGCCGAAGAGGCAGCACTCATTTGTGGGAGCTGGGAATCGAACCTTTAATGTTTTAGTTGTTAGCCTTATTCTTTAAGGGTTGCGCTATCCCTCCAGCCCCTTCTTTATTATTTTTATTTTACATGTATGAGTGTATTGCCTGCATGTATGTGAGTGCACCCGTGTCACGCAAAGCTGCAGAGGACAGAAGAGGGCTTCGGATTCCCCTGGAACTGGAGTTAAGGACAGTTTGTAGCTGCCATTTGGGTGCTGGGAATCGAACTCTGGGTCCTCTGCAAGAGCAGTCAGTGCTCTTAACCGCTGAGCCATCTCTCCAGCCCCGATTTTTTTTTATTCTATATGCAAGAGTGTTTTGCCTGCATGTATGTAAGTGTACCTGTGCGTGCAATGCCCACTAAGGCCCCTGGAACTGGAGTTAAGGACAATTGTTAGATGCCATGTGGGTGCCAGGAGCCAACCAAGGTCCTTTAAAGAGCAACTGGTGCTCTTAACTGCTGAACCATCTCTCCAGTTGCATAAAACGATATAATGTTTGCAGAGAGCCCAGACATAGCTTCCCATGTGCTGGGGATGGGACCCAGGGCCTCCCATCTCCCACATGTTACGCAAATGTTCCACCTGGCTGCATCCTCAGCCCCTCCCATGTGCTTTAAACTGAGTCCAGATAATGTGTGATATGCACTGCAATGTTACCATGTAAATAATTGCTACACTTTATTGTTTAGGGAATGAAAACAAGGAAGAAAGTTCACACATGTCAAGACAGAAGGAAAATTTTTGAATATTTTGTATTCAAAGTTGGTTGACTCCACGGATATGGAGAGCTGACTATATTCCTTTTTAGCCCATTTCCCCTCCATGTATGTTCTGGCTTTGTCAGACTCACTTTGTCAGGATCCATTCCATACATGTTCTTGAGTGTCAGGGGGTCACCCACATTTTTGGAGAAGAGACAGGGTATCTCATTGGCCTGGAATTTGCCAAGCAAGCTGGTCTGCTTCGTCAACAAACCCCAAAGATCGACCTGTCTCAACTCCCCAGCACTGGGATTGCAAGCTCATGCCACCACATTTGGATTTTTTTTTTAACTGGATCTGGGAATTGAACTCAGGCCCCTGTGTGACAAGGCAAGCCCTTTACAATGGGGCCATCCTTAGCCCTGAGATTACATATTTTAGAATTTATTTTTACCCCAGGGCTCATTCCCCAGTTGCATCCATGTGTGTAGGACTTGACCTATGCTTTCCACTGCTGACCAAGTCTCCTCAGTGAGTGGCCACACTGCTTCCACTGCTGACCAGGGCAACTCTCTGGGAAGTTTACCAATAATTTGCAGAGAAACTAGGTTCCATTCCTAGCACCCACATGATAGCTAACAATCATCCTTAATTCTAGTTCCAGGGTATCTTGATGTCCTATTTTGACCTCTGTGGGCATTGCAGAACACAGGGGCACTTTCACTCATACACATAAAATATAAAGTAATAAATAAAATATTTTTTAAAAAATCACTCAAGGGGGCCAGGCGTGGTGGTGCAAGCTTTTAATCTCAGCACTCGGGAGGCAGAGGCAGGCAGATCTTCGTGAGTTCAAGGCTAGCCTGGGCTACTTAGTGAGTTCCAGACCAGCTGGGGCTACAGGGAGACCGTCTCAAAAAGACCAAAAAAAAAATCACTTAAAGGGGGGCTGGAAAGATAGCTCAGAGATTAAGACCACTGACTACTCTTGCAGAGGACCCAGTTCGATTCCCAGCACCCACATGGCAGCTAACAAATGTCCATAACTTCAGTTCCAGGGATCCAACACCTCTTCTGACCTCCATTCACAACACTAGTGCACTTACATACATGCAGGCAGTACACTCATACACATAAAAAATAAAAATAAGAAAATGAGAAAAAGATTTTTTTTTAAAAAATCAGTAAAGGGGCTGGACATGGTGTTGCACACCTTTAATCCCAGTACTTGGGAATGTAAGAAACAGTAAAAATTAATCTTTTCTTTCAGACCCTGTAAAATTTAGAACTTGGTTTATGACAAGGAATTCTAATCCTTTAAAATATTTTATTTATTATTTTTTTTTTGTCTTTTTGAGACAGGGTCTCCTTGTAGCCCCAGCTGTCCTAGAACTCATTATGTAGACCACACTGGCCTCGAATTCACAAAGATCCATCTATCTCTGCCTCCCAAGTGCTGGGATTAAAGGCGTGCGCTACCACACCCGGCCTATTATTATTTTAAAAAAATATTTTACTTATTATTTTATGTGTATGAGTGTATTACCTGCATGTATGTGAGTGCACCCGTGTCGTGCAATGCTGCAGAGGTCAGAAGAGGGCTTT
This sequence comes from Nannospalax galili, assembly GCF_000622305.1. Taxonomy (NCBI): domain Eukaryota; kingdom Metazoa; phylum Chordata; class Mammalia; order Rodentia; family Spalacidae; genus Nannospalax; species Nannospalax galili. The sequence continues at coordinate 90,858 of NW_008357491.1, forward strand.
GGATTCCCCTGGAACTGGAGTTAAGGATGGTTCATAGCCTCCATGTAGGTGCTGGGAATCGAACTCAGGTCCTCTGCAAGAGCAGTCAGTGCTCTTAACTGCTGAGCCATCTCTCCAGCCCCTACTATTTTTATTTTATGTATATAAGTGTATTGCCTGCATGTGTATAAATGCACCTGTGTCATGCAGTGCCCATGGAGGTCAGAAGAGGGTGTCGGATCCCCTGGAACTGGAGTTATGGATAGTTATTAGCTGCTCTGTGAGTGCTGGGAATCAAACCTAGGTCCTCTGCAAGAGCAATCAGTGCTCTCAACCGCTGAGGCATCTCTCCAGCCCCAGGAATTCTAATCATTTAATCCCACCACACCCAGTAAAACTTTTAAGGAAAGGCCCAGTGCAGACCTGAACCTGATGGCCTGGGGCAGTGGAGCTCTTCTCCCTTCTCGAGCATGCCAAGTTCTTTTACTCTAGCTAGCCCAGAAAGACTGTAAGGTTGGATCCCAGTAAATGGGGAAAAGACACAGTACTCTTGTGTTAGGGATAAAAGTCTACCAAGCTTCTGGGTCCTGTGAGCTTACTGGATCTGACTGACCACACAAGTCACCCTTTTGCAAAAGAAAAATCCGCCTTGCCTACTTTTGCTTTGTCCACGTGTTCTTTGTATGGTATTGATGGGGTCCTTGAATCTTGGATTTTCATTTTCTTTTTCTTTTTCTTTTTCTTTTTTTTTTTTTTTGAGAAAGGGTCCCTCTGTAGCCCCGTGTGTCCACTTTTTCTTTTTATGGTATGTATGGGGTCCTTGAATCTTGGATTTTCATTTTATTTTTCTTTTTCTTTTTCTTTTTTTTTTTTTTTTGAGAAAGGGTCCCTCTGTAGCCCCAGATAGCTTGGAACTCTGGAACTCTATGGCGACCAGGCTAGCCTTGATCTCACAGAGATCTGCCTCCCTAGTGCTGGGATTAAATGTGTGTAACATCATACCTAGCTTCAGATTTTATTTCTAACAAGAAGCAGGGAGATCTCTGTGAGATTGAGGCCAACCTGGTCTACATAGCGAGTTTCAGGTCAGCTGGGGCTTCAAGGAGACCCTGTTTCAAAAGCAAAATGAAATGAAAAAATAACTTTAAGAATAAAATGAGTTTACTGATGGGAACTTGGAAAGATATAATGAAACCAGTTCCAATTCAGGACTGATAATCACCACAAGTGATAACGTGGACCAAGATCTTCCTCTTGGTTGAGCTTCACTTTACCTTCTGGTGGAATGAAGATAGGAACACAGTCCCTTACAGCACTTGCTGCTTGCTGAACGCCAGCTACTGGGTATGTGATAACCCAGTCCATTCTCACAGCCACTGGAAGAGGCAAGGGGTGTTAGTCTCTATTTTCAAACAAGGCACAGCAAGGTAAAGAACCATGTTTGTGTTTTCCCATCTTGATCTGAACTCTCACATAGCCTCCTTTCCAGAGGCATAGCTACGCTGAGCTTTGCTCATGTGGCACATACTGGGGGAGTGGCATGCTCACAGGTATAGCCTGGCTGGGGTGTGGGAGACAGTCTCTGTGTCTACCCACTAAAATACATACAACTGTCCTTGCCCAGGGTCTCTCATGGTTTTCCTCCATCACAGTGATACTCGCTGTTAATAACCGGCATCTATTGTTTGCTCAGTGGGCATCAAGAATTTCCCTTGTGGTTCAAGTCCCTCAACAGCCCTATTGTTGCTGACCCACACGAAGCTCCCAAGCTGAGCTAAGTCCCCTCTGCCTCTGCCCGCTCCTTGGAGCATCTCTGTTAACAAAGGTTTTGATGCTTGGATTCTGCAACCTACCTTGCATCCACACTTCTGTCACTCCCCCTTTGCAGAGAAGCCCCACTGGCACAGTGCCCCAATCCAGGCCACGCCCAGCTCTGCCACAGATCCATCTGCCTTGTCTTCATCAGCAAATCCCGGATGTCACAGCTGTAAGGGACTCAATTTACAGCACAGGAAGGAGCCAGTCTAAGCCTGTGGGGCACTGGGCAGGGCTCTGTGACAGTTGCCAGGAGATCCTGTTTACTGGCAAAGCTGGAGACACAGAGCAGGAAGAAGGGCAGCTCAGGAGATGCCCGGGTACACAGCTTCAAAGGCTTGCCTGCCTCTCCCATCTTCAGGGCCCCCAGAGCTGTCTATTCCATGGAATATCCTTCAGCCCTGGCCATACCAACCCAACCGAGACCCTCTGCTCTGCCCTTTTCCTACCCGCATCCACCTCCCCACACAGCCAGTAGGAAAAGCAGCCAGCCTTCCCTGGAGGATTCCTATAGCTTATCTGTTATTCAGTGGAAGAGGAGACATAAATAAGCGAAGACACCCCCCTCCAACACACACCCTGTGGGATTGACTTTCTGGGGTGGAGAGGGTGAGACAGAGAGACCAGAAATAAGGCTTATGATAAATAAAATGTGATGTCTTGAGCCGTTAGAAGGCCATGGTGTAAATACAACATATGGGGAAGATGGTATGCACACAGAGACGTAAAGATGAGGACTGAGTCAGACAGCACCTAGACAGAACATTTCAGGCCATGGAGCACCGTCTACAGCAAGTATAAGGGCCTTGAGTCAGGGCGTCTGGCATTGGAGGAGCAGAGGGATGCTGGTGTGGTTGGAAGGAATTGACAAGGAGAGAGAGTAGGAAACCGAACAGAGAAGCAACATGGCGAGAGAGAGGACCACTAAGCAGGGCCAGGGGCCACTGTCAGGATCTTGTTTTTTGCTCTGGTGAGCTGGGAGTCAAAGGAGGGTTTTGTGAGGGGGCAGGGCATAGCCTGATCTCTGCATTCAGAAGACATCTGTGGCCCCTGAGTCAGCAATACACTGTATGCTGAGGGGGTGGAACAGGGAGGGAATCCTGGACTGCCTGGGCTAAAGAAATCCAGGCTGGCGACTCAAGGGGGCAGGTCCAGGGGGCAGCATTAGATATGCTACTATAGCTACATAAAAGCTACCCCAGACATCAGCGCCTCAATGTGACATCCACACCTGGCTGTTGTGATCCTCTGGAGCCTTGGGACCAGACGATTTAGAATAGTACTGATGACAGGGATACTTCCATGCAGCCACAACACTGACCTTGGTACATGGTCTCAGCACCCTCAGAGCACTTGGCCTTCCTACAGGGCAGCTCAGTGCTCCAAGGACAGGACTACCATGGAAATTACATAGAATCTCTGCCCCTTTGTATTGGTCAAAGCCAACAAAGTCCATCCAGACTCAAGTAGAGTGGACACAGACCCCGCTTTCTCAAGGGGGACCACAAGCACTCAGCATCTTTGAGACAAGGTTGCCCTGGGGGCTGATTAGGGAGGTATGGTATGGACTGAAACTGACTCAGGGCCCAGTAGCCAAACCATAGCCACATCTCAGGGGCGTGGGCCCCCAGCCTGGCGAGTGGGGGCAGGCTTCCTAGAGGAGGTGGAAACAGCTACACCTTGAATGGAGGTGTCCCAGGAAGCAGAGAGTAGGACTCCACACACTGGGAAATGGGAATGAGAATGCTGGTGAGGTGGGCTCTGGCACCTGTCTGGGTTGGAATTCTGCTCTGCTCTTTACAATGGGTGACACAGGGCACGTTCCTCATCCTCTGAACCTGTTACTCACATGTGCAATACAATGACAATCACATGCCTTTCCAGGCAGGAAACACATGTGAAATGCTTGCAAAGTGGAAAGAACACTACTGTCTACTCTGCCCAGAGGGGAAAATGGGACAGAGACTGTCTGGGTGTCAGTTTAGAAGGGGGACCTGAGCCACTGACCAGTGACTGGCCACACCCTGACCCTCCCTGTCTCTCATGGCCCAGCTCAGTTCAGAACAGGTGGGATGGAGGCCACGTCTTCCTTTTTCCTGCCCCCCACCTTGTCATTTTGTCTCCAGGAATTCTAGGTGGCCTGAGGAAGGAACCACTGGCTGGGCGGTAGAAGCATCAAAGATGCTCTGATGAAATGCCCTGCTAGCCTCACCCCACCCCCAGCCTGGGCTCTCCACAGCCCCTTCAGTGGGAATTCCTCAGTCCAGCATGGAGTTCCGGTGACTTTTATGGGCCAGCTACAAGCAGACAAATGGAGACGAAAAACATCCCTCTGGAGCCCACTCACCTCTCGAACCGGACTTCCGCTCAGCCGGAAGGAGCTGGGCTGCTTTAACCCTGTGTGGGAGGTGACCTCGGAGATGGATTCAAGACCCTCCCCGTTCCCTGCCTGGCCTTGCTCTAGGGTCAGCTTCTCTCCAGGGTTTTGGCAAAATTGCCTCAAAGGTTCCAGATTCCAGGACTATGAGATGGTTCCACAGGTAAAAGAGTCTGCTGCTAAGCTTGGGGACCTGGTTAGATCCCTGGAACCCACATGATGGAAGGAGAGAACCCCCCACACAAATAAATAAATAAATAAATAAATAAATAAATAAATAAATAAATAAATAAATAAAGTAGGGGCTGGAGGGATGGCTCAGCAGTTAAGAGTACTGGCTGCTCCTGTAGTGGACCAAGGTTTGGTTCCCAGCATCCACATGGTATCTAATAACTGTCCTTAACTCCCAGGGATCCACCACCCTCTTCTGGCTTCTTCAGGCATTGCATGACATGGGTGCACTTACATGCGTAGGCAAAATACTCATGTACATAAAATTAATTAATTAATTTTTAAAAGGCCCCAGTCCCTGTTTGGGGTCACCGTACATCTTCTTACTGGGAGTGACAGTGTGCCACACTTTCAGCCAGTCTTCTACAAGCACAGTCCCATGGCTCCTGTAAAGAGGCAGCAACCTGGGTCAGGGTGGGCATGGGCTTCATGCAAGGGATTGAAGATCCAGGGGATCTATCTAGGTGATAAGATTTTGATCCTGACCTTGCAGGCTGAGCTATCTGTTCTGAGAAACCAGCTTTAAGAAAGAATGTATGCCATGAGTGGGCAGGAACAGGGAAGGATGCTAGGAGCACACACTGGCACGTGACAAAGAGCCATTGTTACTACAGCTGACCCTCTTGCTCTCTCTCCCCAACTCCCCCCACCCCATATTCACATTTCATAAATGACAAAAGCTCCCGACGGCACTCTCTTACCTGCTCTGTGCCAATTTCAAGTCCTAAGTAATTTAAAGACTAATCAAGACAATCCTTATGATTCACAGGCTCCTGTGGGTGACCTTCACTGTAGCCAATTCATCAGTACTCACGGGAGTGTGCATGGTTGGTGTGCAGACGAGAAGTTGTCAAACAGGCACTGGGCCTCCCGCTCCGCTCAGCCTGACACCATGTTTTCTTCAGGCCACATTCTCAACCTGTCCTGCTTTTGGGTAGAAATTTCACTGTTTAAAGCAGCCCCATGTGTAGTGCAGAATGCTATCTAATGCCCTAACCCCCAGAAGGCTGTATTGTGCCTTCAGCTTTGTTCAGGTGTGAGACAGGGTCAGAGTGAACTCAAAGCCAGTAGAGCAGTGGTGCTTGTAATGTGAGGCATCCCTCAGCAAAAACCCATATCACCAAGGGCGTATATTGATCATTGACAAAAATGGGACCAGCACCCTTAGCATAGGGTGTCCTCACAGGCCCAAGTTGGCTGATATACTTCCAAGAATTTATCTCCATCCTAGGCAGGAAGAAAGGGAAGGGTAAAAAGGCAAAAGCCTTCTCAGGAAACTGTCATTTCATTTGGGGAAGCAGCCCTCCCTAGGAATCTCTATCCAGATCTCATCGACCACAGTGAGCCATGTGGTCACCCAGCTATGAGGAAGGTGGAAATGAGCCCACTACTGCCCACCCCCAACAAACTAGAATTCTGTTGACCAGAAGAGGTGGGGTAAGGGAATGGCAGAGAATAGCCTCTGTGTGCCCATCCCGAGCACAGTCCACAAAATACCTTTATTGTTAGGATCACCATGGGCCATATGGGGTAGAATGAAATGCTGTCTCATCACTAGGCACCCTTGTTTAATATAAACCCCCAAAGTGCACCTGGGTCACTTCCCTTATGAAGCCTTCCCAGATTTCTCTGGGTCTCAAATCTTGTCTGTGAAAGAAAGCCTTTTGTTACTATGACAACTTACCTGGAATAAACAACTTAGAAGGAGGAAAGATTTACTTTGGTTCATGATTTTGGAGGTTTCTGTCTGTGATCACTGGCTCTGTCATTTCATTTCAGGCATGGGGTGAAGTAGTACATCATGCTGGAAGGGTGTGCTAGAGCAGAGCTGCTCACCACATAGCAGCCAGGAAGCCAGAGGGGACAGGGACAAAATGCATCCTTCTAAGGCACACCTTGAGTCACTTACTTCCTTCAACCAGGCCTGCCCCCTGCTAGTTTTCATCTCCTCTTCACAAAGGCCCTCAGAGTCAACCACTTCCCCAAAGACCATCAGCTGGCAATCAAGCCTTTGCACATGAGCCTTTATGGGCCATTTCATATCGAAACCATAACCCTCTCTGAAATTCTCCTGTGCAAGCTGGGCAGCCCCTAGGCAGGTGCTCCACCACTGAGCCACATCTCAGTCCTTTACAACTACCAGACAGGCACTCCATCGCTAGCCACATCCCAGCTTTTACAATCACCTTGACTTCCACATCATCTTGGTGCCTCCATCTCACATAATGGTGGAGTTGATAGGTGTGCTCAGGCCAAACAGTGAGGCTGAGCACAGGCCAGAGGAACAAGCCAGTAAGAAGCATTCCTCCATGGCCTGTGCTTTAGTTCCAGCCTCCAGGTTCCTGCCCTAAGTTCTTACCTTGGGCTCCCTCAGTGATGAACTGTGACCGGGGAGATGTAAGGCAAATAAATCCTTTCCTCCCCAAGTTGGTATTGGTCAGAGTGTTTTGTCACATCAATTGAAGGCAAACTAGAACAGGAGGGTTGAGCTCCAGTGGTGAAATCCCATGGCGCAGGAACCACGTGCTGTCAATGGAGAAGCCTTGACAGTATCCCGAACACAAAACAGTGAGGCAAGCCTGGCACCCATGCGTGGATGTCTGCATGTTTACTTAGCACACTCACTCAGCTCAGGGACTTACTGTGTGCCAAGTGCTGAACTGAGACTCCATTTTGTCCTCTAGAATTTCCATGGGATAAAGCAAGAGGAAAAGGTTGCCCTGCATCCAAATTCTGTACCCATGGTTTTCTGGCAGTGTGACGTTAAGAAAACCCATGGTGGGGGCCGAATCATAGATATGGTACTTACTGGGTGCCTGACTTTACAGAAGGCAAACTGCACATCCCTAAACTCATATAACCCTCATGAGGCAGGCTTTACCGGGTCCCTGCTTTACAGAAGAGAAAATGGAGACAGACGATTTCTAAGTTCACACAGTAACTAAGTGGCAGAGTAGCCATTGAACTTGACCATATGATGCTATGTTCTCTACAGAGCAGGTATCTCCTATGGCAGACTTCCTCCATGTTTCCCATCAGCTGCTCATTCCTGCTTTCTTCTTCACTAAGAGAAACCCAGTTCTCAGTTGCATGTGTGGCCCCAGCAATAAAGATGGCATTCTTAGCCTCTATTTCAGTTAAGTTTGGTCAAATGGCAAGATTTGGCTAGTGGAATGTGAGCAGAAATGAGGTTGTAATGTCCAGACAGGTGTCCTCCAAGGCTGGAGTGTGCTGTGCACATCCTTCTGCCTCCTGCTCATTTTTGTCAGCTGGAATGTAGACAGCACGGCTCCAGCAGTCCCTCTGGTCCATGCGACAGACCTAGGAGCAGGTCACATGAAACAGAGAGCACAGAGCTGGGTCCCCAACATGACCTGCTTTGGTGGAGGAACACTATACTGGAAAACACCTTAAACTTGCAGGCTGACAGCACCAACGATCATTGATCACCTTGTGTACTGGGCCAGGTCATAAGTTGCAAAACTTCTGTGCTGCCCTTAAAGGCACCTGTGCTGCAGGAGGGCCCATGATAGCTACGACCTCCCAGTCACCTGTTGGGTGGAAGAATTAATCATGTGCACCTAAGTTTAGTATTGCTATTTATTCTCTTTAAAAGAAAAAAAAAACCATTGTTAATTATCTTGGTTGTTTGTTAGGGTTCCTGTAGATTAGGAATTTAAGACTCAGGTTGAGGAGATGGTTCAGACAATGAGAATCTGAGTTTGATCCCCAAAACCCACATTTAAAAACTTGGATGTAGGTGGATGTGGTGGTGCTCACCTTGAATTACAGCACTTGGGAGGCAAAGGCAGGTGGACCTCTGTGAGAGAGGTCAGCTGGTCTACATAGCCAGTTCTAGACCAATTGCAGCTACAGGGAGATCCTGTCTCAAAATAACCAAAGACAAAATAAAACAAAAAACTCACAAAATGTGGGTGCGCGGGGATCCCGGAGTGCCAGCTGCTGGCGTGGCGCCGGTCTCTCGCACGCCGCTGGGGCGGGTCCCTGGCTCTCCGCGGCTACCGGGCGCTGGCGACTCTGCGGGTCGCTGTCAGCTGCCGGGCGAGTTCTGTTCCAAGCTGCCAGACGCTCCCTCTGTGTACACGATCCGATGGCCACCGGATCACGAGGGGAGGTGCAGGAACAGCGAAAGCAAGATCTTCGCAAGTGGTTGTTGATGGAAGGACAGCCCCCTCCAGGGAGACTGTATCACAGGTGCAGTGAGACACAGATACAGCTTCAGACAAGTTCAGTGATACAGCTCGTGATACAGCTCCGCTTTATTGGGGTGAAACCAGGATATTTATAGTGTGGAGGCAGCAGCAAAAGCCTTAGTTGATAGGTGCTTTGGAGGATGCCCCATTTACATGTGATGGTGGGCTTCTATCAGACTGTCAGACATTGCCTGAAAAACCTGGCAGTTTCTGAGCCAGAGGACATGTATCTGTGATGGGCACTTCAAAGGTGAGTCAGGAAGAGAGTAGGAAGGCGCCCCGCTGAGAAAGGGAGTCTCTGCATAAGAACGCCGAGCTTGCGGCTATCTGGACATGGAGAGACTATGACCTAAAACAGCAGGGGTCCCCAACAACAAAAAAGCAAAAAACAGAAACAAAAATTGAGTGTGGTAGCATACTTGTAATCTCAGTGCTGGGAAGGCAGAGACAGATGGATCTCAGGGGTTTGCTGGCCAGCCAGACTAGCCTATTATGCAAATTCCAGAGTAAGTTCAAGGCCAGCGATGAGACTCTATCTCAAAAAAGAAAGAAAAAGAAAAAAGTGCACAGCACCCAAAGAACAATACTTGAGGTTGTCCTCTGACCTACACACACACACACACACACACACACACACACACACACACACACACACAGAGGAACTTGGGCTTCAAAGCCACATACATGACTTAACAGGGAGCCTCTCTATGGCATAGCTTGAGTGTTCTGACATGTTATCTGTTGTCTCAAGAGTCAGTGATTCAGGAGGCAGAAGCAGGTGGATCTCTGTGGGTTCAAGGCCAGCAGCCTGGTCTACATAGTGAGTTCCAGGCCAGTTGGGGCTACATGCAGGGAGACCCTGTCTCAAAAAGACCAAAAAAAGGTCAGTGATTCAAGTGAGCAGGCCAGAGATTCAGTGCCTCTTGGGTCCCACACTATTGCTTCTGCCATATTCTTTTGATCTCAGCTGTCAGATCTGACTTTATGAGGGACGCATCTACACAGGAAGTGAGTACCAGGAGGCAAGAATCATTGAGGGCTAGCTTGGGAGCTGGCCACCACCCTAAGGAATACTGGACCAGTCTAAGTTCTGAACACCTTGAATGTTAGAGAGAAATCCATTTTCATCCTGTCTAGCCTAAGGGTATGATTAACACATCTGTGAGTTTTTAGCATAAAGCGTCCTCATTAAACATTGACAGTGCCATCAGTCTTTTCTCTAGGCAGATGGAGGCAGACTGTCTCACACACTGGTTTACACACAGGCACACATGCGAGCACACACCCCACCACTGTTGTAGCTGCTTTCTCCTCGATGTCACAAAATCTCCAACATTAGCAATTCAAAGGGAGGAAGGATCTGTTCTGGCTTATGGTTCCACAGGTGCCTGTCCATCCCGGCAGGAGGGGTGTTGTGGAGCATAGCAGCTCACATGGCAGCAGGGAGGATGAGAGCCAGAGAGCCCCTATGAGCACAGGTCCACCCTGGGGAGCTCAGCCTACACAATGGAGTCCCAACATGGAGAGCCCGCCTCCCCCTAGCTCCTCTGCTCTGGAAAGCCCTCACAGACACACCCAGAGATGCTCTTTGCTCATTTCCAGTGCTTCTCAAAACATTTGAGCTGATGGACAAGATTAATCTTCACAGGGCTGGAGAGATGGCTCGGAGGTTAAGAATACTGGCTGCTCTTGCCGACAACCCAGGTCTAGTTCCCAGCACCCTCATGGTATCTAACAAGCCTCTGGGGGCATTACAAGCACAGGAGCACTTACAGACATTCCAGCAAAGTACCCAACACATAAAAAATTTTAATTAAAAAAAATTAATCTGCCGTGCATGGTGAGGCATGCCTTTAATCCCAGAAGGCAGAGGCAGGCAGATCTCTGTGAGTTCCAGGCCAACCTGGTCTACATAGCAAGTTCCAGGCCAGCTGGGGCTACAGGGAGACCCTGTTTCAAAAAGACCAAAACAAAGAATAACATTATCAACCCTACAGTGCTTTGTAATGCAAATGCCATTAACTCTTACAAGCTAAGCTGAATGCACAGTATTGACCACATACCATGTTCCCATTTCTCCCTCATGAGCAAGGCCAGCTGGGGCTATGAGGAGACCCTGTCTCGAAAGACCAAAAAAAAAAAAATCTTCACAGGAACCATTATAGATTGAGGGGGGCGTAGCCATTCATTCATTCATTTTTTTAATATGTTCATGTGATCACTATTGCCCACAATGTGCCAGGTTGCAGCCTGGCATGCTGGCATGCGTTCCCTGTCTTGTACAACTCACCATCTGCTGAGGGAGGCAAGCAAGAGAGGAAAACTGCCATTTCTGGCACCCATTTCTCTGTCATCAGGAAGACAGCTAAATCTAAGAGCTAGGGGTGACATGACATGGGGAATGTGGTCCCCCTTCTCCGATGAGGGGTGTGTAGACTGACAGGCACCACACGATGCAGTAGACAACCCTGAGGCTCAGCATGGAGGCCCTTTGTGCCCCAGCTACGCTACCCTGGCATTTACATCCCAGAATCTCACACACATATACATATACATAAACACCACACACTATATGCACAAGTATGTACACATACATACACCACACACATATGCATTCATACATCCACACATACACACGCACATGCACACACAGGAGTTGCTGAGTCACACACAGAAACTTACTTCCCTTGCTTTAGGAAGGGAAGGCAGAGGAAGCCAGGGCTCATCACTGGTAAGGGCTGCCCAACACACATGCTAAGCAGCAATGGACATGTGTGAGACTCTACACACAGAACAGTGGCAAGGAAATGAAAGGAAATTCTCCACAAAGCAGGTCTTTGGAAAGCACTATCTGTAGGTTGGCCCATTCATACAAATCAGCACTGTAGGTCATTTATAAGGAGACATACATATCCAGAGCACTCATTGAAAATATTAAGAGTGAACCAGGTGTGGTGACACATGCTTCATGAAATATTAGAAATATTGGAGTGAACTGGGCATAGGCTTCTTTAATACTAGCATTCCAGAGGCAGTGGAAGGTGACTCTCTGGGTTTGAGGCCAGTCTGGTCTACATATTGAGTTCAAGACCAGCCAGGGCTACAAAGTGAGACCTTGTCTCAAAATGAAAAAAAAAAAATTTAGTATGGGACCATATATATATATATGAAAGAAGAGAAAGTGCTAGAGAGATGGCTTAATGGTTAAGAGCACTGGTTGCTCTAGCAGAGGACCTGGGTTTAGCTCCCAGCTCCCATGTAGTGGCTGACAACCACCTGTAACTCCAGTTCCAGGGGAATCTGACACCCTTTTCTGGCTTTCACAGGCAACAAGCACACACGTAGTGTGTGTACATACATTCAGGCAAAACATACACATAAAATAAAAATAAATCTTTAACGAAAAAACAGGACAGGGGGTTGAGTGTGAGTTGGGGTAAATCTTGGAGGAGTTAGGGGGAGGAGTAGGAATGAATAGGCTCAAAATACATTGTAAGCATGTATGAAATCCTCAAAGAATTAATAAAAATATTATATTTAATAAAAATACTAGCCTGTGTGTCTAGGTGGGGATCAGAATGAAAACAGCTCACAAGGTAGTATGTCCACACCAGAAGATGTTACATGAGGGCACAAAACAGATCACAGGGAAAAGTCACACTTCTGGGCACAGACCTTGTCTGGTCCTATGCAAAAAGACAAGCCCTCCAACCAAGAAGGAGGGTGGGACAAATACCCAGAGGCTGAGCACTGAGGCCTCTTAGCAAGAGAGTCAGAGGCACAGAAAGCCAGGTTATCCTCAGGCAAGGAGACAAGGCGGGCTAGCTGCTGCTCCCCTGGCCTGGAACCTTCCTCCTCTTCCTACCAGGCTGCCTCAAATGCCAAGTGGTGGGGAAGGAGCAGGGCTGTGGCATCAGATCAATCTGACCCCCTGCTTGGGGTGCTGGGTGATCCCAGATAAACCACCTCCTTCTTCCTCAATGAACTTTGGCTTCTCCATCTGTAAAATGGGAAGAGTAGTAATGTTGGGGCCAGAAGGTAACAGCCTACTACAGCAGCAGGTGCTTGAGGTAGCTGGTCCACTGCATCCACAGCATGGAAACAGACAGAATGGGTGAATTCATGCTCACTAGTGCTCAGCTCCCCCTCTTCACTCAGCCCAGGTCCCAGCCCAGGAACCTGTGCCACCCTCATTCAGAGTGGGTCTTCCTACTTCCATTAACCCAATGAAGAAAATTCCTCACAGGACTTCTCAGGGGGTCTGTTTCCCAGGTGATTCTAAATTTTGTCGAATGGCCAGTTAACACCAACTATCACAGGTGCTCAATTGGTAGTATATTATTTTCATAGCAGCTGATTGATAATAATGTAAGATGGACAGGGAATGTTCGGGTGCTCTAGCTCTGGCAATCAGAGAAGCCCCCCGCCCATGAGATTTGAGTGGGCATTTGGAGTAAGTCAAGGGATCAGCTATGGGGACCTCTAGAGATGGGGTGCCTGAAATGGGCTCTGAGGATAGAGAGGCCAGTGTCACTGGGCCCAGAGTGATGGACAGGATGAGAGGAGCTGAGGCCTGTATGTAGGAGGCCCAAGAATGTAGTGGGAGGCCTGGCCTACTCCTGGTGGCAAGTCCTGAAACAGTGGACCCCATGCCAAGCGGTGGGTACAGTAACACACACCTACCTCCCTTGGGTACTAAGCTCTTGCTCCTGATTTCTTGGCATAAGCTTCAGGGACTGTCACCAGCCCCAGGAATGGGAGATATTCTTAGTCCCATTTTTCAGAGAGCAAACTGAGACCCCCCCTGAGAGACAGCTGGCTTTGGAACTGGAGCCAAGTTTCTTTGATGCCAGACCCAGGCTGGCTGCAACCACATTGTCTTGAAATTCTTTGTTTACAGCTTGCCTTCCTCTGCTACAGCCTGCAGCCATCTACTTGATCTCATTCATGATTTTATTTTACTCCCAAGGTGTCTTGTGTCCAAATCTGCCCAAGGAGCAACTGAATGAATGAGCCTTCAGGGGCTGGCACTCCTGCCTCCCAGACATCTCCAGTTAGGAGCTGGAATTGGGAGGGGGCTGGACAGGAATTCCAAGCCTCCTGGGGGTCAGGAGCAGAGGGGAGGGGGGGAACCAGGAGAAAGTGAAAGTGAAGGGAACTAGGAGCCCCTGTGAGGAGGCGCAGACAGGGAAGGAAATCTCCCGGTCAGTAATAATTCATGGGCTCAGGAAGTAGCAGCGGCGGCCTGGGCTGCATGTGGGGCTAGCCCTGCAGGGAGGGGGTCCCGGGAGAAGGCTCCTTCTCCTCCTCACCAAAGCCCAGCCTGGCTGGGTCATGGTCAAATGGTATGGGGGTGGGAGAGCCAGGTGTGGGAACAGACTCTCTGACAGACCTTGGGTTCTGAAGACTTAAGGGTTTCCTCTCTCAGCAGCCAAAGGAAACTCCTCCAGCCCCCTCCCAGCCCCCTTCTGGGCTAGGTCAGGGGCCTGGGAAACAGCACATTGGAGCTGGAAGGCTTCTTCAAGAGAACTGAGAAGCATCTATAAGCCTTCTGACTCCACCCCCTGTGCCCTTTGCAGGTCGGACCAGAAAAGAAAACTAATTTCAAGGCCAAGTGTATGCTGATATAGCCAGTTCTGGGAGGAACTGAGAGCCAGGAATGAGTCATGTGGAGATCCCAGTGGCTCGGTTATTCTTCCCAGGGTCACTATGAAGGACGCCTGGATTGCACAGTCTGAGATTTCTGAAAGAAGGGGGCTGCTGACAGAAGGTGAGGTCAGACTGCATGGACTCTGAGAATAGTGAAGCCAGACAAGGTTGTGAAGCTGAAGGCCAGCTCCCAAATATGTAAGTCAGGGGCAATGCCCTGCAGCATCAGCTGGGCACAGAACTGACCTCAGCCTTGTCTGCCACCATCTCCATGCTCCAGGGTCTGGAAGACAGTTGACTGTTCTGATCTCAAACTAAAACCATGACCCACGGGGCTGGAGAGATGGCTCAGTGGTTAAGAACACTGGTTGTTCTTGCAGAAGACCTGGGTTCGAATCCCAGCACCCACATGGTGGCTAACAGTCTTCTGTAACTCCAGTTCCAGGGGATCTGGCGCCCTCCTCTGTCCTCTGTGGACATTGTACTTACACATGCAGGCATAACACTCATACACATAAAAATAATAAATAAATACAATAAATATATAAATAAAATAATACAAAAGAACAAAAGGGAAGCTGGAGAGATGGCTCAGTGGTTAAGAGCACTGACTGTTCTTGCAAAAGACCCGGGTTCCATTCCTAGCACCCACATGGTGTTTATCAACTGTCTGTAAATCCAATTTCAAAGGATCTGAGCTCTCTTCTGACCTCTGTGGGCATTGCACGACACAGATGCACTTACATACATGCAGACAATACACTCATACACATAAAATAAAAATAAATTTTCAGGGTTGGGGATTTAGCTCAGTGGTAGAGTGCTTGCCTAGCAAGTGCTAAGGCCCTGGGTTCGGTCCTCAGTTCAAATAATAATAATAATAATAATTTTTTTTTAAAGGAAAAGGAAGGAAGAAAGAGAGAGAAGGAAGGAAGGAAGGAAGGGAGGGAGGGAGGGACTGTTGTCAGGTAGGTGACATGTCTCATTTCTCTTTGGAAAGATAACATTTCTGCAAACCCTCCCCTCGGTCAGCACCAGAGTTTGTACAAAATGCAGTTTCCTCCGCCACACTCCAAACTACAGAATGGAACCAGTGCAGTCTAGTCTGAGAAGCTGTTGGTCCAAGCCCCTAGGCCACTGGGCTGGAATTTGAGCGCGGGAATACTCCTCCATCACTTTGGGACAGAGGAAACAGGGCGAGTTAACAGGGACCTGCCCGCGTGAGTCCCAGTGGGTGTGAGCCGAGGACGGGAGGCCGAGTCCAAGCACCTCTTCACCCAGCCCTTTAGCCTCCCAGAGACCAAGTCCTCGGGAAGGCCCCGACCTCACCAGCCACTTTCAACCTGGGGGGGACCTGTGCATAGTCATTGGCCGAGGTGGGGCAGGGTGGGGTGGGGTCCTCGGCGCCCCATTGGCTCCCGGGGCGGCCGCCTCGTGATTGGCTCCTCCCCCAGCTATAAGGCGGTGTCCGGCCAGGCCTTGGGAGCGCGGGGGAGTGCACGGCGGGGGTGGTGGCTTGGGGACCGTGCGCAGAGGCCCCGGGCGCCCATGGCGTTCGCGCTGCTGCGCCCCGTCGGCGCGCACGTGCTGTATCCCGACGTGCGGCTGCTAAGCGAGGACGAGGAGAACCGCAGTGAGAGCGACGCGTCCGACCAGTCGTTCGGCTGCTGTGAAGGCCTGGAGGCGGCGCGTCGCGGCCCGGGTCCCGGGGGCGGCCGGCGGGCGAGCGGCGGCGCGGGCCCCGTGGTGGTGGTGCGCCAGCGGCAGGCGGCCAACGCGCGCGAGAGGGACCGCACGCAGAGCGTCAACACGGCCTTCACCGCCCTGCGCACGCTCATCCCCACTGAGCCGGTGGACCGCAAGCTATCCAAGATCGAGACGTTGCGCTTGGCATCCAGCTACATTGCGCACCTGGCCAACGTGCTGCTGCTTGGCGAAGCGGCGGACGACGGGCAGCCTTGCTTCCGTGCGGCGGGCGCTGCCAAGAGCGCGGTCCCCGCCGCCGACGGCCGCCAACCGCGCTCCATCTGCACCTTCTGTCTCAGCAACCAGCGCAAGGGGGTGAGTGCGCCGCGCCTGCTGCAGCCGGGGGGTCGGGGTTGGCGTGGTGGCGGAGGTAGGGGTGGGTTCAGGCCTCCGGGAGCCGGAGAGGGACAGGAGCTCCCTGGAAGAGAAGGGGAAGGAAGCTGGATAGGGTGGCGTGTGCGGCGTCCCTACGCCCAGGGATTGATGTGGAGCAGAGCCACTTGGTTAGGGGTACAGGGAGCCCAGAGGTCCGGTCTGACAAATTGCGCATTGAGAGGTTACCTGTCCCAACTAACGGTGTACTCCCGACGTCCAGCACTCTGGAAAGAGGAAAGACCTTTCTCTACCTGATGTTAGGGCAGGTGGCAGGTTTTCTCCTCTGTTACCACTAAGGAAGAGCTGAGTCTCAGATGAACTCACTTGCCCTCATTTACAGGAGGTGGCTCCGGGCTTACATCTGGAATGAACTGTCCTGTCTTA
This sequence comes from Nannospalax galili, assembly GCF_000622305.1. Lineage (NCBI taxonomy): Eukaryota > Metazoa > Chordata > Mammalia > Rodentia > Spalacidae > Nannospalax > Nannospalax galili. The sequence goes on from NW_008357491.1 coordinate 107,628, forward strand.
AGACCTGACCCAAAAGCAGGAGACTGAGAAGAAATGGGAATACATATACCTGTACCTTAGAGCCTGAGGTCCCCACTTACGTACAGTAGAAAAAACGGGTCCCACAGGGTGCGCTTGGCCTGCCCAGCCCTCAGGAGCCTGCTTGGTCCCGACCTGCTTGGTCTTTCGGTTTTGGCCTGGGCATTCCCTACAGTGAGAAAGCCTGCCTGTGTGACCGAGTTAGATTTCAGCATCCACTGTTTACAACTGGAGAAATGAGGCTCAGAGTCCTGCCTGGCTCTAGGTGGCCATCCCATGAGCATGGGGATGGTAGGCAGCCTCACAACTCTGCACACTTTGGTGGTCAGGGCTGTACTCTTTAAATGCTTGCTCCACTGTGTTCTGGGGAGGCCTCTGTGGCTCAGACTACCAAACTAACTTCTCCTCCCTCAGCTGCCTCAGTTTTCCCAAGTCTTCTTAACCCTGACTAGTACCCTCTTGAGGCCTCCTGTCAGTGTCCCAACTGGAGTAGGAAGTCACAGCTGAACTTTCAAGTGTGCAACTGGAATGTAAAGGCTGACTGGGCCCACCATAGTACTCCCTGACTGCCTGTCACCCAGGCAGCAGCCAGTCATTCATCCAGGCCAGCAGCCCTTGACCACCTAGCAGCCACCCTTTGTTGGCTCTGAGAATATACCCAAAGAGACAGATGTGGTCCCCCACCCGCCAGGTTCTCCCAGTACAACTTCGAGGCCAGGGAGAGGGATGAAGAGGAGGATTCTGTGGTTTGATGGGACTTGGAGAGCCAAGGGATGCCCAGCCCCAGGATTAGGCCAAAGGGCTTCTGTGCAAAATTCCTAAAGGATGCCTGGGAACAGAGGCAGGCAAATAGATGCAAGGTGGGAAAGGGGGCTCTAGAGCATGCAGGGTAAGAGCTGGGGTTCAAAGCTGTGACCTAGAGAATGAAGTGGCTAGTGGAAAGATGTTAAAGATGGGGAACATAAGAGGCAGAAAGTGACCAGAGTCTTCCTGGGTACTAATCTATGCTCAGTACTCTTCCCAGACTGTCATTTAGGTCCCTCTACAGGCAGAGGAGGAACCCTGTGGCCATTCCCACCCACTTGGACAGGCTGCCCTTACACAGCAGTGATGGCAGGATTGGCCCTTGGGTCTGCCTAACTGGGAAGTGGGAAAGGTGACAGCAGGTGGGTCCTGTGCCTTCAGGATTATTGAGAAGGCAGGTCTGTCTGTGCCACAGCAGGTGGAATGGGGGCTCCTTTGTAGGTCTGGGGACTGTCCCATGGCTCACAGGGCCTGGCTGCTTCCCTGGGATCTGTCTGTGGAACCAAGAACCTAGCCAAATTTGGCTGTAGAAGCCATGCTCAGTCACACAGGCTCCTCTGGGAATAGCCAGAGTGATGATCCCGGCCAGTGCTGCTCCCCTCCCCCAGGAGTTGTCTGGAAGATGCTCTTGAGCTCTGAGGCCAAGAAACTCCCAACACCCCAGGCCCCATCTTCTTGGACCACCACCTATCCTGGATGGTCTGGGGTTGGGGTTGCCATGGAAACAGTCCCTGCAGCTCCTTCCTGCTCAGGGGTAGGTTAAGGATGAACTGTGGTGGCAGGAGTGAGTGGAACCCTGTTTTCCTTTTTGTCACCTGGGAGTGGAGCTGGACAGGAGCTCCTTGTGAAATTATCCTCTATTGTTGGTGTGCCCAGCTCAAGAGCAGAGGGTGCAGGAGGTGCCTTTGGAAGATGCTGCCAGTCATACTATATTTATTGATCACTTACTGTGTTCCTCAAGCTGTGCTAAGAGGTTTATTTCCTGGGCATGATGGCTTAGGTCTGTAACCCCAACTACCCAGAGGGCTGAAGCAGGAGAATTACAAGTTCAAGGCCCACCTGGGCTACAGAGTTAACTGCAAGGCCAACCAGGGCGACTTAGTGAGACCCTGTCTCAAAATAAAAAGGAAGAACAAGGCTGGAGATACAGCTCAGTGACAGAGCACTTGCCTTGCATTCATGAGGCCTTGGGCTCCACCCCCAGTACCACAAAATAGAACTTTACCTGTTAATGTGTGTCCCCTAAGCTAGCTTATTTTTCCTATAAGGTAACGTGATGCTACAGATGAGGAAATGGAGGCTCGGTCCAGCAAGGAATCCATATTAGAGGAGAAATGTCTCACCTGAGCATGACTTGGAGCCATCGTGTCTCCCAGAGACCTTTGGTACTGAGTTCTTGGGGGACAGACACTCTGGGTCTGGTCAGGACTTCTCAGCTCTCTTAGTAGTGTACACAGCTGTATTTGCATTCCACTATACCTGGAGTCGCCATTTCATAGATGAAGAAACTAAGGTTCAGGGAGGTGAACTGTCCTAGCATTTCCATAGAACCCAGGTCTCTGAGGGAGGACCTCCAGACTTGGGGTGGGAGATTGTGTTTCCTGTCCCTGAGGATGTAAGGGTAAAAGGGGGGGAGAGTGGTTTCTGCCCCCCCCCATCCCGCCCCATCCACCCTTCTCAGCCACTCCTGCCAGAGTCTGTCTGAGAAGCCTAGGTCCAGGCTCTGCTGGGACCACGGTCTCAGCCCTCAAAATAGCCCTGCCTGTGAATGAACATGCTGTCCCTGGGCCCAGAGAGCCTCCAGGGAGGCTAGGCTCACATCTGGATGGATGTGCCCCAACCTGGGCTGGGGCAGAGGCAGGAGGCAGCAGAGGCAGAGGTCCCAGATGGTCCACTGGGTCTCTAGATGTGCTGAGGTCACTGCCAGCCCAGCCACTTTAATTCGATTCCTGAAATGAGCACTTACTGTGAGATTCCATATTGCACAGTGCCTGGAAGCAGGGGCTGACAGGCAGTGTGGGCTTCTAGCCCAGTTCTTAGTAATGGCTGGTGCCTCTGGGTCAGTTACTCAACACTCAGCCCTCAGAAGGGGAGTGCTGAGCTGCCAGTGCTGGTGCTGGCCTGTAACACCAGCCCTCTGACTTCTGACTCAGGGAGGCTGAAGCAGGAGGATCTCTAGTTCAAGGTCAACTTGGTCTGCATACTGTCAGGAAGGAAAGGAAGGAGGAAGGCCATGGTTGTGAGTGTTCTGGCTTTCAGTGAGGGCGAAACCTGTGTTCATCCTGAAAATATTGGTGAGAGGGTTTGGCTAAGGGACTGCCACCATGAACCTGAAGCAGTGCGGACTGTCCTCTGCTGGGCTGCAGGCCCCAGGCTGGAAGAATGAATGCCCTTCTCTTCCACTCCCTGGACTCCCTCCCAGTCTGACAGGGACAAAGGCGAGACTTTGTCTCTCTCCTTGGTTTACCTCAGGAGAATGTCCCAAACATAAGAAATGGGAAGCAATTTCCATTTCAGTAGTAGAGAAACCTTCCTGGGGAGACCAGAACTAGAGCAGAGGGTATAGTCCCTGGGCAAGAAAGACCTGAAGGCAGGCAAGGAGGCCAGAAACCCGCTGTGTACTTTTTTTTTTTTTTTTTTAATAGCTAGGGTCTTACTCTGTAGCCCTGGCTGGAACGCACTATGTAGATCAGGCTAGCTGCAAACTCAGAGAAATCCACCTGCCCTCTGCTTTCTGGGTGCTGAGATTAAAGGCATGTGCCACCATACCCAGCCACTCACTGTCTTATTTTTGAAGAACTGTCTATTTTTTAGAGTGGCCGTGGCTGGATATATACAGACCAGTCAGGCCTTTCTGGCCCCTTCATGTACAATATGCTTTGTTTTACAGTGTCTGAAAATTTTATAGACTAGGAATGTAGCTCAGAGGTAGCATATGTCCTTAACATGTTTGAGTTCAATCCCTAGCACCTCCTACCGAAAATGTACTTATGTGTGTATATTACATATATGTGTTAGAGTTAGGAAAAGTTTGATTTTGGTTTTGGTTTTTTAAACAGGTTCTCTTATAGGTCCTGGTTGTCTCAGAATACACTATGTAGACCAGGCTGGCCTCAAACTCATGGGTGATGTTCCTGCCTCTGCCTTCTGAGAGCTGGGATTTCAGGTATGTGCCAACACACCCAGCATAGTTTTTTTGGTTTTTTTTGGTCTTTTTTGAGACAGGGTCTCTCTGTAGCCACAGCTGGCCTGGAACTCAGAGATCCGTCTGCCTCTGCCTCCCAAGTGCTGTAGTTAAAAGCGTGAGCCACCATACCCAAAGGCATTCAGTTTTTTAAGCAACAGGTCATTAGTTGGGAAGGAGTGGAAGAGGTAAAACTATGTGAAGGAAAAGTGCCTTGCCTTCCTGCCAAGAATCGTTAATTCCTCTCCTGTGAGTGGTGCCCATTAGAACGGCCCACTCGGGCACAGCTCTCCAGAAAGGATACCACACATGACATACTCCCCTCTTCCCTTGCTGTTGTCCCTAAACACTCATTCCATGGTACTCACTGTCAATCCAGAGTTTTCTCTGGTCTTTGCCCCATGTGGCTGAACTTTATTCATCAAAGCCTCTGTTGTTGGGCACAGAGGTTAGTTCCAGAGGTAACCCCCTGACACCTCTTTCTCTTTGCAGGGCAGCCGTCGTGATTTGGGGGGCAGCTGCTTGAAAGTGAGGGGGGTACCGCCCCTCCGAGGGCCTCGGCGATGAGCCTGGGTCCCTGCAGTGTTTACTCCAGGCAGAATCCAAGAGAAAGAGACCAGGAGCCATCACCTGGCTGGACAAGGGAGAAGAGTCCAGAAGCCAAAACCACTCCTGCCTTGTGTAGGGACTAACGGACAATGGCCTGGACACAGGACCCTCAGGACATCTCTGGCCCACCCTTGAGAGCCGTGAGGACCCATCTAGCTATCCAGGCCAAGCTGACCAGGGGCGAGGCAGAACTGTTGGAAAACCAAAGACTACTGGTGACAGAGGGTGTGTGTGTGTCTGTGTGTGAGTGTGGTGTGTGAGAGAATTGGTGGAGTTAAAATAAAAGTATTTTTAAATAAAAAGCATGGTTCGTAGCTGAGGAAGGGAAGGGGTGTAGGCAGCGGGGCTTAGAGACAGCCCCCTCCTCAGTACTCAGATTGTTAAGGCTGTGGCAGGGGCTCCAAGCCATGGAGGGCAAACTGTGGGCAGGTCCTTCTCACAGTCTTCCAGCTCAGTGTTTATCAGTATTGTTAGGTGTCTGGAGTGGTGGCTAAAATAATCCACATTTATTTATTATTTATTTATTATTTATTTATTTTCACTTTTTTGAGACAGGGTCTCTGTAGCCCCAGCTGGCCTAGAACACACTATGTAGCTAGGCTGGCCTTGAACTTACTGCCTCTGCCTCCCAAGTGCTAGGATCAAAGGCGTGTACCACTACCACCATGCCCAGCCTTTTTTTTTTTTTTTTTTTTTTTTTTTAAATTTAAGGACTAGATCCATGGGTCAAGTTTAAAAGCTTCAAGATGACATGTGGTTAAAGAGTCTGCCTGGATGGGGCTAGAGAGATGGTTCGGCGGTCAAGGGCACTGGCTGCTGTTACAGAGGACCCAGGTTCTGTTCTCAGCACCCACATGACTGCTAACAACTATCCGTAACTACAGTTCCAGGGGATTCAATGCCCTTCTGGCCTTCATGAGCATTGCACATGTGGTGCACTTGCATACATGCTGGCAAAACACTCATACGCATAAAATAAAAAATAAATCCCACCCCCTTCCCGAAAAGGTCTGCTTTTCCTTGACCTCTAGCCACCAGCTTTCCCCTCTCAGGCTGCCTGTCACCAGGTTTTGTGATGCCCCCTCCCCTGAATAATTAAACACTTGAGAGCTGGCCTTGTACTTTCTACCCTGCCTTGCCCTCCAAGTAGGGCTTGCTGCTGTCCAGAGTCAGCGTAGATATGGGGCCCACTCCTCTCTTAGCTGCGTATGTTGCCCTCTGTGCTGAGATGATTTGGAAGAATGATGTCACTTACATAGCAGATGACACCCTGAGGTCTGTCCACTTTTCAAACTCAGAGCAAGGACCAGTAAGATGGCTCAATGTGTAAAGGCACTTGCCACCAAGCCTGACAACCTAAGTTCGATCCCCAGAACCCACATAGGGGAGAGCTCACTCTCACAAGTTGTCCTCTAACTTCCACACATGCAGCATGATATATATTCCTCCACATGCATGCATACACACAAAATGTAATTTAAAAAGAAAAGCAGTCCTTCCCCTGTCTGCATGGTGGACCAGCCATCCTGAGAGATAGGAGCCATGTTTCTACTGTGCCGACTTCATCTGAAATGGCACAGCCAGCCAGGGCCACTGCAGCCCATGGGAGCCAGGGGATCTGGGCTTGCCTGTTCTGCCTAGGTCCGTGTGAGGCCAGGATCAGAGGTGCTCAGAGAACACAAGGAGGAAGGCTGGGAGAGGCCAGAACAACCAGGCAGCCGCCCTTGTCTCAAGCAGCGACATTCATGTTCCTGTTGTTAAGGTCTTATTTAGGCAAGCACTTTCATTTTGTGTTTACTGACTGCTGCTGGTTCCCATGCCCTGTGCTCCGTGCACCAGACCTGGATGAACCAAGGCAAGACTGCCCATTTTGCAGATCAGTAGACTGCTGAGCTTCAGTCATGTGTCATTCCCCACAGGACCAAGCCTAACCCACCTGGTCCTCCTCAGACAAAAAGGAGGAAAGACAAGGGAGTCCAGAGCTGTTGATCCAGGCTGGAGCCAATGATAAACCCCACGCTTACTCCATTGGCATGGGACATGGAAAAGACGGTCCCCAGGGGGCTGTACTGCCCAGGAGAGCTGCCCCATGCCCTCTCCCTCACTTCCCCAGTGTCCAGGGACAGTGGTCTTGCTTGTGCTATGTCCCAGCGCACCCACACTTCCCCTTTGGGAACTAATTAGGAAAGCACATTGCTCTCCCTGAGCCCACCCTGCCCCAGGTACAGCAGCCTCTGGCAAAGCCACAGGAAGAGGACTGTGACCTTGTCAATGGCAGGAAACCTGGGAGGGAGGCAGAGCAGACACTTGGGTGCTCTGGGCTAAGGCCACTTTGGCCACCAGACTTTTCTAGGTGACCCCTCTGAGTCTCCCTGGCCCAATCTCTAACAGGCAAGGCCGCTAGAACAGGAAAAAAAAAGTGTTTTGCTTTTGCAAAAGTTTTTAAAGAGTTCCAGTGCACTGGAGAAACAGCTCACATTGTATCAGACAGTAAGCAGTGAGAGGCGCCCGCCTCCCTCAGGCCCCTTCCCAAAGCAATTGCTGTTAGTAGTTTCCTGTGGATCCTTCCAGAAAGACTGTACTGGTTTCTATTTCTGAGAAAAAAAAAAGTTTCTCTACTTATGTCTATTGTGAAAGTTCAAGTACTTCATGGCCCTAGAAACATCCATTCCAAAAATGACCATGGTGTGCCCTGCAGTCGTGCAGTTTGGTGAACACACACACCCAGTTATCTACAGCCACCAAGTTAAACCTCACTCAAGTGTCAGGCACATCTGGTTCAGCTCAGTGAAGGCCTTCACCTGAGTGCACCTGTGGGCAAAGCAAGCTGATTGAGAAATACCACTAGCAGCTCAGAGGAACACAGTCCCGGTCCTGCCGTTCACACGGTTGGGTGTGAACAGGTCTCTTGGAATAAACTAGTCTTTCAGGACTCACAGTTCAAAAGCCACAAAAGAGACTAAACTGACAATAAGCTTTCCCTCCATTCTCCACAGTAGTGAAAGCATTTTTCAGACTGGATATTTTTCTCTTCACAACATACCCCTTATGCGTCACAAGACTCTTGATGTTTCAGGATCTGTCTCACTTTTCACAGCTGCATACTATTCTTTCTTGCCATTTGTAGCTTGTCTTTTTGAGCAATAGACAGTTAACGTGCAAGAATCTTCATGAGCTGCAAGGCCAGCCCATCACACGCCTTGGGAGAAGCACAGCTGTGAGCCAAGACCTCTGAGGGTAATTTTCCTAATGGAGCTGACTCCTCCCACAACACTTGCCCTTTCCATTTCCAGGATGCACTGACCCAGACAGACTTCTGCAAGGCTGGGGGACTGGAATAGCCAACCTCAGCCTGGCTGCCTTGACCTTCATGATCTGCACACTGGCCCTACCCGCTAAATCTTCCCAAACACACCAGCATGAGAAAGCACTGAGTTCACAGTGAGGAAACAGCACACAAGCAACATACCTGAGTTTCCCCAGCAAGTTCCTGACCCATTGGGCCCCCGACACCCAGGCTTCCCTTCCTCTGTCCCTGCCACCATTGCAAGTGGAAAGACGTCAGGTCCTCCACAGATGTGGGAAATGAATTCAAACAGGAACAGAGAGAGACCAGGCTCACACAGCATTTAAGGCTGAACAAGGCTTAGAACACGAATCCTCCCCCATATCTGGTCAGGAGACCCTGGGTTCAAGCTCCAGCACTGCAAATTAAAAGGAAATTTTAACCCCCACAAAAAAGGCTCTGAAGCTCTAAGTATGGTGGCCCAGGCCTCTAATCCCAACACTCATGAGGCAGGACATAAAATCAAGGCCAAACTATGTCTCAAACTAAAACAAGAAAGGAAAAGACAGTGTGAGTTTGCTAAGTACTAGGTTATATAAAAGGATATTTTTATTGAGAAACGAATGTTCCTCTGGGATAGAGGAGTATGGTGCAAGCAACAGTGTATTTGCAAATGCATGAGAAAAGAAAGACGTTGGTGAGAGGGGTTAAAAAGCAAGGTTGCCATTTCTACCACTGTGAGAGCATAAAGGTCCGGGGTCAGGAAAGGCATGGGGTAAAGGCACTGGTTGGTAAAGCAGAGTAGGTGAAAGCACGAGGTCTTAATGGGATTGGTAAAGCACGGGGTCTTAAAGGCACAGGTTGGGTTAGGCATGAGTTAAAGGAGGGGTTGGTAAAGGTGTAGCTTTCATAAAGCCATGGGGTTCTCCTTACTCTTTGTCCTGTCTGTATGTTCATAACGATTGCAAAATGGAAGGAACGAAGCCAGGCTCTTGGCCCATGCTGACACAGGGCTGCCAAAAGGTTTCTTGGCCCCTCTGACCCACTCTGCTCCAGCTAGTTCGACAGAGGATGGGAACACCCAGTGAACCCAGGTGTCCCTGCCCATGACTCTCAGGCTCCCATACCCCTCAGGAGGCGGAGGTGGTCCTGTCCCCTGGGGCCTCCTGCCAGTGTGATTTATGTCCCTGTGAGTCTCAGCAGCTGTGAGCTCGGGTCCCACCGGGCATGGGGCTGGGGAGGGCAGTCTTTGCTTCTCAGCGTGTCTAATCCAGACCAGACTTATGGACCCAACGGACCTGGGGTCAGGCTCCCAGGGGATCAGGGTCAGAGGGCAGGCCAGCAGAGCCTGGAAACCAGGAGTCATGGGCTGGAAGCAGAGTTCTAGTCTGATTGAGGTTGGCCATACTCTCTGTGTGACCCAGGGTGGGTGTCTGCCCCTCTCTGTTCTTCATTCATCACAGCCCATACACAGTGAGTCAGAAGAGCTTTGTCGATTGGGACAAGCCTACGTTAGAGAGAAAAGACTGGAAAAATAGAGAAGTTGGGTTTTTTTGTTTTGTTTTCAAGGTAGGTGCTCATGTAGCCCAGGCTGGCCTCAAACTCACTATGTATCTGAGGGTGTCCTCAAATTCCTGGTCTTCCTGTTTGTACCTACAAAGTGCTGGGATTACAGGTTTGTACCTTCATGCTCAATTTCTATGAACTGGGACTTGAACCCAGGGCCTCCTACATGCACACTCTCCCAATTGAGCCATAGCCCCAGCCTGAGTTGTTGTTGTTGTTGTTGTTTTTCTGAGCACTTAAATCCCCTGTTGTTGTTTTGTTGTTTTGAGACAGGGTCTCCCTGTAGTCCCAGCTGACCTGGAACTTGCTATATAGACCAAGCTGGCCTCTATCCCACAGAGATCCACCTGCCTCTGTCTCCGAATGCTGGCATTAAAGGCATGTGCCTTTTTTTGGCATGGAGGCCAAAAAAGGCTGTCAGGTTCCTTGGAACTGGAGTTACAGTCAGTTGTAAGCCACCTGATGTGGGTACTGGGAACTGAACTTAGGTCCTCTGGAAGATTAACAAAATGCTCTTAACCACTGAGCCATCTCTCTCCCTGTTTCCCTGGTTTTATGAAGACCTACTATCTTCTGGCTTCAGTCTGGGTACTCAACAAAAAATAATCCATAACACCTACTTAACAAGCTTGCCAAAAGTACTTCTGCTGTCCCATTTTATAGATGAAAAAACTGAGGGACAGGAGGTTGAAGAATCCATGTGGACCTGATCCAGGTGTTCTGGCTGCATACCACCACTGGCTCTCACCCACCACCCACCTCCACCTCACCACATACATGACTGTGAGTGACTTACACAGATGGCTTCTCCTGATCTTGCGAGTAGGTACTGTTGCCCCCTTGCCTGGGATTACCCAGCCATGCAGACAGAGCCAACATTCAAACCCAAGGGGTTTGACTCCGGGTCCTGTAGCTTGAGTCACTATTGTAAGTACAGAAGGCATAGGACAGAGTTTGGCACCATAGACCGACTTCCCTTGGGCTCAGCCCATCAATCAGTCAACAAACATACATGGAACTTCTCCATGGCCCACACAAGGCTCTAGGATGATGAAAAACTAGATCAGATGTAATGCCCAACCTTGTGGTGGTCACAGCTTGTGGAAAAAGCTCCGAGCAAAGAATAAAAATGTGGAGCTGGGACTGTAGCTCAGTGGTAGAGTGCTTGCAAGGCAGTGGGTTCAATTCCCAGCATCTCCTCCCCCGGCCACATACACACAAAGAGTGATGGAGCGCTTCTGAGGTGTGTGGGAATATGCGACTGGAAGAGTCATTATCCGGCATGGTACCAAGAGAAGGCTTGACTAGGCAAGTGTGCACAGGAGGGATCCTGGTCTCCCCTAAAAAGAGCCTGGTAATTTAGGGCTTGGGTCCCTTCATCATCACTCTTCACTGTGGGGCCACAAACGCTGGGCACCCTACTAGGCAGGAGGTGGTGATAGCCAACGTGTACCCTGCCTGGCGGTGCAGTTCAGTCTCAAGAACTCATCAGCTGCCCAACCCAGTCAATGTCCTCATGGCTCTCCAAATCACGCACCGAGTGATAGAAGCAGACTGCACCAGGCCCTCAGTGCAGGGCTCAGACTTTTCATCTGCTGGCTCTGCTGCCTTTGTTCTAAGTGCACTGAAGACAGAACTAGGCCAGAGGCCACACCTAACAGCCACCAGAGCCTCCCTCCCATCCCACCCAGCAGACACCTGTGGAGGGACCCCAGACATATTCATCATCTTACTCTGCCTGCACAGCCTCCACTCCAGGTGGACTTTACCTGTGTCATAATGATGCCCAAAGGGGCTCAGGGACAGTTCTGAGATCACGTGGCCAGGAGTACCCAGTAAGACCCCCCAAACAGCCCTGGGATTCATCCCTTGTGCAGAAAACAGGATTGGAAGATGCTGGCAATAGACCTTTAGTCAACAGAGGAGTGCGGGGTGGGCCCAGGGCTTAGTGAAGGGAGAAGTCTGAGTGGACCCCCACACCCAACCCCACAGAGCCCAGGGCTTCAGCCTTGAAAGGAGTGAACAGGGAGAAAGAATGTGGGCAGGAGGCTGAATGCAGGCCTGGATCACCCTAGAGCCCTGATGGGCTGGCTTGAGGAATCTGTGCCTTCCCCTGCCCCCTCTCCTCCCTTCCCTTTGTCCCTCCTTTGCCCCCTCCCACCCCCCCACCCTCTCCACTCTCCTCCCCTCCCTTTCCCTCTTCCACTATCCTCTCCTGCCTCCCTTCCCTCCATCATCCCCACTACTCTGGTTCCCTCTCCTCTTCCTCATCTCCCTCCTTTACTCCCCTCAAACCCCCATTCTTTCTCCCTGCCCAGATCCACTGCCTCCCCTAGCTCAGCTCTCAGAAAGCCCTGGACAGGCAGGCTTCTTTAAGACAGGAAGGTGTCCTCAAGTCTCAGGAAGGAAAAACAGTCAAGCTGAACCCAAGACCGTCTCTAAGGGGCCAGGGCTGACTCAGGGCCAGGGCTGACATCACCTGGGAACCACTGGGCCACAGCTGCAGCCCGCCTCCTGGGGGGACGCTTCTGCTATTTAAAAAAATAATAATACTAAAAAAACTTTTCCAGTCCGGTGTTTTTAAATGTGCTTTATATAGTGGGCCCTGGGGCGTGGGTGTTTCAGCATCCCCTCCCCTTTGTCCTCACAGCCCTGACTTCTCACACCACATGGGGCAGCCTTCCCAAACCACAGCTAATTCCCTGGAATCTGCTTAGGTCACCCCCCTAGCCCTGACTGTGGTTAGCTTTTATATACCTACATTCATTTGACATTGAGTTAAAAAAAAAAAGAAAAAAAAGTGCTAATGTTCACTCAAAAAATGCCTAATAGAATCAGAAAGCTACCCTGCTCCCCAGTCACTCATCCCTGTCCTGTAAGGGAGCCCCCTTTTATTTTAATCAGCAAAATCTTCCATAGTGCTTGCTGTGAAGTAGCATAAGCTTTATGAGGAAGGGTCTCCAGGGACCTGTAGATATTGCCAAAGGCACTCTGTGCGCACTCATACACCCACAGCCTTCGCTTCCTTTTCGGAGAGGGAGTTGAGACACAGCTTACTTTGTAGCCCAGGCTAGCCTGGAATTTCCTATGTACTGGGGACTGGCCTCTAATCATGGCAGTCCTCCTGCCTCAGTGCCATTAATGCTAGTATTACAGGTGTGAGCCTAGCTCCCCTTTCTTTTTATACTCAGAAAGTTATTACACTCTGCTCTGTGCTCTGCTTTTTTTACTTAGAAAATATCTTGAGGAAGGGCTGGAGAGATGGCTCAGTAGTTAAGAGTACTGGCTGCTCTTGCACAGGACCAGGGTTCAATTCCCATCACCCACATGGTGGGCAACAATGGTCCATAACTCCAGTTCCAGGGAATCCAATCAATGCCCTTGTGCTGGATAGCTTTAGTGTCAACTTGACACACCTGGGTTGAAGGAGCCTCAATTGGGGAACTGCCTTCATTGGACTGGCCTGTGGCCACATCCATGGGGCACCTTCTTGATTGTTGAGTGATGTGGGAGGGCCCAGCCCACTGTGGGTGGTGCCATCCCTGGGCAGGTGGGCCTGTGTTGCATAAGAAAGCAGGCTGAGCAGGGGCCGGGGGAGCAAGCCA
>NW_008357491.1:121202-144370 GCF_000622305.1 Nannospalax galili
TTCCTCCCCAAGTTGGTAGTGGTCAGAGTATTTTGTCACAGCAATGAAGAAACAAACTAGGACAGCCCTCTTCTGGCCTCCGTGGGCATTGCACACTTATGGTGCACTTACATACATGCAGGTAAAATACTCATACACATAAAATAAAATTTAATTAATTAAAAAACCAGGGGAGAGAGGACACTTAAACAGCCTTGAAGAGGAAGATAGCTGAAGGCAGCAGGGTATATGAGGGCTCCGAGGGACTGAGTGTGGATCCTGAGGGGAGAGAATGGGCTGTAGAGCTGGGTAGGGCTGGGCTCCATAGCAGAATCCCTGACACAACACCTGGCTGGAACTGCAAGTGGAGAAAGCCCCTGGTGACTGGTAGAGGCTGTTCAGCAGGAAGCAGGGAGGCCAGCTAGAAGCTACTTATATCATTCATGTAAAAACTGATGACCTGGGCCTAGGGTGGCAGCCCAGTCGGTAAAATGTTTGCTTTGCAAGCATGAGGAACTGAGTTTGACTCCCCAGAACCCATGCTAAAAAGCTGGTATAGTGGCTCTTGCTTATAATCCCAACCTTGGGGAGGCAGAGATAGGTGGATCCCTGGGCCTCATTGGTCAGCCAGCCTCAGCTACTTGGTGATTACTAGGCAAATGAAATACCCTGTCTCAAAAAGTAAGATAGGCAGCACCTGAAGAATAATATCCAAGTTATCCTCTGGCCTCCACACACATGCACCTGTATACACATGAACACACATAAATAAATAAATATGTAAACTAAACATGATGATGTTCCATGGTAATCCCAGCTACTCTGGAGGCTGAAACAGAAAGATCACAAGTTCCAGGCCAAGATGGACCACATAGTGTGATTCTGTCTTCAAAAACAAGAAAGGGGATTGATCCCCAGCACATACCAGTTCCATGCATCCACAGAGTTGAACCAGCCCTGACCTGATCTCCATCTCCATCACAAACCTCTCTCCACCAGACTTCATCCTCAATTCCATGCATCCACAGTGTAAAACCAGCCCTGACCTGATCTCCATCTCCATTACAAACCTCTCTCCACTTCACTTGTCTCCCTGGCATAGTGATGCTGGCTTGTTCACCGTGCTTACTGCCTGTGTCCTCTGGCTAGAATGGATGCTCCAGGAGGGCAGGGGATAGGCCTGTGCTGCCATGGCTCTCACCTTCAACAATGCTTAACACATGGTGGGTGCTTAGTAAATAGCCATAGTCCAATTCCCTACTGTGGGGCACTCTTCCATCCAAATGGACTTATGGAGAGACAGGTGGCTGGACCACTTGCACCACCCCTGTCTCTATCCTCCTCTCCAGCCACAGCTCTATGACCCCATTATCCTTGTACCTCCTACCCTGGAGCCCAGACAGTTCCATTCACTTGGCATACTGTTACTTACTCTCCTTTCTGTATCACAGTCCATATCCTTTTTCAAACCCTTGCTCAAATCTACCACTATCGCAAAAGATTCTAGAAAACGCTTCACTCTCCCCCAACCTCTCTCCCTCTCCAACATGCCTGTCAATCACCTGGAATCATCTGCCTGGAATCAGCCACGTCCTTTTTGGTTATAAGATGCAGAAATCTATCTCAAAGTGTCTAACATTGGATACATATACAAGTACATAAGAGAATAGTAAGCTGTTGGCTTTTAGATCTGAGCTCAGGGGTACTGTTTTTGGGGCTAGCTCTGGAGGTAGCCATGTAACCCCATTAAAACTCTGCCTCTCTGCCTCACAGCCTCCCTGCTTCTGCATTTTTAGAAAACCTGTGCCTTTTTGGTGTGGCAAAGATGGCTGCCAGCAACTCTGAGGTAACTAATCCATTCAGGAGCTCCTCCAGCATGGGCTTTTCTGTAGTAGTTCCAGAAGAGTACCCAATAAGTCCAGAAAGTCTTGGGGCACGTGTCCAACCTTGAACCAGTTATTGACAAGAGGGATGGTGTTCTAATTGGCTAGACCTGGCCACATGTCCACGTGAGCATGGAGTTTGCCTGGCTTGAGCTATAAGAACCAACAAAAGCTAGGTATGGTGGCAAACACTTTTAATCCCAGCATTTGGAAAGTGAAAGCAGGAAGATCAGGAGTTCAAGGTCAGTCTTGGTTACCTAGTGAGTTTCAGATTGACTTGGGGGTCACATCAGACCCTGTGTCAACAACAACAAAAAAAAAGGCTAGCGAGATGGCTCAGCAATTAAAAGCACTTACTGCTCTTTCAGAGGACCTGGGCTTTGTGCCCAGCAAGTACATGGAGGCTACCACCCATCCTTAACTCTAGTTCCAGGGACTCCTATACTGTCTCCTGGCCCCCACAGTCACCAGGCACACATGTGGTATATTTATATACATGCAGGCAAAACAGTCATACACAGGGGCTGGAGAGTTGGCTCAGTGGTTAAAACGAGCACTGACTGCTCTTGCAGAGGACCTGGGTTCAAATCCCAGCACCCACATGGCAGCTAACAACCGTCTGTAACTCCAGTTCCAGGGGATCTGACAGCCTCTTCTGCCCTCTCCAGGCACTGTACAACACAGGTGCACTGCAGGACATGGGTGCACTAACACACATGCAGGCAATACACTCATACACTTAAAATGAAAATAAATCAAAAAAAAATTTTTAAGTGGTTTCTCAAAAGAAAATGGGAAGGTGGCCACTCAGCCAGCAAAACCCCAGCTAGCACTAAACATGCCTCTGTTGGAGCAGGTGTTCCCCGCACTACCACCAGGAGCTTGAGTTAAGCTTGTGGTTGTGTCTTCCACCTGAATCTGTAAATTCCCTAGGAGGAAAGTCCATTGCATGGTCAGTGTCTCAAGGCCAGTGCTCGTTGAACAGTAGCATCCTGCTCTCCTTTCCTCCAGGGCCCCAGCTTCCTTTCTAATTGGTTCATGACTTGGTCAGTTTTGGGGGCTTTGGCCAGCAGATTGGGGCAGTGGGCTAGTGGGAGAGAGGAGCATTCAATCCATGACCTTTGACCTGCCCACCCGTAGATCAAGAGGACTAATTCCAAGTCCATATCACAAGTATAACTTTTTCATTATTATTATTTATTATTATCATTAGAGTGTGTGTGTGTGTGTGTGTGTGTGTGTGTGTGTGTGTGTGTACGCCATGGTGTACATGTGGCAGTCAGAGAACAACTTTGTGAAGTCACTTCTCTCCTTATACCTTTATGTGGGTTCCAAGAATAAACTCTGGTTACCAACCAATTTTGTTAGACAAGCGTTTTACCTGTGGAGCTATCTCACCACCAGGTCAGTGTGACCTTGAGACAGCCCCCTCCCCCTACTTTTCTTTTAGACAGGGACTCATGAAGTCCAGGCTGGCCTTGTCCTCATACTTCTGCCTCCAGAGTGCTGGTATTACAGGTATACACCACCATGACCAGGTTTTACAGTGCTGGGGATTGACCCCAGGGCTTCCTGAATGCTAGGCCAGTACTCTACGAACTGAGCTACATCCCCATCCCCCACATACCTCTTTAACATTTCTTCCATGTCTGGGAACCACCACCTGTTCTGAGACTTACATATTTTTTTTCTTTCAATGGACTCTTTTTAAAACATAAATTTATTATTTCAAAAGGATAACCTCGATTTCCTCCACAAATGGAAAGCCAGTATCTTGTGCCATAAATAGAAAGTAACCTTAAAAATAAGCATAATGAAAACAAAACAATGTCATGAAACTGACCAAATCTGGTTGCCCGAGCATGGCTCTGGAAGCCTTTTCTCTGTTGAAAAGGGAAATGAGTGTTGAGAGGGCAGGGCAAGCACACTAGCATTCAGGAAGACTGTCTCCCTAATAACAAAGCAAAGAAAACCACACAGGGAAGAAGGCTCACTCTGGGCCTGATGCCCTTCGCTTGGTGTGACTCCTAGCAGCAGCTCACATGTGCACTGGGTGTGCCCTGCTGTGCCCAGCCCACCTCAGGAAGCAGTGGTTTGGTCTCCCTTCCTGAAGTGCAGGGCCTCAATCTCCCCTTCCACACAGGGCAGGTGGGAGGTCAGAACCCCAGGCAGGTTGGAGCCCTGGACAAGCTGACAGATGTATGGGGTCAGATGTTTGATCATATATGTCCCATGTCAGACTATTGACCAGTGCAGCTGGGAACTTCGAAGTGCCCCCCAGCCCAGGTGCTGATGGATTGGTCCCTAGACTGGGGCTCTTAGGAGATGGTGGGACCTTTGGGCAGTGAAGCCTAATGGGAGGAAGTTAGATCATTGGTACGGGCTCTCAAAGTGTATAGTGGGACCCCTGCCCTTTTTCTATCTCTACTCTCTGACCACTATGAAGTAAGCAGCTTGGTTTGTTCCCCTGTCTACTCCTCGTCATGATGTTCTGCCACTCCACAGACCTGAAAGCAGCAGACTGAAACCAGACTGAAACCACTGGAACAGTGAGCCAAAATAAAATAAGCCTCCTCTTTTTAAGCTATCTCAGGGTTTTTTAACAGTACTAGGAAACTGACTATCACACAAACAGTAGTGGTTTGGTTTTGTTTAGAGACAGGCCTCACTATGTAGCTGAGGCTGACCCCAAACTTGTGATCCTTCTACCTCAGCTTCCTGAATTCTAGGATGACAGGTGTGCACCTCCACACTTAGCTTGTATAGCTATACGTTAACAATGAGCAACCCAAAAAAGGAAATAAAAATCCCATATGCCAAAGCACAAGAGAGGGAGAGAGAGGGAGAGAGAGAGAGAGAGAGAGAGAGAGAGAGAGAAACTATCAAAGCAAGCCACAGGATCACTGCCACCCCTCAAAATGTCTTTTTCTAGAAACAGAAAAGCCCATCCTGAAATTCATATGGAATCTCAAGGGATCCTGATTGGTGGTATCGCATCTCCTGATTTCAAAACCTACTATAAAACTACCGTATTCAAAGCAGGCCAGGACTGGCTTCAGAACAGACACACAGAACATGTAGGCAGAACAGAACACAGCCTCAAATAAAACCTCACATAGGGTCAAATGACTTTCGCTCTGCTTTGCATGTTTGTTTTATTGATATAGGGTGTCCCTGTATAGCCTAGGCTGGCCTCAAACTCAGGGTAATGCTCTTGCCTCAGTCACCTGGAGTGCTAGGATTACAGGTGTGAGCCATCAGGCCAGGTTTCAAACAACTTTCATAAAGTAACAAGACAATTCAATATGGGAAAGGACAATCTTCAACTGACTGTATTGGCAAAACTGTATTCCACGTGGCGGAGAATGGTTTGAAGCCATTGCCTTACATCACATACAGAAGTTAACTCAAACCTGATTTAAAAAAAAAAGCAGGGGGAATAAGAGATTCTTGAATGGGGAAAAGCTTCATGGCATGGGATTTGGCAAGTTCTTTGTTTATGACACTGTGCTGGATAGCTTTAGTGTCAACTTGACACACCTGGGTTGAGGGAGCCTCAACTGGGGAATTTCCTCCATTGGACTGGCCTGTGGTCATGTCTGTGGGGCACCTTCTTGATTGTTGAGTGATGTGGGAGGGCCCAGCCCACTGTGGGTAGGGCCTCCCCTGGGCAGTTGGGCCTGTGTTGCATAAGAAAGCAGGTTGAGCAGGGGCCAGGGGAGCAAGCCAGTAAGCAGCATTCCTCCATGGCCTGTGCTCCAGCTCCTGACTCTAGGTTCCTGCCCTGAGTTCCTACCTTGGGCTCCCTGATGAACTGTGATCCGGGAGATGTAAGCTGAATTAAACTGTTTCCTCCCCAAGTTGGTATTGGTCAGAATGTTTTGTCACAGCAATGGAGAAACAAACTAGGACAGAAATTGGTACCAGAAGTGGGGTATTGCTGCAACAGACCTGACCTTTGTGTTTTTAGGAGGATTGTGGAAGTGTTTGGGGAACTTTGGGCTGGAAAAGCCATTGAGTGCTTAGAGTTTGTTGCTGAGGAGCTCAGAACAGTTATGCTATAAGAGTTGTAGACCATGGAGGCCTGGCTTGTGAAGTTTCAAGGGGAAGTGGAGACTATCAGGGTTTTTTGTGTGATTTTTTTTTCTTTTCTTGACTTTTTGAAGCATGGTCTCCCTGTAGCCCCAGCTATTCTGGAACTCACTATGTAGACCAGACCAGGCTGGCCTTGAACTCACAGAGATCTGCCTGCCTCTGCCTCCCAAGTGCTGGGACTACAGGCGTACACTACCATACCTGGCTTGTGTGATATTTTAAATTGAGAATTTGTGGGTTCTGGTCAGCTGGGGCTGAAGAATCAGCTGTGATTAAGAAGAGACCAGAACCTGAAGTAAAAATCTTTGCTTTACTGGAACAATTGTTTTGGTTAGCTGGGGCTGAAAAATCAGCTGTAAGTAACAAGAGACCAGTATCACTGTCTTCTGGGAGGTATTTCCTCAGGGTCACCCCACAGAGGAAACCCGAGCCTCCATCTCAAGCTGGAAGCAGGACTTGGTATGGTGTAAGAGTCTCCTGCATGGTTCTGGAGCTGAAAGCCTGAGTGGGTCATAGAGAGCAGCTGAGGCCAGGAAAAGCCATAGGTGAAAGTGCAGCCTCAGTTGCAGTGAAGACCCCAGGATTGAAGGGGTCATGGAGAGAATCTGAAGCATTGCACCCCGAGAGGCCAGAAGAGGCCATTGGTGAGGGTGTAGCCTCAGTTTCAGTGGAATCTCCAGCTTTTTGGAGATGTCAGGACCATGGGATGACCACCAAGGACAGCAGTAGGTGTGGAATGGAGCTGGCCTGGGTCTGTGAGACAAGTTGTGCATGCTGTGGATGGCAGAGTCAGAGAAGTGGAGCTGCCAGAACCCTTAGGAGCTCCGAAGATCCTGCATGAATCCCAGATGTCCGGCCTTGAGCTACTTTGCTGGACTTCGGTTTTGCTTAGGTGTGCCCCATTCTTCCCTTTGAAATAAGACAGTACTTGTTTTGGATTTTACAGAAGCCCACCCACAGTTAAGACACTTTTAAAAGAGACTATGGACTTTTAAGTGTTTGAATTTTTTAATATTTTATTTATTTTTATTTTGTGTATGAGCATATTGCCTGCATGTATGTGAGTGCACCCGTGTTGTGCAATGCTGAGGAGATCAGAGGAGGGTGTCAGATTCCCCTGGAACTGGAGTTAAGAACAGTTCATAGCCACCATGTGGGTGCTGGGAATTGAACCCGGGTCCTCTGCAAGAGCAGTGCTCTTAATCGCCGAGCCATCTCTCTAGCCCCAAGTGTTTGGATTTTTTAAGGACTGTGGGGCTTTTAAGGTTATACTGTCTTATGTTGTGATATTAACCTCATATCTTGGGGACAAAAATTGGAAAGATTATGATTTAATAGTGATGTTTTTGTGTGTCAAGTTGACAAGGGGTCAATTGTGCTACATAGCTTTAGTGTCAACTTGACACTTGGGTTGAGAGAGCCTCAGTTGGGGAATTGCCTCCATTGGACTGGCCTGTGGCCATGTCTGTGGGGCATCTTCTTGATTGTTGAGTGATGTAGGAGGGCCCAGCCCACTGTGGGTGGTGCCACCCCTGGGCAGGTGGGCCTGTGTTGCATAAGAAAGCAGATTGAGCAGGGGTCAGGGGAGCAAGCCAGTAAGCAGCATTCCTCCATGGCCTGTGCTCCAGCTCCTGCCTCCAGGTTCCTGCCCTGAGTTCTTACCTTGGGCTCCCTGATGAACTGTGACCCGGGAGATATAAGCCAAATAAACCCTTTCCTCCCCGAGTTGGTATTGGTCAGAGTGTTTTGTCACCTTAATGGAGAAACAAAATAGGACACACACCAAAGGCACAGGCCACAAAAGAAAAAAAATACAAATTTGGCTTCTTGGAAATTTTAAGTTTTAGGCATTAAAAGATATGATTATCAGGGTAGGAAGGCAAGACACAGAACAGGAGAAAATGCTTGAGAAGCATTTCCCTGATGAGAGAGCAATGGCCAGGGGGCTGGGGAATTGGCTCAGCAGGTAGAGAGCGCACTGCTAACATGAGGACCTGAGTTTGGATCCCATCACCCATGTAAAAAATGCCAGGCATGGCCACACATGCCTACAACTCCAGTACTGTGGTGGGTGAAGACAGGAGGATGCTAGCTAGGACTTGCTGGCTGCCAGCTTAGCTCCAGATTCAGTGAGACCCTGTCTCAAGGGAATAAGGCACAACATGATAGATCAGGACACATAGAACCCACACATGTACATACATATGCACATATACCATACAACACATAAAATGCACAATAAGAGATTGATAGCCACACTACATAAAGAACTCCTAAACTCAATAACAATGAGCAAAGGACTTGAATAGATAATTCTTCAAAGAAGATACACGTGTGGCCAACAAGCACATGAACAGATGCTCAATATCACTAATCATTAGGGAAACTCAGAACTATGATGAAAGACTACATCACACTCACTAGAATGGCTGCCACTAAAATAAAAATAAAAATAAAAAAAAACCAAAACGGGCTGGAGATGGCTCAGCAGTTAAGAACACTGGTTGTTCTTGCAGAAGACCCAGGTTTGAATCCCAGCACCCACATGGCAGCTAACAACTGTCTGTAACTCCAGTTCCAGGGGATCTGACAGCCTCTTCTGTTCTCTGTGGGCATTGCACGACACACATGCACTTACCTACACACAGGTAATACACGCATACACATAAAAAATAAAAATAATAAATAAAATATTTTAAAAAATAGAAAATAACAAGTGTTGGCAAGGATACAGAGAAAACAGGACCCATGTACACTGCTAGTGAGAACAGAAAATGACAGGACCTCTATAGAAAACAATAAGGCAGTTCCTTAAAAGTTAAGTACAGGGGCTGGAGAGATGGTTCAGCGGTTAAGAGCATTGGCTGTTCCTGCAGAAGGCCAGGGCTCAAATCCCAGCACCTACATGGTGGCTAACAACCATCCATAATTCCAGTTCCAGAGGATCCAATGTCCTCTTCTGACCTCTGTAGGCACTGCATGACACGGGTGCAGTAATACACATACAGGGAATATACTTATAGACATAAAATAAAAATAAATAAATAGGCTGGGTGTGGTGGTACACACCTTTAATCCCAGCACTTGGGAGGCAGAGGCTGGTGGATCTCTGTGAGTTCAAGGCCAGCCTGGTCTCCATAAGCGAATCCAGGCCAGCTTGGGCTATAGGGAGACCCTGTCTCAAAAAGACCAAAAATAAATAAATATAAATAAATAAATAAAGCAATAAAAATTTAAATTAAATACAAAATGACCATACAAACCAGCAGTTCCATATCTCAATATATGCCCAAAGAAACTGGAAGCAGTTTTTCAAAGAGATATTTGTACATCCCTGATGACAGCAACATTATTCACAATCCCTAAAACAAGGAAGGAACACAAGTGTCCATGGACAGATGAATGGATGAGCAAAATGGGATAGACACATGAATATGGAATAATAGCCTTTAAAAAGAAAGACTCTTAAGCCCAAGAAATGGCTTAGCAGGTAAAAGCCTGAGCACAACCCTGATGACCTGAGTTTGACTCTGGATCCCATGATGGAAGGATAATATCAATTCCTGAAATTGTCCTCTGACCTCCATCATATACCATAGCACATCCATGTCTATGGACACTCATGCACACACTATACACACCATACACAATAATAATAAATAAAAAGTAAAAGATTCTGATCTGCTACAAGATAGATAGAGCCACTATGTTAAGTGAAACAAACCCATCACAAAAGGACAAATATTGCCTGATTTCACTTACCAAATTTCCTTGAGTATTCAGACTCACAGAGACAGAAGATAGAATGAGGGGCAGTTCCAGGGGCAGGCAGGAGCAGGAGCAGAGGTTAATGTGTAATGGGATCCTGATTTATGAGATGGAGAGTTTGGGAGTTTGATGTTGGTGATGGTTGTATTTAGTACCACTGAACTCTTCCATTAAAAATGGCTAAAATGATGGGGCTGGAGAGATGCTGGCTGTTCTTGCAGGAGACCCAGTTTGAATCCCAGTACCCACACAGTGGCTCACCACCTTCCATACCTCCAGTTCCAGGAGGACCAATGCCCTCTCTGTCCTCTGCAGGCATTGCACAATACAGGTGCACTTACATGCAGGCATAACACTCATACATATAAAATAAAAATAAGTGATCTTTTTTAAAAAATGGCTAAAACAGCCAGGTGTGGTGGTGCACGTCTTTAATTCCAGCACTCAGGAGGCAGTCAGGCGGATCTCTGTGAGTTCAAGGCCAGACTGGTCTACATGGTGAGTTCCAGGACAGCTGGAGCTGCACAAAAAAAAAAAAAAAGGCTAAAACAAGAGCCAGGCATGGGTGTGGTGGTGCACACCTGTAGTCCCAGCACTTGGGTGGCAGAGGCAGTCAGATCTCTGTGAGTTCAAGGCCTGCCTGGTCTACATAGTGAGTTCTAGGCTAGCTGGAGCTGCAGGGAGACCCTGTCTCAAAAAGACCATTAAAAAAAAAAAAAAGGCTGGGGCTGGAGAGATGGCTCAATGGTTGCAAACACTGGTTGTTCTTGCAGAAGACCCAGGTTCAAATGCCAGCACCCACATGGCAGCTAACAACTGTCTGTAACTCCAGTCCCAGGGGATCCAACAGCCTCTTCTGACCTTCTTGGGCATTGCATGACATGAGTGCACTAACCTACACGCAGGCAATACATGCATACACATAAAATAAAAATAATAATAAATAAAATTTTTTAAAAATGGCTAAAACAGTAAACTTTATGCTGTTTTTTTTAGCCACAAAAAGAACAACAAACAGAAGATGCTGATGTACGTGTCCTAAAGCAGCCTTGAAGACACTGCTCAGTGGAGAAGCCCATCAAAGACAGGTGCTGTGTCATTCTACCTCTTATTTATTATTCATTTACTTATTTGTTTTCAGTGCTGAGCTTTAAATCCAGGGCTTGCACACATGAGGCTCTCTCACCTAGCTATATTCCTGGCCCCTGATTCTAATTCTGGGAGGTACTTAGTCAAATGTTTCAAACTCACAGAAACAGTAGGTTGGCAGTGCCACGGGCAAGGTGGAGTGCAAACTTCTGTTTGGGAGGTGTGATAGCTGATTTGGATTGTATACTTTTTGGATCTGGAATTAACTAAAATGTGAGGGACTTTCTTGATCAGACTATTGGAAACCAGATGAACCTCCTGAAGGTGGGCGGCACCTTCTGGTTGCAGCCAGTATAAAAGGACATGGCAGGAGGGATCTTTTTGCTTTTTGCCTGCTTGCCTTTACTCTCACTGGAAAGTTTATGTTTTGTTGCTGTGGCATTCTTTTGCCAACATTAGAACCAACTTCTTCAGGGTCCAGTGTAGACTGAAGACCAGCAGCTCACCAGGAATCCTCCAGGCCTTCAGCCCCAAATTGAGGCTGCTTAGACATCCAGCCTCTTGGACTCAGCAACTACTGGATTCTTAACCTCTCCAGTGTAGCTCAGCTATTGTTGGACTACTCAGATCCTATCCTGTAAGCTAACCTAACAAATCCCCTTTAATATATACATATACATACATATATGACACTAACACTTTAAAATGGCTAAAATGGGTTGAAGAGATAGCATAGCTGTTAAAGCCTAAAGGCTAAAGCTCACAACCAAAAATGGTTAAAATGGGGTAAAGGTATGTATAAATGTCCTTAGAGTCTGGGCTCCCTTCTCTGCAGCAACTCTATTGCAATGGAGAAGAATGACTTGGATCTTTTCAGACTCTGGGTCTTTTGGGCTCGAACAAATCAAGATGAGAGGGGTTGGAGAGACGGCTCAGTGGTTAAGTGGGATGTGGTGGCACATGCCTTTAATATCAGCATTCAGGAAGCAGAGGCAGGCAGATCTCTGTGAGTTCCTACCCAGCCTGATCTACATAGTGAGTTCCGGGCCAACTGGGGCTACAGGGAGAAGTTGTCTCAGAAAAAGGTGAGGGGAGCAGCAGCTGATAAATAGCTTCCTGATCCACCATGAGTCACTCTCTGCTAAGCTTCCAAATGCTGGGATTTCAGCTGTACCACCACACCCTGCTCTAGCCTTGATATCTGCCCTGTGTGTGGAACCAGAGCACTAGGCCTGGCTGCCAGTGGTACTGCTCCTGTTCATCCTCCCCAGCTCCACCCCTCGGCCCTCTCCCACTCTTCCTCTCTTAGTCAAGGGTACCAGCATCCACCCAGTTCAGCCATCCTTGTTTTTCCCTCCATCCCTGCACCCATCAGCTGAGCCTGCCCAATGCCTCTGAGGTCTAGCACATCTGTGTCTCCAGTGTCATCTCACAAGACTGTCGTCATCCTGTGCCCAGATCACTGTGGAAGCCTCCTCAGTATAGCCCAAGCCATTTTGTCCCCTCAAATTCACAGTGACCCAGTAATTTGTTTAAAGTTAAAATCCGATAGTCACTCCACAGTTTAAAGCCCTAAAATAGCTTCCTGGTGCTATAAAATCCAACTCCTTCCTGTGTGCCTCCAGGTCTGGCATGGCCAGCCCTGCCTGCAGTCTGAGCTTGGTCTTCAGGCTCAGAACACTGACACTTTTTTTTTTTTTTTTTTTTTTTTTTTTTTTAAATTTGGTGTTCTGGTGCAAATGACGTACACTTTTTTTTTTTTTTTTTGTCTTTTTGAAGCAGGGTCTCCCTATAGCCCCAGCTGTCCTGGAACTATGTAGACCAGGCTGGCCTTGAACTCACAGAGATCCGCCTGCCTCTGCCTCCCAAGTGCTGGGACTCAGGTGTGCGCTACCATGCCTGGCAACACTGACACTTTTATTGTTCCTCAAATACACAGAGTTGTTCTCTACCTTGGGCCTTTGCATCTCCACTCCTTTCTGCTTGGAAGGCCGGCTCTTCCTTCTTCAGATTTCATCTTACAGGAAGGCCTTTACCTCCTTATGTAAAGCAGAAATCAGCAAACCATGGCCCATGTTCCAGATCTGACCCTCTACCTGTTTTGTAAATAAAGTTTTACTAGCATATGGTTTATTAAACAACTAGTCACCACTATAACAAAATACCTAACATGGGCTCTTTAGAAAAATAGGTTTGTATGTAGTCTCAGCACTTGGGAGGCAGAGGCAGGTGGATCTCTGTGAGTTCAAGGCCAGCTTGGTCTACATAGTGAGTTCCAGGATAGCTGGGGCTACAGGGAGACCCTGTCTCAAAAAGACCCCCCCCAAAAAAAATAGGTTTGTTTAGGTGACAGTTCTGGAAGTTCGAGGGCACAGGTCTGAGGCAGATCTGGATGATGAGCCACAATCCTGGAAAGAGGTGTTAGGGAAAGAGGTTATAGCTTGAGCAGGAAGCAGAGAGGGAGGGATTTCTTTTTATAAATTAATGTACAAAGTGCTATGTATTGTTATGGCATTTTCAAGTCTCTAACCCACTTGGTTGGGTTCCATGAAATTCTCAACTCTTCTATTCAGGGTCAACTCTGTCTTCTTCCTTAAGTCCAACCAGAAGCTTCTAAGAACATGAGAGTGGTTAAAGCAGTACCCTGCCCACCCTCAGGGAGCTGCATTCCAACAGAGGAGATGGTGTCCTTGGGTGTCTTTTTTGGGGATGAAGGGCACATGACACAGTACATATGTGGTGGTTAGAGGACAACTTATGGGACTAGGTTCTCTCCTTCCACCACATGGATCCCTGGGTTTGAACACCAGGCTTGGTGGCAAATGCCTTTACTTACTGCCATCTGGCAGGCCCTCTCTAGGTGTCCTCACACAGCGGCAAGTATATGGGTGCTGGCACTGCTTCTCGTGGTGCCAGGGAGCCTAGCTACCCTTCATAGCCATCCTCCCCCTCCTACTTAGGAATGAAACCTCTGACTCTGAGCTGGACACTTAGCCACACAAAGACTACATTTCCCAGCCTCCCCCTTTGAGGCTAGAGAGAACCATGTGACCTATGATATGTGACTCTCTAAATCATGGCTAGCCCTTGCTTCTCCCCTGCCCAACCGCTATACAGTGGGAGGGAGGGCGAGACACCCACGGGGATAAGACAGCTGCAGGATGGAAGCAGCCTGCAACCCAGACACTGGCAACTTAGTCCTGGGTTAGTTACACCCAGAGCTGAAGAAACTGAAATCCTACCTTCTTTTAAAAATATTTTGATTTATTCTTATTTTATGCCTATGAGTATTTTGCCTGCATGTATTTAAGTGCACCTGTGTTATGCAATGCCTGAGCAGGCCAGAAGAGGGCGTTGGATCCCCTGGAACTGGAGATACAGATGGTAGTTAGCCACCATGTGGGTGCTAGAAACTGAACCCAGGTCCTCTGCAAGAGCAGCCAGTGCTCCTAACTGGTTTTTTGTTGTTGTTGTTTTGTTATGTTTTGTTTTGTCTTTTTGAGACAGGGTCTCCCTGTAGCCCCAGCTGACCTGGAACTCACTATGTAGACTAGGCTAGTCTGGAACTCACAGAGATCCACCTGCCTCTGCCTCCCAAGTGCTGGAATTAAAGGTTAATTCTTAACTGTTAAGCCATCTCTCCAGCCCTGAAATTCTACTTTTTATAAAATATTTATTTTATATGTATGAGTGTAATGCCTGCATGTATTTAAGTGCACCTGTGTCATGCAATGCCCATGGAGGCCAGAAGAGGGCGTCTGATCTTCTAGAACTGGAGTTACAGATGGTTGTTAGCCAACATGTGGGTGCTGGGAATTGAACCCAGGACTTCTGCAAGAGCAGCCAGTGCTCTTAACTGCTAAGCCATCTCTCCAGCCCTGAAATTCTATCTTCTTTACATTAGTACCTTGTATTAGTGCCAGAACATAACAGCAAATTCCCTCTGCTATAACTGGTTGTTTTCTTAAGGAAAATGCATTTCTTGCTGTGTGCCAGGAGCTGTTTCTGAGTCCAGGGAAGAAGAAGTTTCTCTAATGTCATGCAGCATATATTTTAGTCATTTCATAATAGGACTGAGTCACCTACGAGTCCCCCCTTTAGATCCCTCTCCTGCTTCCCCCCATTGCCACACTCAGATTTTAGCATACCTATATGGCATACCCAAACACCCCAAGAGACAGCAAAGGAGAGAAGAAAGGCTGCCATGTGTTGTCACATGATCTACAGTTAACCCTAGCTTAACCTCTCAGGGAGTTTCCTCATCCATGACAGAGGATAAGGGTAGTTACTACTTCATAGGGTTGCTAGGGTGGGACATCAGATGGGCCAGTGCTCAGCACATAGTCTGTGCTCAACAGCACGCAGCTGCAGCCCTGTGAGCACATGAGGGAAGGCAGCAAAATGCCTGTTAAATGCCTGCTTTCAGGGCTGGTGAGATGGCTCAGTGGATAAAACCACTGCTGCCAAGACTGACAAGTTGAGTTTGATCCCTGAAACCCACATGGTGGAGAGAGAAAACCACTTCCTGCAACTTGCTCTCTGACCTCTGTGGAACACGCGCCCCTCCCAAACAAATAAATGTAAAATTTTAAAAATAAATAAACTGGATTTTTCCATGTGTGTGTGCTGGTACATGTGGGTATGCAGGTGTGCATGTGCATGTGTGCACATGTGTATATGTGCCTCTGTGTGGAAGATGGAGGACAACCTTGGGTATCATTCTTCAAAAGCTGTCCACCTTATTATTTGAGACAGTCTCTCACTGGCCTGGTACTTGCAATGTTGACCACTCAGCAAGCCTCGGGGATCTGTCTGTTTCCACCTCCCCAGTGCTGATATTGCAGGTACCCAACAAGCAAAGTAAGTTTAGCTATAAGTTTAGTTTATAGTAAGTTTAGTTTTTGCAACTGAGCCCCAAACTGTCTCTTTTCTGATCCTTTTTTACTAATGTATGTTGTTGCTGCTTTGACAAAATGCCTGATAAAAGAATCTTAAGGATGAGCCTATTTGCGATGATGGTTTGAGAATACAGTCCATCATGGTAAAGGCATGGCAGTGAGATTGTGAGGAGTGTGATGACATTGCTCAGTAGGAAGCAGAGGAAGATGAATGCTGGTGCTCAGCTTACTTTCTCCTTTCATTGAGCCTAGGACCCCAGCCCATGGGATGGTGCCACCCATATTCAGGACCTTCCCTTGGCAGTTAAACCTCCCTGGAAATGACTTTGTTTTAGTTTGTTTCTCCATTGCTGTGACAAAACATTCTGACCAATTCCGACTTGGGGAGGAAAGGGTTTATTTGGCTTACATCTCCAGGGTCATAGTTCATCAGGGAGCCCAAGGTAGAAACTCAAGGCAGAAACCTGGAGGTAGAGGCAGGCAGATCTCTGAGTTCAAGGCCAGTGTGGTCTACATAGCAAGTTCCAAGCCAGCTGGGGCTACAGGGAGGTAATATCTGAGTGTTCTTCACCTTTCCCTGTCTCCTTTTCTTCCCAAAGCCATCCTTGTATGTTGCTGTTGATTTTAGTTTTGTTTCTGGTTTTTTGGTTTTTGGTAGTTTTTATTTTATTTTTATTTTTTTTTGACACTAAGTCTCACATGGCCTCCAACTCATTATGTAACTGAGGTTGAATTTGAACTCCTAATCCTCTTAACTCTATGTGGGATTATAAGCATGTGCCACCATGTGCCACCAAGCCTGGCCCAAAGCCATTCTTTCCTGCCCTTTGTCAATCTCTGTGGGAACTTCTGCTGTCACAATCTCCAGAAGGGTCACTAAGGAGATTCCTTCCACCCCAACTTCTCCAGATCCTGAAACAGCAGTGTTCCCCATTTACTATTTCCTGTGAGGTAGTGTAAACAGGGCTAATCTAGCAGGCTAGATATCTGCCAGCAAGTCTCTACCCCAGTAATAACCCCAGTATAGTTGTGCAAAGTTACTTCCCCACCTAAGGAACCCCCCATAAAAACCCAGGAGAAGCTAGGCATGGTGGGACATGCCTTTAATCCCAGCACTCTGGAGGCAGAGGCAGCTGGATCTCTGTGAGTTCAAGGCCAACCTGGTCTGCATAGTGAGTCTCAGGCCAGCTGGGTCTACAGGGAGACCCTGTCTCAAAAAAGGACAAAAAAACAAAAAGACACAAAAAAATCTAGGGGAACTCCTAGTTCCCAATTCAAGTTTGGGGCTGTAGCTGGTGCCTCGCACATGTTCAGGACCCTGGATTCCATTCTCTAACACTGAAAAACAAAGTTCAGTGGGCACCTCCTTTCTACCCTTTGATGGAGCTCATGGCACTCTCTTCTGTGGTCTCTAGGGGTGGATGGAATAGTTGTGACTCTGGTATGCAGCCATTATGTTCAATTCCTTCCTGGCTTGTGCATCTTTCTCTACAAGACTCAGCTACTGGAGGAGATATTGTAGCTTACTTA
This sequence comes from Nannospalax galili, assembly GCF_000622305.1. Classification (NCBI taxonomy): domain Eukaryota; kingdom Metazoa; phylum Chordata; class Mammalia; order Rodentia; family Spalacidae; genus Nannospalax; species Nannospalax galili. The sequence continues at coordinate 138,445 of NW_008357491.1, forward strand.
GTCTGTGTTCTTAGTGCATCTTTCTGGCATGTGACACAGAAAATGAATCATAAATGAATGGACAACTGGGTGAATACATGAGAGAATTATTAGATGAATTGTAGGTAGCTGTGTAGATGGAAGATACATATATGATGACATAATCCCAGCACTCAGGAGGCACAGGCAGGCAGATCTCCGTGAGATCCAGGGTAGCCTGGTCTACATAGCGAGTTCCAGGCCAGCTGTGGCTACCCTGTCTCAAAAAAATATACATATAGTAAGGGGCTGGAGAGGTGGTTCAGTGGTTAAGAGCATTAACTACTCTTGCAGAGGACCTGGGTTCAATTCCCAGCATCCACATGGTGACTGACAACCATCTGTAACTCCATTTCCAGGGGCTCCAACTCCCTCTTTTGACCTCCAAGGGCATTGCATGACACAGGTACACTTACACACACACAAGCAATACACTCATACACATAAAATAAAAATAATTAATAAAACACTTTTAAAAACAACAAAACAAAACAGATGCTAAATGAAAGAGTATATAAAGGCTGGATGATAAATAGAAAAGGAATTTGAGGAGAACAAATTGGCGAGTTGATAATTATCTTGTGGATAATGGGCAGAGATGAAGAACAGATTTTGGTAAGGTGTGGTGGCACATACCTGTAATCCCAGCACTGGGGAGGCTGAGGCAGGAGGATTGCCATGAGCTTGAGGTCAGGGAGTACCAGGACAGCCAGGGCTACATAACAGTGCCCTGACTCAAAAAGAAAAGGAAATGGGCCAAGAAGACAGCTCAGCGAGTGAAGGTGCTTGCCTATGAGCCTGATCACTTTAGTTGGATTCCTAAGACCCCATGTGGAAAGAGAGAACTGACTCCACAAATTGTCCCAACTGCTACAAGATCACTATGGCATGCATCCACCCCACTACACATAAATAAATAAATGTAATTTTAAAAATTATTTTAGAGGCTGGCGAGATGGCTCAGTGGTTAAGAGCGCTGACTGTTCTTGCAGAGGACCCGGGTTTGATTCCCAGCACCCACATGGCAGCTATGAACCATCCTTAACTCCAGTTCCAGGGAATCTGAAGCCCTCTTCTGACCTCCTCAGCATTGCACAACACGGGTGCACTCACATGCATGCAGGCAATACACTCATACACATAAAATAAAAATAATAAAGAAAATATTTTTAAAAATTATTTTAAAGAAAAGCAACTGTAGAGATGGCTCAGTGGTGAAGAGTACTTGCTGCTCTCACAGAGAAACCAGGTTCATTTCCCCAGCACCCACTTGGTGGCTCAATTATTTATAACTCCAGTTCCAGGGGACCCGTCACCCTCTTCTGGCCTCCACGGGCATTACATGAGCATAGTGCACACACACACTCTCTCTCTCTCTCTCTCTCTCTCTCTCTCTCTCTCTCTCTCTCATAAACATAAAAATAAATCTTTAACAGAAAAAAAGAAAAAATAGATTTTTAAATAAATGTATGAGAACTAGTAGCTACATGAATGGAATAATGGTGGGTGAACAGACGTACGAGCGATAACTAGATGGATAGGTACATGAAGAATAATAGATGGATGAGAAATTATTTGCAGAGAGATGCAAATTAGAGGCTGGTGAGTGGTGGCTAGACAGATGATGAATGGAGAATAACAGATAGATGGAAGAGTGATAGCTGATTAGGTATCTGGATGAATGGGTGTATAGATGAGATGGATGAGGGAGGTAGGTAGATAACAGTTGGTGCCACATGCATGATGATGGATGAGGAGAGTTGGTAAGTGGCTTTTGGTTAGATGGCTGATGAATGAATTGTTGGGATTTGAATCAAAATATGAAAAAAATGGATAAATGGCATTATAGATTGATGGATGACAGGTGAACAGTGCATGAACAGATGTGTGCCACAGATAGTCGTTGAGAGTCCTTCCAGCCCTGATATTTTGTGAATGCACTCTTTTGGGGGAAAAAATGAAGCAGCCACCAGCCAGGAACCATACTAGAGGCTTGACTAAGCCCACAGCAACAGCACAGCAGGGCAGGCACAGTTCTGCCTACTTCATGAGCAAGGAAAACAGCTTGGGAAGAAGTGATGTTCTCAAGCATTTAAGGAAAAAACAAAACAAAACAAAAAAAAAAACAAGATAAACTTCCTCCAAGTCCACTGAGGCTGAGTTTGGAGCCTCAGATCAAGATTCCTGCTGAGCAGTGAGACTGTCCCCATTCAGTCCCTTACTGAAAAAGAGACCCCACCTCATCACTTCTCCAAGTCTGGTCATGACAGATGGGGAAACTGAGCCCAGGCTGGAGAGAGTATGGAGTCCTTCCTCCCTGGGAGTGGCAGAGCCCCATGCTCTGACCCATGGCCAGGTTATTCCCCAGCTTCTCCCCTACAGAATGGTGTCAAGGAGCCCCGCCAGCCAGCAGAGGGCTGGCAGCTGGTGTCTTGCCCTTGTCATGACCTGGCCTGCCTGTGCCCCAGCCTGGCCCTGGCCAGCACAGCTGTGGATGTGACAGGAGGCTTGGCTCCAATTCACCCCGGCACATTCCTGGCTCAGCCAGTATTTTGGTTTTTTGTGTGTGACTTTTTCTCCCACACCCCTCCCACCCCTTTTCCTCAAAAAATGCTGTCTTTCCCTAGAGGACTCCTGGGTGGCGCCTCCAGGAGGGAAATGTGGTCTGGATTTCCTGGAACATGTGGAACTGGAGTCCCAGCCCTGGGAGGAGGGCCAACCCCACTCGGACATGAATGGGTCTTGCAGAAAGGGGGACAGACTGAGTCTTGGTATTCCTGGCCAGTGTGCTGGGCCTATAGCACACAGGTGCCTGTGGAACACAGATGCCCAAGTCTCAGGGAAATGGCCCCAGGGAATCACAGCCCTGCCACCTCTCTGAGCTTTGTTGAGAATTAAGCACTATGATCACAAATGGCAAATGAGAGTGCCCACCTCCCAAGCAAGGGGCAAAGGGAAGCCATTGGTGGGGGTTCTCCTCTTATGTGACAAATATTTGTTTTGTAACCACCACTGCACCTCTGAGGGCTCCTAGACAGTAGGAATATGCAGGCCTTCTGTGTACCAGGCAGAGACCGAGAATATGGGAAAGATAAAGCAGGTGAGGAGCCTGGGCTCCTGAGTGACAGCAGCCAAGGGAGCTGTGGTCCACAGGGTCTGGGCAGGGAGGGAGGGGTGTGGGAAGGACAGGCCTTTGTGAAATGGGAAAGTCAGAGAAGGACTGTAGCTCCATCCGTGGGACACCACCAAAGGGCTCTGAGCTTGCAGTGACTGTCTCTAAAATGAGTGGTGTTGGGGGTGTTCCTGTAGGAGGCAGGTACCATGTGCAGAGCGGGGCCTTTTGGGGACAGTCAGCTGGGAATGCAGCTGCAGCTCCTCCTGGCATGGAAGTGTGGGCCAAGGAATGATGGGGAGGCAGGACGCTGCATGGAAGCCAGGATCTCACGGAGCCCAGACTGGCGTCAGACTCACTGTGTCATCCAGGGTGACTTTAATATTTTATTTTATTATATTTTATTTTATGCGCACAAGTGTATTGCCTGCATGCATGTAAGTGCACCTGAGTTGTGCATTGCCCTTGGAGGTCAGTAGGGGGTGTTAGATCCTCTGGAACTGGAGTTATAGATGGTTGTTAGCCACCATGTGGGTCCTCTGCAAGAGTAGGCAGTGCTCTTAACTGCTGAGCCATCCCTCCAGTCTCAAAGGGTGACTTTAAACTTTTGATCGTCCTGTCTCCAGCTCCCAGGTCCTGAGATTGCAGGTGTGTGCCACCATGTCTAGTTTATGTGATGCTGATTGAACCCAGGGCTTCTGGCATTCTAGACAAACACTTTACCAACTGAGCAAGGCTAGATTTAGATGAGCTTCTGGGCTGAAAGAGGAAGGGCTGGAGGGAGGAGGCTGGGGAAGACCTTCCCCGGAGGTGCCTGGGGACCTAAGCTGGTATCTGGTATCTAAGCTCCTTCAGCTTCCCTTGCTTCCATGCCCCAAGCCCCAGCTTCTTCACCTGGGGGGAGGGCACTCAGGTCCTACCCTGCCAGGAATGGGGAGGCATGTCATGTGTGATGCACCCAAGGAGGAGGAGCCCCCTGCTCTCAGCATCAGCTGAAGGTAGATGTGGCCACACCACTCTACCGGAACCTTCAGTGACTTTCCTTTGCTCTCAGATCAAGGGGGAGCCCATGGAGGATGGAGGTTGGGATCTGGTTCTGTGTATCTCATGTATCTCACAACCCCCGGGCTGTGTACCTACCTGCCTGTGTACACAGACTGCCAAGGTCTTCCTTGTTAATTGATGCTGAGGCTGACTTTGTCATGGCCTCCCGCCTTTTGCACCACTCTGAAAACATTTCCTGTCTGCCCAGGGAAGTCATCCTTGCTCAGCTGTTTCACTCCTCTTGCTGGAGGGGGCCCACCGCACATTAGCCCCAGCATGCTGTCTCTTCTGGTAATACCTGTCACTGTGGTCCTTTAGTAAGGCTTTCTGCAGTGACTCGGTTGCCAACTTACTCTACCTTAGGTCTGGGTGTCCCATGAGGTCTACAGCTGTATCCCCAGCACCCAGCACAGTGCCTACAAAGCAGAGTGGATGCTCAATAAATCCTTGTTGGATGGAGGTAGGGATGGAGTCCTCTTGGTAATTAGAATGATCTGCCCCCTTTTGACACAGTCTTGCTCTGTAGCCCAGGATAGCTTCAATTTCAAGATTCTTCTGCCTTCATCTCCCAAGTGCTGAGACTAAAGCATGTGCTACCACATGATGCCATAGGATTGCCCTTTTATAGATTAGGAACCAGAGGCTTAGAGAAGTTAGGTAGCATGCCCCAAGTCTACACAGCAGAACACAGCCAGAGTACGATAGTCTGCCTGGGACTATCTCCTTGAAAGCTGGGCCCAGAGGTGAGCAGATGGGGTTTTTCAGGGAGAAGTTTAGGAGCATCTGGACAGAGGATGAGCCTGGGGATTGAGCCCCACCCATCCTTGTTTTCCCTGTGATGGCAGTTTGTGACTGTTTTCCTCAAGGGTGACTCAGGTGACCTTCAGGTTGAGACCTGCAGGGTCCCAGGGGCTGGCTGGGTGGAGGACCTAGGCAAGTCAGCTGCTTCTCCTGCCCCTTTGCCTGCCTGCTGGCTTTGCACACAGATTACAACTTCCCCTCCTTGGAGTTTTACGCAGGCCACCTCCGGCCCGCCATTGTCTCATTGTTTGCTGAGGGAAGCTCCAGGAGGAAATTAACCTGCTGCTCACCCCCAGTTGGGAGTTTCAGTCCCAGTGTCCACTGGGAATGCCTGGGTCGAGGCAGGAGGAGGTAGGAGCAGACAATACAACAGGAGACCATAGGCAGGGAAGTATGCAAGCCACAGGCTGGACCTGTCAGGAGCCAGGCTGTGTGCCAAGGAACTGGAAAGACAGATGCCGGGCAAGGACTGTGACCTTAGGGATCCTGTGCTAGAGCCTCAGAGTCAAAAGCCTCAGGGACCAGGCAGGTGACAGAAATCTAAAGGCTAGAGAGTATTTGGGGAGTGGTGGGGAGTGGGGCAAAATGAGACTGCATGGACCTCCCAGAGGCCTTGACATGCCAATTCATTTTGACATAGTACTATTCAAATAGAATGTATCTGCCAGCCTGATGCAGCCCGTGGCCTCTAGTCTAGACCTTTGGGTCTAGGTGTTCTGGGGTGAAGTTGGACCATTAGTTGGTGGGGCCCCATACCTCCCTTCTCACTTTTTTTTAATGTTCTCCCTTTTTCTTTCTTTCTTTCTTTCTTTCTTTCTTTCTTTCTTTCTTTCTTTCTTTCTTTCTTTCTCTCTCTCTCTTTCTTTCTTCTTTTCCTCCCTCCCTCCCTCTCTTCCTCCCTCCTTCCTCCCCCTCTTTCTTTCTCCTTTTTTCCTTTCTTTCTAGCTCCCC
>NW_008357491.1:144530-207426 GCF_000622305.1 Nannospalax galili
TCCTCTTCCTTCTGGTCCTTCTTGTCTTTGTCCGCCTTTTGAGACAGGGTCTCATATAGGTCAGGTGGATGACCTTGAACCCCTGCTTCTCTTGCTTCCATCTCCTAAGTGCTAGGATGGCAAAACTGCTATCAGCTTAGCCTTACCCTCTGCCTTTAGGTGTAGTTACGTGGACTGTCCCAGCTCCCTGTAGCATCTTAGCTCAAGTGTCCATCAGTCACTAAGCTTCTCCGGAGCTCTGGGAGTTTCAGGGGTAAAACCTGGCTTATCTGGGAAAGCAGGTGCTCCAGAGGAGCTTGAAGTGGTCCAGGAGCCATTGTCAATCAGTAGAGGGTAAGGGTCAGTGGCAGAATCCTCCCCCCTCTTCTCTGTTGGATGTGGATGCCTCTGGACACTCCAAGGTGCCTATGGAGATAGGACATTGTTGCTGGTCTTGGAAACTGGCTCAGGACCTCACCTGTCACTCCTTTCCTCCTTTCACTGTCTCTCCCAGGTCCCTCTGGCCTCCAGGTATCCAAATGCTTGTCTTAGGCTCTGCCTTCACAGGAACCCCCAACTAAAGCATCTCCCATCCAAGTACTAACCAGGCCCAATCCTGCTTAGCTTCTCAGACCCTGTGAGGTTGGGTATGTTGGGAGTGATTTGGTCATAGACCTAGTAAGACAATCTCTGCTATTTCTGAGTACAACTTACGGTTCTAACCTTAAATGCTTAAAAAATAATAATGCAGTATAAGCATTTCAGTGTAATTGATTCCCTTTGTAACCTTTGCACATTATACATTATTTTAGTTATTTTTTAGTTTATGTGTATGTGTGCCTGCTTGTCTGTATGTGCACCACATGTGTGCAGGTATCTGTGGAAGGAGGCATCCGATCCCCTGGAACTGGAGTTACAGATAGTTGTGAGCCACCTGATATGGGTGCTGGGAACTGAACCTAGATTCTCTGAAAGTGCTCCTAGCCACTGAGCCATCTCTCCAGCACCATGTTATGCATTTAAAAGACATTACTGTGAGGGGTCCATCCTTTTACCAGATGCCAAAGAAATCCCTGGTACAAAATACAAAGCAGCCCACTTAATTTTCTCCCTTCCTGTTTTGGTTAGTTGTTTTTTGGTGGTTGTTGTTAGTGGTGGTGATGGTGGTGGTGTTATTTTATTGTGTTTTGTTCTGGACAGGGTCCCATGTGACCTGGACTGGCCTCTAACTTCCTACATACTTTGAATTCATCCTCCTGCCTCTGTAGCTGTCCTGGTAGGAGTGAAGATGCTCCAAAAAAGAGATTCTTCGAGTCAATTTCTATCAGACTATACAAACAGTATTCCTAAGAAATTGGAATACCCCAGGAATCTCATGCTGGGGGAAGGAAAAGGAAGAAGCCTGGTGCCAGTCCGAGGAAGAATCTGTCTCCTAGAAACAGATTTCAGACCATACCTGACCAGGACTGCTTAGTTACATATACCTCTTGCCCTCTAAATCTAAACCTGGCATGAGCCAGGGCTCTGAAAATAGACTTGAAGGGGGAGATGGTCATTGGACCCTTTATTTGTTCCTCTTTCTATGTACATTAAGTAACTCTCTGCTTCCCATGACTACTTATGTCTTTAATTAGTCCATTGAGTGTGGACTGCAAGGGCCCAGGCTCTGACCCAGCACTACCTATGTCCCAAGCGCTGGGATTACAGGCATGAGCCACCACCATGTTTATCCAGATCCTGTTTGTCTGTTTTAGTGAGCAGGCATGAGCATTGGCCTTGGCTCTGGGCTTCAGCCTGTGGTGTTTTTTTTTTGTTCTTTCTGCTTTACAGTACTGGGGATTGACCCAAGGCCTCATGCATGATGGGCAGCTAGGCAAGCACTGTACCTCTGACTTTTTTTTCTTTAATTTAAAATTTTATTATTGTGTATGTATGATGTGTGTGTATGTGTAATACGTGTTGGGGAGAATACAAACATTTGTTAATATTTCTTTTGGGGGGCCACATGGTTAATGATAAAATCTTGACCCCTGCTCTAGAAGCCACAATTAGTGATGGACAGAGATACATACAAACTCCTGTAAAATTCCAACTGTGAGAAGAGTAGCTCTAGAAGTTTAAGATTATGACATAAAAGAATCCTGAGCTGGAGAGATGGCTCAGCCATTAAGAACACGGACTGTTCTTGCAGAAGACCTGGATTCGAATCACAGGACCCACATGGCAGCTAACAACTGTCTGTAACTCCAGGGGATCTGACGCCCCCTTCTCTCCTCTAGGGGCATTGCACACATGCAGGCAATATACTCTTATACATAAAATAAAAAATAAATAAATTTTAGGGGCTGGAGAGATGGCTCAGCGGTTAAGAACACTGACTGTTCTTGCAGAAGATCCGAATTCAATTCCTAGCACCCATGTGGCAGCTAACAACTGTCTGTAACTCCAGTCCCAGGGGATCTGACAGCCTCTTCTGTCCTCGGCAGGCATTGTGCAACACGGATGCACTTACCTACATGTAGGCAATACACATATACACAGAAAATAAAAATAATAAATAAAACATTTTAAAAAATAATAAATTTTAAAAATTAAAAAAAAAAATGCTGGGTAGGTGGCGCACCCCTTTAATCCCAGCACTCAGGAGGCAGAGGTAGGCGGATCTCAATAAATTCAAGGCCGGCCTGGTCTACATAGTGAGTTCCAGGCCAGCTGGGGCTACAGGGAAACCCTGTTTCAAAATGACCCCCCCCCAAAAAAAAGATCCTGTCTTAAAAAACAAAACAAAACAAAAACAAAAACAAAAAAAACAATCTGAGCCAGTTGATGTAGCTCAAGTCTCTACTCCCAGGACTCAGGAGTCTAGGCTTAAAGTCTGCTGCGGGTTTGAAGTCAGTCTGGTCTATGTAGTGAGACCTTGCCTCAAAATAAAAATAAAATAGATTTTAAATATTTTATTTCATTTTTAAAATTTTTATTCTGTGTATGTGTGCATTGCCTGCATGTAGGTAGTAAGTGCACCAGTGTCATCCAACGCCTGTGGAGGACAGAAGAGGCCATCAGATCCCCGGGAACTGGAGTTTCAGACAGCTGTTAGCTGCTACGTGGGTGCTGGGATTCGAACCTGGGTCTTCTGCAAGAACAGCCAGTGTTCTTAACTGCTGAGCCATCTCTCCAGCCCCTAAAATAGATTTTAAATCCACACTTTCCTGCTACCCTCTTAAGCAGCCTGTACCCAAGTCTCATGTGTGTACTGTCCTATCCCTCCTTTTATCTCCTTTAATGTTCATGCTTAAATCTAGATTAAAATTATTTATTAATGCCGGGCGTGGTGGCACACACCTTTAATCCCAGCACTTGGGAGGTAGAGGCAGGCGGATCTCTGAGTTCAAGGCCAGCCTGGTCTACATAGTGAGTTCTAGGGCAGCTGGGGCTACAGGGAGACCCTGCTTCAAAAAGACCAAAAAAAATTATTTATTAATAAATTCCAACTGTGCTTCAAAAAATCAGCATTTGTGCTGAGGAGATGGCTCCGTGGGTAAAAATGCTGCTGCCAAACCTGACAATGTGAGTTCCACTCCCAGAACCCACATTGTGGAAGGAGAGAATGACCCTTTGAAAGTTGTCCTCTGACACACACACCCTCATACACCATGGTACCCACATGTCTGCCTGCATGTGTTGCACGCATACACACACAATAAATAAATTTGGAAAAAAAAATCACATTTGTAAAGTGTCATAGCTACACACAAAAGAAGACAAGCAGAGGCAAGCAGACAGACATGGGCCACCACCGTGAGAAGTCCTTTGCAGGGCCCAAGGCAGCCTCATCTGAGGACAACAGCTGCTCAGCTGCAAAGGCTCTCCAACAGTCACCAAGCCCCAGCCCAGACCCTAGTGCCTACTGAGCTCCTCTTCCTTTCCGGTGAATCATGTGTTTGTGGACTGAAGGCAGGGGTATCCCAGCCAGGAAGTCTTTAGAGTCATCAGATGGAGGCAGCCCCTTAAAGCGGAAAAAACAGCTCTCAGAGGTTAGGGATACCGGTTCAAGTCCCAGCCAGGCCACATGGTCTCACATGAGCTGACCAATGTCAGAGGTCAGAGAGCAGCAGACACCTGTTGAGGTTGGCCAGGAGCTGGAAGTCCTTGATAGCCACTGGGCTGTGAGCAGTGGAGACACCTGCCACACCCTCTCTCTTCAAGCTCTTGGGCCACACAGGCACCAATCCTCCTGCAGGACAAGCACAGAGACCCCCCTGACTTAGGGAGCTTTGGCTCACTCTCAGGAGCAGCTCCCAGGCAGGTATCTTTGTCCTTATTTACAGCTGAGGAAACTGAGGCTTGGTGTTGGGGAAACCATGGCCTAAAGTTACATAGCCCTCACATGCTTTGACCCTGGTCACTTGGAAGGGCCACCTCAGTCCCACGGGCAGCCCTGTCCTGGCAACCACAACTGCAGCAGGGGCTCAGGGGTGGGGCCAGCTCCCTGTGCAGGTCTATTTTTAGAGTGTGCAGCAGGGGCTAGGGGAGAAGCCAGGAATGACAATGGGGGGAAAGGGGTGGGGCTGCTGGCTGCCACCCCCGCACCACCAGCCGCCCCATTTCCTCGAGAAACCAGGCTGTGCACAATACAAGGAAAGCCGAATGGGGAGTGACGGGGGGCTCCTGTGGAAGGGGGGGTGACCTGGCCCATCAGGGCAGCTGGGAGCCCAGAAGAGGCCTCGATGAAGGGAAATGGACCGTTAATACAGCTGCCTGGCCCAGGACAAGGCATTGCGCATGCTCTGCATGCACATACTTATTTTCTCTCTCTCTCTCTCTCTCTCTCTCTCTCTCTCTCTCTCTCTCTCACACACACACACACACACACACACACACACACACACCCCTCTGTCTCTTGTCTCTGACTGCTTCTGTTGGGGGGAACTGGATGACAGTACTCGCCGGTCCTGGCAATGGCCCTTTGGGGGGGGGCGGCGCCCCAGCTGAAAAAGGCGAGGGCAAAAAAGCCTTGAGGTAAGGCTGCCAGAGAAGTCGCCTCTGTGGCTCAAGCCAGAAGGTGACTCTTGTGGCCTTCTCTGTCCCTCTCCCAAGAGTCTAGGTGTATCTGGCCAGGGTCCTACATAGCATTTAGTGCATGCACAAGGTTTCTGTGTGCTCCTCCACAGCCAACATGGAAAACTGCTTCAAGTCTTCCTGCCCCTGCACTGCCAGCTAGGCAGACACAACTCTGTAGTGCTGGTCCCCATCCCTCTCCATTCTGGCTTGTGCTGTGCCCCTGCTAGGGGTGCCCTCTCTACTGCCCCATTCTCCCACTTCCCTAACACACCGATAGCAAGCACAAAAAGTGTTATACTGGTCTGCATTCATACTCTTGAAGCCAAGCCCCATGCTTGGCACATAATGTGAATGCACCACTCCTCCTTCCTGGTCTGTAGACAAAGTGACCTCTTTTCACCTTCCTGAGTGGCTTGTGAGCTGCGTTCATCTCCACTTTAGGGAAGAGAAAACAGATTCAGAGAGGGGGCGTAGCTTGTAGAAGCTCCAGCTTTTTAAGCCCTTTTTAAAATTAATTAATTAATTGTGAGTCTGCATAGATGTGCACATACCATGGCATGTGTGTGGAGGTCAGAGGAGAACTTCCAAGAGTCAGTTCTTGCCTTCCACCTTGTTGAGTGGGGTCTTTTGTTTCTGGGTTATACTGTGTACATTTTGCTGGCTTGGTACATAATGTGAATGCAGATCCCTCTGCCCCTAGAGACCTCTCCTCCCCCTGATCTATGAACAAACTGATCTCTTTAAATCCTAAAAAATATTTTTTTAGGATCTCAGTCCCACGGGCAGCTCAGTCCTGGCAACACCAGTCAAAGCAGGGGCTCAGAGGCGAGGCTGTGCTAACTGGAACCCTAAGAAGTTTAACAGGCAAAAGGAGGGAGCTAGAAAGATAGCCCGGTGATTAAGGTTGCTTATTGTTCTAGCAGATGACCCAGGTTCAATTCCCAGCACCCACATCAGGCAGCTTACAACTGTCAGTAACTCCTGCTCCAAGGGATCCAATACCCATAATACAAAATTTAATTAATAAGGGCAAAAGATTTGAGAAAGGGGCTTGCCCAAGACTGCACGGCAAGCAGGTAGAGGGAGGTGGCTCCAGAGATACATTCCCAACCTGTGTCACCCTGGGAAAGTGGCAGGGCCTCGGCTCAGCCTGCTTTCTTTCTTTCTTTTTTTGCTTTGTGCATGCTAGGCAAACACTGTGTGAACTAAGCCACGTCCCCAGCCCTGTTTCTCTTTTTCAGTCTCAATGTTCCCTACCCTTCCACAAAATGACACCCAACTGGGTATAGACTGACCTTCCCCAGAAATCATTTGAGGGTGGCATCTGGGTATTCTGGATGTTCAAGCCCTTCCCAGGCAGCTCATCCTCTTGCTCCAGCCAGCACCAGGCCAACTTGCTCTTGTCTGACTGTGTGACCTGGGGCTCCTGACTACTTATTGGTGACTATCCTGCAAAAAGAAGATAACAAATTCAGCTATACTTCATAACATGGGACTTTCTCCACAGGTGAGGAAAATGTTTTGGAACTGAACACAGACATGGTTGCACAGTCTTGTGAATTTACTGCATGCCACATTTTCAAATGGTGGATTTATGTTATGTGACTTGCACCTCAATTAAAAAAAAAAAATAAGCTGGGCATGGTGGCGCACACTTTTAATCCCAGTACTTGGGAGGCAGGGGCAGGTGGATCTCTGTGATATGGAGACCAGCCTGGTCTACAGAGGAGACCCTGTCTCAAAACAAAACAAAACAAAAATGGTGTGGGGGTGGGGGATGAGATGGCTTATTAAGTAAAAGCACTTGCTGCCAAGCCTGAAGACTTGATCCCTGGAACCCACATGGTGAAAGGAAAGAACTGAGTCCTGTAGTTGTTCTTTGACCCCTCAGTGATGCCCCTGTCATAAATAAGTTTAAATAAGTAAAAAAAAAAAATTGTTTTTGGTCTTTTTGAGACAGGGTCTCCCTTTAGCCCCAGCTGGCCTGGAACTCGCTATGTAGACCAGGCTGGCCGCAAACTCAGAGTGCTGGGATTAAAGGAGTGCGCCCAGCTAAATAAGTAAAATTAAAAAAAATATATATATATCCTGACACATGTCTACACAGAGGTAAAACTTTTAAAAACTGGGGCTGGAGGGATAGCTCAGTGGTTAAGAGCAATGGATGCTCTGGCAGAGGACCCGAGTTTGATTCCCAGCATCCCATGGTGCCTAACAACCATCTGTAACTTCAGTTCCAAGGGAATCTGACACCCTCTTCTGAGGGCATTGCACAACCCAGGTGCACTTACGTACATGCAGGCAATACAAGTATATACATAAAATAAAATAATAAACTTTAAAAAACCACCAAAAAGCTGCTCTGAAGATGAAAAGAGCATAAAATATAAGCATTTAAACAGGTGCCAAGGCTGGGGATTGGCACTTGCTTGATATGCACAAGGTGCTAGTTTCCATCCCCAAGGTCCCCTCCAGCTATACAGTGAACTTAGTACCAACTTGGGCTTCATGCAATCATATATTTTTTTTCTTATCTTTTTTTTTTGGTGGTGTGGAGGAATGACAGACAGGATCTCACTATGTAGCCCTGGCTGGCCTGAAACTCACTATGTAGAGCAGGCTGGTCTCAAACTCACAGAGTTCTGTCTGCCTCTGCCACCTAAGTACTGAGGTTAAAGAAGTATACTACCACACCTAGCAGTTTTATTTAAGATAGGTCTCCTGTGACCTGGGGGTTGGGGGGGGGTAGCTGGAACTTGTTATATAACTAAGGATGACCTTGAATTTCTTGCCACTCACCACCCTAGTGCTGGGATTACAGGTGTGTGTCACCACACCCTCACATCAACACTTTTTGCCTCCACTGATACTTAGGACCCCAGCTTGTTGACCAAACTGCCACCCTCTCAGACAGCCACGTCAGCCTCCTCGCTGGGCTCAGACCTGGCCTGCTGCCCTCAGTCTTCTCCAGAGGCAGCCAGAGACATAGTGATCCATATTGGTAAGACCACAGTCAGGTCACACATACTTCTGTTCAGACTCCTCCATGACTGGTCCCGGTGGCACAGGCCTGTCCTCCCAGCACTCATGAAGCAGGAAGATTAGAAGTTCAAGTCCAGCCTGGGTTATAAGTGAGTTCAAGGCCAGTCTGAGCAACTTGGTACAATTCTGTCTTTAAAAAAAAAATTCTTTTGAAGAGGACTGGAGGGCCCAGCAAGATGGCTCAGTGGGTAAAAGCGCTTGTTGCCAAGCCTAACAATCTGAGTTCTGCGCCCTCCACCCCCAGGCGAGAACCTACTCCCTCCCAAAGCTTATCTCTGACATTTGAGGGGCACACACCCCGCTCCCTGCCCCCTCTCCCCCACAAATGAATAAATGTAAAAAAATTTTGAGACAGGGTCTCCCTGTAGCCCCAGCTGACCTGAACAAACTATGTAGATCAGGCTGGCCTTGAACTCACAGTGGTCCGCTTGCCTCTGCCTCCCAAGTGCTGGGACTAAAGGCGTGCGCCACACCTGCCAAAAGTAGAATTTTTAAGATGAATTTAACTTTTTGTGTAATGAGTGTTTTGCCTGCATGTATGCAAGTGTACCACATGCATCCTTTTTTAAATATTTTATTATTCTTATCTTATGGGTATGCATGTATTGCCTGCATGTAGGTAAGTGTACTCATGTTGTGCAATGCCCTAGGAGGACAGAAGAGACTATTGGATCCCCTGGAACTGAAGTTACAGACAGTTGTTAGCTGCCATGTAGGTGCTGGGATTCGAACCCCAGTCTTCTGCAAGAACAACCAGTGTTCTTAACCACTGAGCCATCTCTCCAGCCCCACATGCATGCTTTTAAAGCTTTATTTATAAGATTTATTGTTTTTTTGCAGGGTGTGGTGGCATACACCTTTAATTCCAGCACTCAGGAGGCAGAGGCAAGTGGATCATTATGAGATCCAGGCTAGAGTGGTCTACATAGTAAGTTCCAGGCAAACCAGGCGTACAGAGTGAGGCCCTGTCTCAAAAACAAAACTAAACAAAAAGAAGAAAACAGATTTATTTATCTTTAACAAATGTAATTTTAAATTTTTAAATGAGAACTGGGAATATAGATCAATGGCAGAGAACTTGCCTAGAATGTCTGAAGAACTGGGTTCAAACTCCAGGAACCTCTCTCATCCAATGTGCCACATCACATGGCATAGCTGGTATCCCCACAGTGACCTTTAGGGCCCTGTACCATCTGCTTCTCCTGATCCCCCCTTTTACCCACTATACCCACACTGATCTCCCTGCCTTGCCCCTCCCCCTCTTGCCAGGTATTCTCTCCCTCAAGGCCTTTGCCCTGGCTGTTCCCTCTGCCTAAACCACCACCCAGATTCACATAGCTGTTCCCTCCTCCACATCTTCTGGACTCTGCCTGACCACCTTCACAGGGGTTGTCAGCTCTGCTCTTCCACTCACTCACTATCCCTTGGTCAAAGTGATAGGAATTTCTTTTCCATCTTTTTGTTTTTTGTTGTGTTGTTCTTTGGAACAGGGTCTTATGTAGCCTAGGCTGGCCTGAAACTCAGTATGTAGCCAAGGATGACCTTGAACTTCTCATTCTCCTGCCTCCACCTCCCTAGTGCTAGGATTATAGTCATGCACCACCACACTCAGTTTATGTGGTACCGGGGATGGAGCCCAGGGCTTCATGCATGCTTGTCAGGCAGGCTCTCTAGGACCTGAGCTGCCTCCCCAGGCCCTCTTTTCTGTCTTTTGTCCATCTTCTCTAAGCTACTGGAGGCTCCTTGGAGGAGACATTCTGTGGAGAAGGAATATTCCCTGCTAAAGTCCAGCCAGATAGCTACTTGCTCTCTACAGACAGCAGAATGGTGACCACACACCCTGGAGTATCCTGGACTCAGAGTGTGAGCCCCAGAGGCTGGGACCCTGGTTTGTCCATCAAGTGGAACCCTCTGCACAGGGGTCCCATTGTCCCCCTGGGGTCTGGAACAGGGAATCCTAGGCAAAGGCTCGGCCTCCCTCCAACCCCATCCCTAGCCTCTCCCTAGAGATCAAGGACTCTGCTTCCTCCCACGCAGATGTCTCTTCCGCCCAGCCTCTCCCTTCTGCTTCATCTTGGCCCCAGTCTCCTATGGCCTTTATCTCTAACCTCAGCTACTGGGGGAAGGGCACTTCCGTTCATCTCCTCCTTACCCTCCTTCCTGGCCAAGTCCGAAGCCTCTGTTAGGCTCAGCTCCCCATCACCCCTCACCTCCATCCAGCTCATGCTAGGTGATATCAGAGGCAGAGGCTAGGCAGGAGAGACCAAGGAGCTACAGGGCCCTCCAGGATCTTCTCAGGTCTGATCTTCTGTATGACCTACTGCCCCAGAGGCCATTTGGGGACAGACTAATTGTACTCCGGCCCCAGCTCTGCTCCTGGCCGACTGAGAAGTCTTCTTCATGTTACTTGGCCTCTCTGTGCCTCAGTTTTCTTCATTGAAAAGTGAATTAAGCGTCAGGTGTGGTGGTGCACACCTTTAGCCCCAGCACTTGGGAGGCAGAGGCAAGCAGATCTCTGTGAGTTCAAGGCCTGGTCTACACAGTGAGTTCCAGGACAGCTGGGGCTACGGGGAGACCCTGTCTCAAAAAAACCAAAAAAAAAGAAAAAAAAAAGTGAGTTAAGGGGTGGGAGAGATGGCTCAGCAGCTCAGTTAAGAGCACTTGCTGCTTTTGCAGAAGATTGGGGTTTGGTTCCCAGCATCCACATGGTAGCTAACAACCATCTGTAACTACAGTTCCAGGAGATCTAATGCCCTCTTCTGACCTCTGCAGGCATTGTATGACATGAGTGCACTTATATAATGTAGGCAAAACACTCATACACATGAAATAAATCAAAAAGGAAGGAAGGAAGGAAGGAAGGAAGGAAGGAAGGAAGGAAGGAAAAAAGGAAAGAAAAGTGAGTTAAAGGCTGGGTGTGGTTGCACACATCTAATCCTAGTACTCCAGAGGCAGAAGCAGGAGAGATCAAGGTAAATTTGAGGCTAGCCTAGTCTACATATCAAAAGGAGAGGCAGTGTCACTGTAGTGGGGTGGGCTTAGATTTGTCACTAAGTACTATGGAGGTCAGAGGACAATTTGTAGGTTCTCTCCTTTTATCATGTGGGTTCCAAAGAATGAACTCAGGTTGTAAGGTACGCATGGCAGCAAGTGCCTTTACCCACTGAACATCTCACTAGCTGTCTTGTCTCCACCTGTATGTTTTGTTTTTGTTTTTCATTGTTTTATTTTCAGTACTAGAAATTAAACCCAGGTCCTCACATATATTAAGCAGGTGCTCTACCACTGAGCTCTGTCCCCAAACCCCCTTTTTCTTTTTTTTTTTTTTTTTTTTTTTTTTTTTTTGGTCTTTTTTGAGACAGGGTCTCCCTGTAACCCCAGCTGTCCTGGAACTTGCTATATAGACCAGGCTGGCCTTGAACTCACAGAGATCTGCCTGCCTCTGCCTCCCAAGTGCTGGGATTAAAGGCGTACACCATCACGCCCAGCTCCACACCAAACCCTTTTTATAAAATGTTTTTACTTTGAGATAGGGTCTCTAATTTGCTCAGGCTGGCTTGAACTTGTCAGGGTTGGCCTTGAGCTCCTGTACCCTGCCACCACCTCCTGAGTACTGGGACCACAGATGTGTACCAGCACACATGGCCTCTCTTGTCCCCATCTTATGCTTTGGCCCAGAGAAATCAGTTCAGCCCCAGCCAGTGTGTGAACTGGGATGGAAACTCAGATCTGACTCCAAACTGTGTAATCTCGTTACAAATAGCTAGATGACTTACTTCTCAACCTGAGTCATATTTCCTCGTTGTTAAAATGGAGATGGTAAACCTCCTGGGGGTTTGTTGAATTGTGGAAATTAAATTTGCCAGGCATGGCGGCTCATACCTGGTAATCCTAGCACTTGGGATGCTGAGATAGGAGGACCACTGTGAGCACAAGGCCAGCCTGAGCTGAAAGTAAAGTCCAGGTCATTCCAGGTCTACAGAGAGCCCCTGCCTCAATAAAACAAAACCAGATACTAGGGCTACAGCTTAGTTGGTAGACTGCCTACCTAGCAGGCAGGAAGCCCTGGGTTCCACGCCCAGCACTTCATAAATCTAGCATGGTAGCACTCAGGGAGTAGAGGCAGGAGGATCACAAGTTCAAGGTCACCCACAATTACTTAGCAAGTTTGAGGCCAGCCTGGGCTACATGAGAGTCTGTCTCCAAAAAAATTTTTTTAATTGGCTGAATTCAGCAAGTATGAAGAGGCTGGCTGGGTATGCTGGCAGATGCTGTAATCCCAGCACTCAGGAACCTGAAGCAGGACTGACAGATTAAGGCCAGCTTGGATATATAGCAAGACTTTGCCTCAAAAGTCAAAAATGAGAGAGAGACAGAGGATTATGAAGTGAAACCAGTTAATATAAGACTACGAGACAGCACTGTTTGGCGATCCTTCTCTTTCTCCTCTTTTCCCTTCCCTTCCCTTCCCTTCCCCTTCCCCTTCCCCTTCCCTTCCCCTTCCCCTTCCCTTCCCTTTTCCCTTCCCTTCCCTTCCCTTCCCTTCCCTTTTCTTTCTAAGACAGGGTCTTGCTATATAGTCCAGGCTGGCCTTGAACTCTCAATTTTCTTGCCTCAGCCTCTTGAGTGCTAAGATTATATGTATGTACCACCATGCCTGACTGGGGTGATCTTTTCTGCTGGACAGAAATCACTAGCAAGTTAAAAACATAATTTCCCCATTTGGTCCCCAAAAAGTAAATAAATGAGGCCAGGTATGATGTCATACCTGTAATCCCAGCACTCAGGAGGTGGAGGCAGGAGAATAAGGAGTTAAAAGCCAACCTCAGCTACATAGTTCCAGGCCAGCCAGCCTGGGCTATATGAGACCCTGCCTCCAAAATTAGAAAACAAACAATACTAAGAACAAAACAAACAAAAGCCTCCTGGATGAGGAGACATTTAAGCAGTAAGTTGAGGCTTAAGGGGTAAGAGGATGCCAGCCAATGAAAAAGTTGCACATCTCAAAAATGAGGAGACTTGGGGGATAGGGAGGCATCCCAGAACACAGTATATGTAAAGGCCCTGAAGCAGGAAGAGGCCTGAAATAACAGAGTTCTGTCGTCCTTGTTCAGAGAATGACAGGAGATGAGGAGGGAAGAAGGCAGGGCCCCTCAGGAGGGATGAAGAAGGACCCAGTAAGAAAGCCGTATTTCATTCTGAATAAAACTGTAAGATTATGCTTGGATCAGACACACCTCCAATATGGTGACACAAAGGTGATTTTGGTTTCTATCTCAGGGCTCCAACCCAAGGTTCTCAAAGTGGGTTCCCTGAACTAGTTTCCTGCAACTCATTAGAAATGCAGATTCATAACCCCCCACCCAAAACCTTCATATCAGACACTAGGGGTGAGCCCAACCACAAGGCAGAAACATGACCCAGAGTCGCCACCTGGTGGTCTTTCACCAGAAGTACAGCCCTTTGCTTATAGAATCCCAGACCTGGGTTGCCGACAGGAAGGTGGCTTTAAGGCATACCTGGCCGGCCCCTTTCTCATTTCCAAGCACACTCGACAATAGGAAAGCTCCCCTTACATGGCACAGTGTGGCCTGTCCTGCTCTGGGTGCTCATTTCCTCTCCCCTTCTCTCTCTCCTCTCTCAAACATGTTCCCACCTCTGCCTCTGCCTGGATGCTCTCCCACTGATGCTAGTATGGCTCACTTCTCTCAGCACCCTGCTTGTCAAGTGCCGCCTCTGGGAAACCTCCCCTGACTACACTCTGAAGGGAGCCCTGGCCTGCCCTATGACTCTTCCCTACTTCATTGCTGACACTTCTCACATATTTGTTTGTTTTCTGTTATCTTCATGAAGCTGTGATCACACTCCAATGAGGCAGCAGCGCTGGTCCTGTTTATGAGTGTATCTCCAGTACAAATGGCAGGTGCTCAATGAACAGTGAGTGAGTGACTTCACTCTGTGAGACAGGTGCTGTCACCCTTCCTTCCTCCAATGGGGAAACTGAAGCTCTGAAAACTAATGTGGTGGCAAGAAGATCAGGAGTTGAAGCAGCCTAACTTCAAAGAAAGACGAGAGAAGGGACACAGGGAGGGGAAGAGAAAGAGAAAATTTGTAAAAAAATTGCAGGCTTTTTTTTTTTTTTTGTCTTTTTGAGACACGGTCTCCTTGTAGCCCCAGTTGGCCTAGAACTCGCTATGTAGACCAGCCTGGCCTCAAACTTGCTATGTAGACCAGCCTGGCCTCGAACTTGCAGAGATCCACTCCCAGGTGCTGGGATTAAAGGCATGCATCACCACCCCCAGTAAAACTGCAGATTTTTAAAATTACATTTTTATGGGGGAATGTGCCACAGTGCACATGTAGAAGTCAGAAGACAACTTTTAGGAGTCTGTTCTCTCCATCTACCATGTAAGTCCTGGGGATAGAACTCAGGTTGCCTGACTTGGCAGCAAGTGCCTTTACCCACTGAGCCATCTTGGTGACCTGACCCTGACCTCCTTACAGTTAAGTTCAAACGAGACTCTCTTTTACTCCTAAAAGCAGGCACATATTTCCCAAGGCAGTAACTCAAATTTGGAAGTTTTATGTAGACCCAAAACTATTATTTGATCTATACATCTTATCAAATTTCTCCAATGACTCACTGATTTTTTTCTCCCTCCCTCCATTTCTTCCTTTCATACAGAATCACATGTAGCCCAGGTTGGCCTCCAGCTTGCTCTTAGCTGAGGACAGCCTTGAACTCCTGATCCTCCTGCCTCCCCCTTCCAAGGGTTGGTATTGAGGCATGAGCCACATTTGACCCTACTGCTTTCCAGACCCTGGACCTTATATTGCAAGTAGCTGCTATATGTTTAGTCTCCTTAATCTAGAACTTTCCTTCAGTCTGTCTGTAATGAACTCAGTGTTTTCAGTGTTCAGGCCAAATCTTTTTCAGATCTTTAACCCTTACACCTTATTAAATGTCTATCTCTGAATATAGTCACACTGAGAATCAGAGTTTCATAACAGGAAGGGGGGGGCAAAATTCAGCATATAACAACTTTTAAAATCACAGTCTCTGCTCTGTTCAGATTCATATGTAAACCTCTGTGTAGGCACCTGCACTTGGAAGTCTGAGCATCACCTCAAATGTGACAAATCCCAGGCAGATCTTCTCATTGCTTCCGGTTTCTCCTGGCCCCACTCATCACTCAGAAATGTTCTCTATGACTCTTCATCTCCTTCTTTCAGTTACCTCTGTCAAAAGCTTTAGAGTTATTCTCATTTCTTTTTCCACCCCTCTCCTTTGTATGTAGGTCTGTCCGTGTTTTAAAAAAAATTTTTTTTTCAAATATTTTATTTTTTTTTATGTGTATGAGTGTAGTGCCTGCATGTATGTGAGTGTACTTGTGCCATGCAGTGTAGCCTGTGGAGGTCAGAAGAGGGCACTGGATTCCCTGGAACTGGAGCTACAGGCAGTTGTTAGCCGCCATGTGGGTGCTGGGAATCGAACCCAGGTCCTCTGCAAGAGCAACTGGTGCTCTTAATCACTAAGCCAACTCTCCAGCCCAGTGTTCATGTTCTTATATGAACGTGTATGTGAGGGTGAAAGTGCCCATGTGTGAAGGCCAGAGGTCAATGTCCAGTGTCTTCCCCAGTCCTTTTCCCCCTTGTTTTACGAGACAGATCTCTTATTGATTCAACCAGCCTGGCAGCCAGCAAGCCCCCAGGGATCCTCCTGCCTCTGCCCTCAGTGCTGGGAACACAGGTGTGCTCCATTGTGCCCGGCTTTTATGCAGGCACTACGGATCTGAACTCAGATTTTAAAGCTTGTGCAAGCAAGAACTTTACCCAGAGCCTTCTCCCCAAAGCCACCCATTGTGGTGTGTGCATGTGTGTGTCCATGTGTGTGTCCGTGTGTGTGGGGGGGGTACTGGGTATTGAACTAATAGTCTTGCACATGCTAGTGCTCTACCAGCACAATGTGTCTCAGCCTCTTTTCTTCTCTCTAGCCCTCAGACTTATCAGCAAATCCTTATCCTTTTAAAGTAACCTCAGAATTTAACACTGATTAAAAACCCCACCATATCTGAATGGCCCTCTTTCTTAGTCTCCCTGAGCTACCTTCATTCCCATTCCATTTACTCCAGGTCCAGCATCTGAATAGAGCCTGAGAAACTGCAAAGTGAGTCCTGTCTCCCTCTCTTCAAAGCCTCCTGTATCTTCCCAGCTCACTCAGAACAGAAACCAGAATGCTTGCAATAGCCTATAAGGCTGTATACTACACAGGCCTTTGTCTTCTCTCCACTGCTCAGCTCAGCCACCCTGTCTACTGACTGTCTGGAAGCCCAGCAAGTATGGCCCACTGGAGGTCCTTGCCCAGTCTGTTTCCCTGTGCTTGGAGCAGTCTTTTTCCATACACCCTTACATAAAACCCACCCTCCTAGGCTCAGGTTGCTTCTTCCCAATGAGGCTTCGCTGATTACTGGATTTGAAATGTCCTCAGTGGTACTGCCTCCCCCTCCCTGGCCCCTGTAGTTTATTTTCCTCTATAATAGTCGTTAGTACCTGATATACCATGCATCTCTCTATGGGACATGAGAGCCACAGAAATGGGCTTTGCTTCGTGTGTTGCTCACAGTTGCTCCCAAACAATGCCAGTTTACACTGATTGTACCCTTGCCACGTACCAGCACATTTGAAGGCTTTACTGTGTACTTACTGAATCCAATAAGATGGGAATATACATGTTATATAGGAATATACATGAATATATATAATATAGCTATAATAAGACTGCATCAGACACCCCCCTCCGCCTCACATAAATCTCTGGCACCAAGGGGCCAAGGAGATGGCTCGGTCAGTAAAGTGCTTGCTACACCAGCATGAGGACCTAAGTTTGGATCTCCAGAATCCACATTAAAAAAAAACTAGGCATGGTGGTGCACGCCTTTAATCCCGGCACTTGGGAGGCAGAGGCAGGTGGATCTGTGAGTCCAGGCCAGCCTGGTCTACACAGTGAGTTCCAGACCAGCTGGGGCTACAGGGAGACCTTGTCTCAAAAAGACCGCCCCCCCCCAGAAAAAAAATTGAAAAGCTCAATGGTAGAGCACTTGCCTAGCATACACAAGAACCTGGGTTACTACTCAGAAGGGAAATGGGGAACAAACACTGATTTCTCCTACTCTTATCATGTCTCTTGGGTTTAGTGGATCATGGCTGAGTTCTCCTGTGGCTAGCTCCAGTTGGGGTTGGCTACATGCATCCTCTGTTCTTTTGGGAACAGCCTATTTGATGCTGGAACCATTGAGTAAAAACCATTTCTTCCTTAAATTAAGGAACAACATTCTCTTTTCCTGATTGATTCATGAAAAACTACAATTTGTAATTTATGACAAATTAAACACACACAAAAATGCAAGCTGGGTTTAGTAGCACACAGAATGTGAACTGTAACCCCAGCACTCAGAAGGCTCAGGCAGGAAGACTGAGTCCAAGCATAGCCTGGGCTTTATTAGCAATATGCTGTATCAAAAATTAAGTATTGGAGAGATGGCTTAGTGGATAAAAGCATTTGTTCTGCAAGCATGAGGACCTGAGTTTGAATCCCAAGGACCCATGTGAAAAGTCTGACATGGCTACACAAGCCTGTAACCCCCAACACTGGGGGTAATGATAGGTTGACTCTAGAAGCTAACTGGCTAGCCATCATAGCCAAAACAGTGAGCTGCAATTCAGTCTTTTTCTCAATATTTAAGTACTTTAAAATTTCTTATTTTTATTTTTTTGTCTGTTTGAAGCAGGGTCTCCCTGTAGCCCCAGCTGTCCTGGAACTCACTATGTAGACCAGGCTGGCCTTGAACTTACAGAGATCCGCCTGACTCTGCCTCCTGAGTGCTGGGACTACAGGTGTGCGCCACCATGCCTGGCTTTCTTATTTTTCATTGTATGTGCATGAGTGATTTACCTGCATGTATATAAGTGCAATGCCCATGGAGGTCAGAGGGCAATGGATCTCCGGGAAATGTAGTTATGGAGGGTTGACAGGCACCATGTCGGTACTGGGAACTGAACCCAGGTCTTCTGCAAGGGCTTCCAGTGCTCTACACAGATGAACCACCTATCTACCCCCAAGCAATCCTGTCTTAAAGGAATAAGATGGGAGATGAAGTAGGCAAAATTCGGTGAGACCCAGATCAGGCTGGTCTACACAGCAAGTTCCAAGTCAGGTAGGGCTAACAGGGAGAACTTGTCTCAAAAAGAAAAAAACCCAAACAGAAAGATGTGAGGCAACAGAAGAAAACACATGACAATCTGTTCTGGCCATCACATGAATGCTTACACATATGTATGCCCCCCATACCACATAACACACACACGCTACTGGACTGGGGATATCTCGGTTCGCTGAGTGCTTGCCTCAAATGTACAAAGCCCTGGATTCAGCCCTCAGCACCATTATACACCCCTCCACTCTCAACATGGCGTACACCAGCAAGTCCTGCAATCCCAGCACTTTGGAGTTGAAGGCAAGGCGATCAAAAGTTCCAAGCAAGTCAGCCTGTACTACAAGAGGCTTTGTTTCAAAAAAAAAAACAAACCCTAAACAAAGGCCAGGTGTGGTGGTGAACACCTTTCATCTCAGCACTCTGGAGGCAGAGACACGTGGATCTCTGAGTTTGATACCAGCCTGATCTACATAGTGAGGTCCAGGCCAGCTGGAGCAACAGGTAGACCCTGTCTCAAACAAAAACCAAAAATCCCAACCAAACAAAAAAAGGAAGAAGGAACCAGGCTGATTAGTAAACTGTCCTCCAGCCATGTGTAGGACGCCCTACAAAGGGAGGAAACTTCAGGACAGAATTGATAAGGGGTAGGGGTATGGTGGCCATAAAAGGAGAAACCCAAACTGGTCAGAGTAAAAACCAACCAGAAAAAGAGAGATGAAGGGCAAGTTGAAGGATAGAGCCCACTGACAAGTAACTGCCTAGACTGTTTGACGCCATGTGTTCAGTCTCCAGTACTGAAAAAATAAACAATTCAAAGAAGGCCAGCAAGATAGCTCAGCTGGTAAAAACATTTGCTGCTGAGTCTGACTACCTGAGTTCAGTTCTTGGGAACCATATGGTGGAAAGAAAAACCTGACTCCCACAAATTGTCCTCTGATCTCCACCCATATGCCATGGCACAAGGACACACACATACACAATAAATGAATGGAATCTTTCTTACCTCTTAGACCAGGCTGGCCTTGATCTCAGAGATCTGCCTGCCTCTGCCTCCCAAGTGCTAAGATTAAAGGCATGTGCTACCACACTTGGCCCATGAATGCAATTTTTAAACATTTTAAAAATTAAAAATAATTCAGACAATGTAGAATGATGTTAAAAAGTTCCCTCCTTGGGCTGGAGAGATGGCTCAGCAGTTAAGAACACTGACTGCTCTTACAAAGGACCCAGGTGCAATTTCCAGCACCCACATGGCAGCTAACAACCATCTGTTACTCCAGTTCCAAGAAATCTGATGCCTTCTTCTGACCTCCAAAAGCATTGCACAACATGGGTGCACTCACACACATGCAGGCAATACACTCATATAAATAAAATAAAATTAAAAAAAATATTTTTAAAAAGTTCCCTCCTTGCCGGGCATGGTGGCACACACCTTTAGTCCTAGCACTAGGGAGACAGAGGCAGGTGGCTCTCTGAGTTTAAGGCCAGCCTGGTCTACAAAGTGAGTTCCAGGCCAGCTGGGGCTACAGAGAAACCCTGTCTCAAAAAGAACCCCTGCCCCCCCAAAAAGATTAAAACAAAAAAGTTCCCTCCTCATTCCATTTTCAGAGATAAGTGCCATTAACAGTTGACGGTAAACCTTTCCTGGACCCTTCTATAACACATTTCTAACCTTTTTTCTTTTGGCTTTTTTAAAAATATTTTATTATTTTTATTTTATGTGTACAAGTGTACTGCCTGCATGTTATGTAAGTGCACCCGTGTCGTGCAATGCCGCAGAGGTCAGAAGAGGGCATCGAATTCCCCCGGAATTGGAATTAAGGACCGTTCGTAGCTGCCATTTGGGTGCTGGGAATCGAACCCAGGTCCTCTGCAAGAGCAGTCAGTGCTCTCTTAACCGCTAAGCCATCTCTCTAGCCCCGCCTTTTTTTTTTTTTTTAAGACAAGGCCTCACTGTGTAGCTGACTGGCTTAGTGCCCACTATGTAATCCAGGATGGCCAATCCACACCTGGCTTTTTATTCCTCCTTTTTTTTTTTTTTTTTTTTTGGTCTTTTTGAGACAGGGTCTCCCTGTCATCCTAGCTATGTAGACCAGACTGACCTTGAACTCACAGATATCCACCTGCCTCTGCCTCCCCAAGTGCCAGAATTAAAGGTGTCCACCACCTCATTTTGTCTTTTTTTTTTTTTTTTTTTTTTTGGTCTTCTTGAGACATGGACTCCCTGTAGCCTCAGCTGACCCAGAACTCACTGTAGAGCAGACTGGCCTTGATCTCACAGAGGTCTGCCTGCCTCTGCCTCCCAAGTACTGGGATCAAACGTGTGTGCCACTACACTTGGCTTTTTTTCATTTTTTAAATTTTCTCTTTTCCTTAATTTTATTTTCCGAGGTAAAGTTTCATGTAGCCCAAGGCTGGCCTCAAATTTGCATGTAGCTAAGGATGACCTTGAATTCCTGTCTTCTTGCCACTATCCCAAATGGGCATGTGCCACCATGTCCAGTCAAAACATCTTTTTTCTTATTTTTTAGCACTGGGGAATGGGGGACTTGAATCCAAGGTCTTTTGCATTGTGGGCAAGTGTTGTACCATTAAGTTTTATCTCCAGCATCATTTTTCAATGTGTTCCAACAAACTATTTTGTCTCTTGCTTTTTATCACCCAACAATATATCAAGAGTCTGCTTTCCAGGTCAAGACAACAGTGTCCTCATTTTATTTAACGACTGTGACCTGTTAACAAGACCTTGAACAAATTGTTTAACCTCTCTGGGACTTGGTGTTATGTCTAAGGAAAGATTCACAGGGCTCTTTTAAGAGTTACATTGGTAAGGAAAGACATCTTGTATTGTGACACACAGTAAATGCTCAAAAATATCAGCCCTGGGTTGGAGAACTAGCTCACTAGGTAAAGTGCTAGAATTTTAATTCCAAACAGGTGTGATGGCACACGCCTTTAATCCCAGCACTTGGGAGTCAGAGGCAGATGGATCTTTGTGAGTTTGAGGCTAGCGTGGTCTACACAGAGAGTTCAAGGCCAGCTGGAGCTACAGGGAGACCTTGTCTCCAAAAGACCCCCTCCCCCCAAAAAAGGACCTGAATTCCAGCCCCAGATGTTAATTTAAATTTTTTAAAAAGCCAGATGTGGTGACACAGGTTGGGAAAATGGGGACAGGCAGATCCTGGGGCTAGCCTATTAGGTGAGTTCCAGGCTAGTGAGAAATCCTATCTCAAAAAGAAGCCAGGAGTGGTGGTACACAGGAGGCACTCAGGTACACAGGTGGTACTCAGGAGGCAGATGTAGGAAGATAGAAAGTTCAAGGCTTGCCTCTACTACAGAGTAAGTTCAAGGCCAGCCTGGGCAACTTAGTGAGTTTTCTCAGAGTTTTAAAAGAACAAGCAATAATAGTACTACAATTGGAGGGGTATATGTTTTTGGTCTTGTTGAATCTGAGCTGGCCAGTGTCACACAGCTGGCTTTGATCAATAGAACACAGTGAAGATGATGTTAAAACACATCTGAGCTTCAATCCCAAGATGTCTTGCTGCTTTTATTCTTTTCTTTTTGGAGACCATCACATAGGAAGTCCAAGTTTATTTACTGGAGAAGCCAAATGGAGGAAAACCAGGTAATCAGATCACAGCACTAGTCAATTTCCAGGCAGGTGAATGAGGCCACATAGGCCTGGCCAGCTTGTTGATAGGTCATGATTGCAGACACAAGAGTGAGCCCAGGTAAGACTGCAGAACAGGAAAGAGCAGTCCCAATAGAAAGGTGCAAACTGCAGAGGCAACAAACATAAACAAATGAATAGTTATTGTTTTAAACCACTGTGTTTTGGGGTGGCTTATTAACAAAAGAAAGTTGATTATTAGGTTCATAGTGAAGTAACATGTTCTAATGGCTGGAATACAAGCTTATCAGTCACATGTGACCCTGGGCATGGCTTGTGATCTCCCTGAACCTTAGTTTTCTCAGTGCAATGGGATATATTTGGTTTCTACCTTGGCATGTTGTTGTAAGGAATAAATGAGGTGAATATTCTTTATGCAACATGGATATGGAGTAAGTGCTCTCAATTTCTTCTTTTTATTTATTATTATATTATTATTTATTTAGGGGAGAATCTAGTCTTGTGTGGCCCAGGCTGGCCTGGAAATTCCCTATATATCTGAGGATGATCTTGGACTTTTGATCCTCCTGCCTCCACCTTCCAAGTGCGGGAATTAAAGGACTGTAATGCTTTCCTTTCTTGTGCGCACACACGCATGCGTGTGCATTACTTTGTATGCCTGTATGTGGAGGCTAGAGGTCAACTTCAAATGTTGCTCCTCAGAGTCCATCTACCTTGGTTTTTGAGACAGTCTCACTTGACCTAGTGTAACAAGGCTAGGCTGGCTGGCCTTTGAGCCCAGGGATCCACTTGCATCCACTTGCTTCTGCCTTCCCATTATAGGAACTGCAATCCTACATTACCAACCATATCTGGCTTTTCTTTTTTTTTTTTTCTGTCTTTTTTGAGACAGGGTCTCCCTGTAGTCCCAGCTGTCCTGGAACTCACTATGTAGACCAGGTTGGCCTTGAACTCACAGAGATCCACCTGCCTCTGCCTCCCAAGTGCTGGGATTACAGGCGTGTGCCACCACGCCTGGCCCATATCTGGCTTTTTTTAAAAAATGTGGGTTCTGGAGATCAAATTCAAATCCTCACATCTGGGAGGCAAGAACTCTTCCTGCTGAGCCATGTCCCCAGCCCTCTTTTTCCTCCTTTCCTGGTTCTTTCCTGTTGTTGCTATGACTGTGAACTGTCAAAGCACTAAAGGGTGTGTCAGCATGTATATGAGACTATAATGAAGTTGAAGGTGATCTGAAAGTAACTCTGGCAGCCCTCTTGGATCCAATAATTTTAGCCAGACCACTAGGTGAAGCACTTCTGGCCTACGGCACCCTTATCCTCAAAGATACACAGGACTGGGGCAGGTAGAAATCCTTGCAGGGGAGACTGGTGAGATGGCTCAGCTGATAAAGGTGCTTGCAGCCAAGACTGACAATCTGAGTTTGATTCCGAAGGCCCCACATAATAGAGAGAGAGATGACTTTCCCAAGTGTACACACTTATAAAAAGAAAAAAAAAAAGAGTGGCGCATGCCTTTAATCCCAGCACTCGGGAGACAGAGGCAGGCAGATCTCTGTGAGTTCAAGGCCAGCCTGGTCTACGTAGTGAGTTCCAGGACAGCTGGGGCTACAGGGAGACCCTGTCTCAAAAAGACCAAAAAAGAAAAAAAAGTCTAAAAAGAAAAAAAGAAAGCCGTCTGACACGGTGGCTCGCACTGTAATCCCAGGACATGGGAGATTAAGGTAGGAGGATTGTCAAGAATTTTAGGCCAGTCTGGACTAAGAGTGAGCTGAGATCCTATCTCAATAAGTTAATTAATTAATTAAGCTAGGCTACCTAGGCAGTATTCAGGGCAACACAATCATCAGAAAGGCATGAGTGCTAAGCCTGGAAAGAAAGCCCAGTTTCCTCACCATGGCCCAAGGTCCTGTCCACCCTCCCCCAACATTCCCATCTCCTCTCTCCCTTACTCAGTGCTTCTGCCATCATGGCCTCCTTTAAACGCAGCAAGTTCTTTCCTGCCTTGGAACCTCTGTACTTTTCCCTTCCCAGAGGGAGCTTCTGAGAAAGCTCTCTATTTCAAAACACCACTTTCCTTCAGAGCACTTACAGCTATCTAAAGCTTTTAGTCTATTTCACATACACTTTTTTTTTTCCCTTTACAGCACTTGATTTATTTATTTTGAGACAGGGTCTTATGTATCCCAGGCTGGCCTCAAACTAGCTAACCCCATATGCTAGGATTACAGTTGAGGGTCATCGTGCCCAGTTTATCAGATGCTGGGGATTGAAACCAGAGCTTTGTGCATGCTGGGAAATCACTCTACCAACTAAGCTACATTCCCAGTCCCAGCCCTCTGAATTTTTTTGTTTTTTTGAGACGGATCTCACCACGTACCACTGGCTGGCCTGAAATTTTGTAGACTAGGCTGGCATCAAACTCTCAGAGATCTCCCTGCTGCTGGGATTAAATCCATGCACCACCAAGCCCAGATTTTTTTTTGAGACAAGGTCTCATGTAGCCCAGGCTGGCTTTGGACTCCTGATCCTCCTGCCTCTATGTCCCAAGTCTGGGATTACAGGCATCCATCACCATGCTGCATGCTGGTCAACCTTGGAATCACCTTGTCTAACCACTTCAGTCCACAGATGGGAAAACTAAGGCCTAGAGAAAATAAATGGCTTCAGCTTGCAGACACCCAGGCAACTGGGATCAAAGGGAGATGAGGCCCAGAAAAGGTCACCTCTCTAAGGCCATCACTATGTATCTGAAGCCATCACCATTCCCACTTTATGGAGGGGGCAGAGTTGTCTCTTTGGGTGCAGAGTCAGCTGACAAACTGTGTAAGGAGTGCTGGAGAGGGTGGAAAGCCTATCACTGAGGCAGGTGGGGATAATGGCTGGTACAGAAATAACCCAGCCTCCTCACCCTTGTTTCAGCCCTCACACCTCTGCCCTACCAGAGGTGAGGCTAACATTGAACTCCTTTCAGCAACACACACACACACACACACACACACACACACACACACCCCAGCTTCTGTCCACTGGGGGCTCATAGTCTGATGGGGGAGGCGGACGAAGGACCTCAGGTTGGTGGTACCTGAATTTGGGATGTTCAAGAAGAGTAGGTCCTCCGAGGAAAAGATACCCCTCCCCCACCCCGAGAATAAGTTCAACAAAAGATACAAGTCCACAATGTAACTGTAACAGAAGTAGCTGCCAGATCAAAGAGAGGGAGGCAACACTGCCAAGTTATGATAATTGTTTGCAGTCTTAAGTGATGGAAAGCATCAGGAATTTTAAAGACAGACTAGAAAGGAGGTGTTTGACACCCCACCCCCAAATGGTGTGTGTGTGTGTGTGCTTGTATACCAAGCCAAGTGTTTGGTGCACAAAACAGCCACGGGAGAATTATGAGCAAAAGGAGACCATGATCCGGTCTGCACAGCACAAAAGTGCCCTGTGTCTGTTTGGGGGAGGAAGGTCCTGCAAGAAGAGTTAGGATGACGGCAGGCTGAAAGACAGAAACCCCTACTGCATTCTGAATGGGCAAGCTCCAGGTAGGACTCAATAGGAGGAAGAGGACCGGTTCTCAGCCGGCTATTACCATCTCCATTCCTGGACTCCAGAGCCACGCCCCTTACGGTACCCAACTTTCATAGGTCTAAACTCCCAAGTTTGAGGGGAAGTGTGGCTGGAACCCTAAACCTGGACGGGGGGGACGGGGGACGGGGAAAAGGAGAGACTTCACCTCCCAGGATGCTCCACTCTACAACTTTAAAGGTCGCGCATGCTTCTTTCGAGGAAAGGAAGGGACTTTTGGGCTGGTGTCGCTCCGCCCGCCGTTGTGTAGAGAATCCGGCTCGCCATCTTCGCCTGGGTCAAATCAACTGTTCGCTTAGCGAGAGGTTCGAGTTTTCTCTGGTCACCTAGTATCGGTCCTCACAAAACTGCGCCTCAACGCCTGAATTCTCACTTTTAGGCTCCGCGAGGGCAACTCCTTCCTATTTGGCGCCCCAGTCTATCCCTGAACCGAAGGAAAGCCATCCAACAAGCCCACACGGCTGCACTCAGCCGGATTCCTCCGAAGACGGAGCCGGAAGCCGTCCTGTCCCGCCTCCGGGTGGGAGGGGCTTCCGCTTCCGGCAGCGGAGGCTGAAGCCTCGCTCTGGTCCCTGCGGCTGGCGGCCGAGCCGTGTGTCTCCTCCTCCGCGGCCGCCATATTGTCTGTGTGAGGAGAGGGGAGCGGGGCCGCTGCCGCTGCCGCTTCCAGCGCAGGTATTGTGGGAGCCGCAGGCCGAGGGCGCGGGGACGCGCGGGGGAGCCCAGGTCAGACAGCAGGGCGCGGCCGCCGCGCACGCTCTCAGCCGCCTCCGAGGGCCTTTACCCGCCCTTGCCCCCCCATCGCTGCACACAGCAGCTGAGGCCCCTGCAGTCAGTCCATCCGGGAGATCCGGGGCCGGCTCCGAGGGCGCAGAGCGCGGCGGAGGGGCGGGCGGGTGTGCGGGTGGGAGCCTGCTGTCAGGCTGCGCTTCTTGCGGGAGGGCCGCTGGCCTGGGCGGAGACTCAGGGACAACTTGGAGGTGGGGTGGTGGAAGGGGGAAGGGAACTGGGTCCGCGCACTGAAGGAGTGGGCTTCCTGGGCAGAGTGGCGAGAAACCTGGTGCCGAGCGTGAGCGGTGGGACCAGGGGCCTTCCTAGGGCTCCGCTGGGCGGGGCTGAACTTCTTACCTGCAGACCTAGAGTGCGAGGTGGAGGGGGCCCTGGGCGGGGTTGCTGGACTGGAAGGTGAGGGAACCACGAAGTGGGGCAGAACGGGTGGGGTTGGCGGTCAGGGCTCTTTGGAAGCCTGGGTGGAGAAGGAAAGGTATGTTAAGGAGAGAGATTGGCTAAGAGTATGCATGGTAGTGACCTTTCGAAAGAGGAGGACTTTCGAATTTCTTGTTTGAATTTTGCAGTGTTGGAGCAGATCTAGATCAGGCAGGTGATGAGTCGAACTTGATGGGAGTTTGCCTTGGAGAAGCCAAGACAGGGTCTGGAGAATTGCTTCTTTGCCTTTTGCTTTTGTGGGGGAGGAAAGTGTTACTGAAAAGGTGACGGGTTATTTGGGGGAAGATTTGATTTCCTTGTAACCGCTAAATTCTTTTGAGAGAAGTGGGGGGCGGGGATGAAAATCAAAGAAGGGTAGATTTCCCCTCCCCCAAGAGTTGAAGACCTCTTTCGATTTAATGAGTGGTCAGTGGCAATGAACTATATAGGTCAGTGGCAATAAACTAAACGTCTTAAGTTTTCAATTATCAGGGCCATTGACTAGTTAGCAGTGTGATTACTTGGCTTTATACTTGTTTTCCATTGGTAAAATGTGCGTGGTATTTCCTAGCTTACAAATTATTATCAAGAAGTATCTAGATAATTTACATCAAATGTTGACCACAGTGCCTGGCAGTCGGTAAATGCTCACTAGATCTTGACCTGTTGTTGTTATTAAAAGGGCTAGTTGGTATACTTGGAATTCTGTCTAGGTAAAATTTATTGCCAGGAATTGCTTCAAGAATTATCTTTGTAGTCACTAGGATCAGTTGGTTTCACTGGCTTGGTGCACCTAAGGCTGAAAGTCCAGGACTAATGCTTGCCTGTTGTTTTGAAAAGTTCATGGCTGAAGTTCTACCAGGGCAGGTTTGTCCTTCTATGACTTTGAAATATTTGGCTTTAGTTTGCTATTGGAGGAGGATGTGTAACTTGAAGAAAGAAGGAAAGGGTTGGATATTTACTTAGGTTGATTTTGTTAATAGTTGCAAAGTTAGGTTATTCTTTTGCGACTTTTCTTTAAAATTAAGCACACCATGCCTACTTTATGTTGGCTTTTATGGAAAGCAAGAAACCCATATTCAAGAGTCATGGGCCAGTTTGAGTTGCTAGGAAATTGCCTTGCTACCTGATGATGGACTGAGGGCAACCTCTTTTTTTTGGGGGGGGGTCTTTTTGAGACAGGGTCTCCCTGTAGCCCCAGCTGTCCTGGAACTCACTTATGTAGACCAGGCTGGCCTTGAACTCACAGAGATCCACCTGCCTCTGTCTCCCAAGTGCTGGGATTAAAGGCGTGCACCGCCACACCCCCGCTGGCCTGGAACTCACTACTGTGTAGACCAGGCTGGTCTGGAACTCAGAGATCTTCTGCTTCTGCCTCCCAACCCCCAAGTGCTGGGACTAAAGGCATGCACCATCATGCCCAACCATCTTTTTTTTGAGACCGGATCTCATTATGTAGCTTTGGCTAGTCTGGAACTCACTATGTGGACCATACTGGCTTTAAACTCAGAGATCTGCCTCCGTCTGTCTCTCCTAAGTCCTAGAATTAAAGACATGTGGCACCCATGCCCAGGCACAGTGTGCTTTTAACTCTTTTTAACTCACCTCCTACCTTCAAGGTGAGGCTGTGTTCTTTTTTATCTTATTTGTTTGCTCTTGTATTTAAAAAAAAATTTTATTTATTTTTATTTTTTATGTGTATGAGTGTATTGCCTGCATGTAGGTAAATGCACCCATGTCGTGCAATGCTGCCATTGGTCAGAAGAGACTATCGGATCCCCTGGGACTGGAGTTAAGGAGAATTGTTAACTGACATGTGGGTGTTGGGATTCAAACCCGGGTCTTCTGCAAGAACAACCAGTGTTCTTAACTGCTGAGCCATCTCTCCAGCCCCGGTATTTTTAAAAATATTTTCAAAAATATTTTGTGTGTGTGTGAGTGCAAGTGCAGGTAATAACATGTTTTCAAGTGCCCTCAAACAGAGGGTGTCAGATCCCTTAGAGCTGGAGTTGTAGGCAGTTGTGAACCACCCAGAGTGGATGCTGGGACCCAAATTCTGATCCTTTGCAAGCACAGTATGTGCTCTTAACCACTGAGCCATCTCTCCAGCTCCTTTTGTTTGCATTTTTTGAGAAAGGGGCTTACTTGTAACAAAGCCCAGATTGCCCTGACATTCATCATGTAGCCCAGGTTGGTCTTGAGCTCCTGGCAGTGCATCAGCCTCCAAAATTGCTGGAATTACAGGTGTGAGCCACCACACCCAGCTTCTTGTTACTGTCTCTATTTCTTTGGGGGGGGGTGTTCTTTTTGAGACAGGGTCTCCCTGTAGCCCCAACTGACCTGGAACTCACTCTGACGATCAGGCTGGCCTTGAACTCTCAGAGATCCTCCTGCCACTGCTTGCAGAGTGCTGGGATTAAATAAAGGTGGGCACCCAGCTGCTGTCTCTATTTCTGAATGTAACATTTTGTGTGTGGAGACCAGAGATCTTTGTTGGATGTCTTCCTCAATTGCTTTCCACTTCATTCATTTATTTATTTATTTATTTATTTATTTATTTATTTATTTATTTATTCAAGATGTATTTATTTTTATTTTATTATTATTATTTTTTAAGTCTTTTGAGACAGGGTCTTCTCCCTGTAGCCCCAGCTGACCTACTCACTACGTAGGCCAGGCTGGCTTCGAACTCACAGAGATCCTCCTGCCTCTGTCTCCCGAGTGCTGGGATTAAAGGTGTATGTCACCATGCCCCACCTCAAGATTTATTTATTTTTTGGTGTGGTGTGGTGTGTGTGTGTGTGTGTGTTCACGCAAGCATGCATACATGTATGGGAATGCAGTTGTGAGCTGCGCAATGTGGGTACTGAAAACTGAACTTTGGTTCTTTGCAAGAGCAGTACACGCTCTCTACTACTGAGCTACCTCTCCAGTTCCTCCCTGCTGTTATTATTTTTAACTTTATTTCTTAGACAATATCTTTTAGTGAACTGAAACTCCCTGGTTAGCCTACTTGGCCAGCCAGCCCCAGGGGTCCTCTTGTCTCTGCCTCCCCAGTGCTGGGATTGAAGTGCTTGACTATTTACATCGGTATTTTGGATTGAACTCAGGAGTTCATGCTTCCAAAGTAAACAGTTTACCAACTCAGCCACCTCTCTAGCCCTGAACATAACTTTTTTTTTTTTTTGTCTTTTTGAAGCAGGGTCTCCCCGTAGCCCCAGCTGTCCTGGAACTGCCTCTGCCTTCCAAGTGCTGGGACTACAGGCATGTGCCACCACGCCTGGCTGAACATAAGATTTTTACATCATACAGTCTTTTGTTTTTTTATTTATTTTTATTTTTGTCTTTTTGAGACAGGGTCTCCCTATAGTCCCCAGCTGGCCTGGAACTCCATACATAGACCAGGCTGGCCTTGAACTCACAGAGATCCCACTTGCCTCTGCTTCCCAAGTTCTGGGACTAAAGGCATGTGCCATCATGACCAGCCTCATAGTCTTTTTTTAAAAAATATTATTTTTAATTTATGTGTATGCATGTATTGCCTGCGTATGGGTAAGTACACCCATGTTGTGCAATGCCTGGGGAGGACAGAAGAAGCTATGGGATTGGATCCCCTGGAACTGGAGTTACAGACAGTTGTTAGCTGCCATGTGGGTGCTGGGATCTGAACCCAGGTCTTCTGCAATAACAACCAGTGTTCTTAACTGCTGAGCCATGAAAAGAGGCTTCCTTAGAAATTGAGTTAAAACCCTACAACGGGGTTGTAACAAACAGGCAAAATAATACCTCTTACCCTGTATGAGTGTTCATATTTTGACCCACAGAATCTGTAGGCATACTGTTATACAGAAGAGAGGGATTTTTGCAGATAATGTTAAATGGTTTTTTTTTGTTTTTTTTTTTGAGGCTGAGTCTTACTTTGTAGCTTTGGCTGACTTTGAACTCAGAGATCTGATTTACCTGCCTCTGCCTATCCAAGTGCAAGGATTAAGGGTATGTGCCACCACTCCCTGTCTAATGTAAAGAATATTAAAACCAGAAAAAATTAACCTGGATCCCAGGTTAGTCATGGACTAACCACATGAGCATTTAAAATCGGAGAACATTTTTTGCCAGAATCAGAGGTGGGCTGAAGGGGAAATCAGGCAGATTAAAGGCATGAGAGGAACTCTATTAGCTGCAAGGAAATACAAGAAGGAATATGGATAGCTTCTAGTATCTGACAAGAAGGAAATGGAGACCTCAGTCCTGCAATCACAAGGATCTGAGTGCCAACAATCTGAATGAACTTGGAAGTAGATTCTTCTCCAAGGTTTCAGGAAACAAAATGGCTTTGCAGATGCCTTGATTTTTGACCTTGAGACTGTAAGCAGAAGATCTAGCCAAGCTTACCCAACTTACAACCTGTAGAAAATATAATAAATTTGTGATACTGTAAACCACATTGGTGGTAGCTTGTTACAGTAGCAGAACACTAGTATAGATTTTAGTACCAGGAGTGGGGTGTGCTGTTACCTAAAAATGGAAGTGGTAGTGGGTGGAGGCTGGAAGAGTTCCTTGAGTAGGACAGAAATGGCCTAGAACAATTGTTAATAGGAATGTGGATGTTAATGACTTTGCTAGTGAGGGCTCAGAAAGAAGTGAGGTACACATCAGCGCAAACTGACGGAGTGGCCAGCAAGCTTAGCATAACTGTACTTTGTACTTACATGAACTTAGATTTTTAGCTTAGGGTTTTTGTTTTTTTTTGTTTTTGGTCTTTTTGAGACAGGGTCTCCCTGTAGCTCCAGCTGTCCTGAAACTCACTATGTAGACCAGGCTGGCCTTGAACTCAGAGATCCATCTGCCTCTGCCTCCTGAGTGCTGGGATTAAAGGTGTGTGCCACCGCCTAGCAGCTTAAGAGGTTTTTAAGCAAAATGTGAAGGTAGATCCGGGGAAATTCGTGAAAGCCCACTAGGTTCTTACTCATTTTATACATGCAGAAACAATGCTAGTGTCTTGAAAGCCGTAGGAAGAAATTAAATAGGATTGTTGGACCCTCTGAAATTCTGACAAGAAGCAAGCTTAGAAAAATACATTGCTATTTTAATTAAAAAGAAAGAAAGAAAACCCAGAGCCCAGAGGGTTGGAGCTCAAAGCAGCAGAGGATTTTCTGCAGGCTATGAAGTGGGGTGGATTTTAGCTAGATTTTGAAGGTATTTGGGGTATGTTTCCTCTTAATTTTCCCCATTTGAACTAGAATGTCTGTAACTATTACCCTCTGCCTGTCCCATTATAATATATTGGGAGCAGATAACTTGGTTTTAATTGGAGTGTTTCATTTTTAAGGAAATTATTCCCCAGGGGCTAGAGAGATGGCTCAGTGATTAAGAGTGCTCTTGCAGAAGACTGGTTCCCAGCACCCACATGGTAGCTCACAACCTTCTGTAATTCCAGTTCAAGGAATCTGATGTCTACTTCTAGTCTCTCTGGGCACCACACAGAACGTGGTGCACTTATATACATGTGGGCAAAACCCTCATACACATAAATCTTAAAAAAAAAATTACGCCCCACATGTTGCAGTTAAAATGTTGTAATTTAGAACATCTCACACTTAAAGGATAAGATTTTGTTGTTTTTGATTTCTTGTTGGTTTTTTGTTTTGAGACAGGGTCTTGGTAGACCAGGCTGGCCTGTAATTTGTATATGATTCTGTCTCTATCTCCCAAATGCTGGGATTACGGTTGTATGACACCACACCCTGCTGCTATTGGGCATATTAATATTATTTCTTTTAAATGGAGATGCATTAATGAGATTTTTGGACTTTAGGTTGATGCTGTAATGGTATAAAACCTTTGGGGACTTGATTTGGGATTAGTGTATTTTACATATGGGAGAAATACGAATCTTGGAGGCCAGAGGATGAACTATACTAGATGAAATGGCCCCCCTAAAATGTCAGTATCCTAATCTCTAGAATATTAATGTTATATGGCAGAAGGAACTTTTAAGGAAAGGGTTCTTCAAAATAAAAATTGTTCTTTTTTTTCCTCTGGGAGTTTAGTCTAATTCATGGGTTCTTACAAAGCAAAGAACTTGCTGGGCATAGTGTTGTACTCCTTTAATCCTAGCATTTGGGAAGTAGAAGTAGGCAGATCTCCGCCAGCCTGTTTTGAGACAGGGTCTCCCTGTAGCCCCAGCTGGCCTGGAACTTGCTATGTAGACCAGGCTGGCTTTGATCTCACAGAGACCTGCCTGCTTCTGCCTCCTGAGTGCTGGGATTAAAGGTGTGCACCACCACACCTAGCTTTTTTTTAAAAGAATTTTCTTTGGGTGGAGTTAAGAGATTTCATCCTGATATTACTGGAACTGGCTACAAGGAAATTATAAATACAGCAACCTCATGTAGCAAAGGCAGCATCAGCTGACAACCAGCAAAAGAATGGAGAGAGAGGCCTTGAGTCCTATAACCACAAGGAATTAAATAAACCAAAACTTGAATGAGCAGGAAGCAGATTTCCTCAAGAGTTTCCAATAAGAAATGAGGCTGGTTGATGCCCTGATTTTGGTGCATGTATTTAAGTGCATCACATGTGTGCAATATCCACAGAAGCCAGAAGAGGGCATTGGAGCCCCTGGAACTGGGGTTATTTACAGTAGTTAGTCATCATGGGGTGCTAGGAACCCAACCTGGGTCCTCTGCAAGAGCAGCTAGTGCTCTTGACCACTGAGCCATTGCTCAAAGGACTTTTGAGATTATTTGCTTGGCTGGTTTTGAGACTTTAGAGTAAGGAAAATTGTCTTCTCTGACAATTGCCTTCGAAGAGGTGACCAAAGAATCCTGGTCCAGGCAGTAGTCATGACTTTGGAACTGTCTTCTGAGCACTTCTAAAATACCGGGACTATAGTTACTTTTCTCTGCTTGTTTCTTCATTGAGTCATTGTGAAGATTAATTGATACGGCATAAAACACATTTAATACAATATCTAACACAGTAGGTGTTCCCAGTATGTTAACTGTTTATAGCACTTACGCTAACTTACCACTTTATGACAGCTTGTATATGAATAATATAATTCGTAGAGGTTCAGAAACTTAAATCTATTGTGATTTGCCATTGAATTTGGTAAGTGCTTAGCATTCCCAGGTAATAATGCTTGTGATACTTGATTTAAAATTAGAAACTGAGGGGCTGAAAAGATGATGGCTCAGTGGTTAAGAATACTGAATGTTCTTGTAGAAGGCCTGGGTTTGAATCCCAGCACCCACATGGCAGCTAACAACTATCCGTAACTCCAGTTCTGGGGGATCCGACAGCCTCTTCTGACCTCTTCGGGCATTGCACGACACGGGTGCACTTACTTACCTACATGCAGGCAATACATGCATACACATAAAAATAATAAAATATTTTTTAAAAATTGGAAGTTGGAGCTGGGTGTGGTGGCGCATGCCTTTAATCCCAGCACTCGAGAGACAGGCAGATCTCTGTGAGTTCAAGGCCAGCCTGGTCTGCATAGTGAGTTCCAGGACAGCTGGGGCTACAGGTACAGGGAGACCCTGTCTCAAAAAGACATACACACACACACACAAAATTAGAAGAAGCTGGATCTATTCCTTGATCTATCACAATGACTGGGCAACCTGGGTCAAACTTCTTGCATAAGAGTAATATTGAATACTTACACTTAAATTTCTTTGGGCTCCTAAGATGGCTGATTTCAAAAGTAGTTAATAGAAATCTTAAAGCACACATGCATGCATGGGGGTGAAGGATGGCAGTGGACATGGACAGTGCAGAGAAATGCAGGTCAGTTAGCTTTACTTTACCTGTTTTCTTTCTCTCCCATCCCCCTTTGGCTTTTTTGAGACTGGATATCACCATATAGACCACTGTGGCCTCAAACTCACGGCAGTCCTGCTGCTAGCCTTCTGAGTGCTGGAATTCAGGCACAAGCCACCAGGCCTGGCCCACCTAGCTTGTTTATTTGTTACTTTCTCTTTTGAGTCAGGGTCTCAGGTAGCACATGCTGACATTGAACTCTATAGCTGTTGGTGACCTTGAGCTCTTCATCTTCCTGCCTTCACCAAGTGCTGGGATTATAGGCATGCACCCCCATGCCTGGTTTATGCCCTGCTGGGGATCAAACTCTGGGCTTCACCATGCTAAGCAAGCACTCTACCAACTGAACTACAATACCAATCTCAAGCTAGTTGTTATTTGTTGTTTGTTTTTGTCTTTTTGAGACAATCTCCCTATAGCCCCAGCCGGCCTGGAACTTGCTATATGCACCAGGCTGGCCTCGATCTCATAGAGATCTACCTGCCTCTGCCTCCCAGGGCTGAGATTATAGGCATGTGCCACCATGCCAGACTCCAGGCTAGTTTTTTGAATGAAGAAATCCCTTTAGGATTATTGAAGAAAAGTGGCTGCTCTTTTGGTTATAGATAATTGGTAGAATGCTTATGAGAAGGAATCTCCTGTAGCCATTTTGGAGGTAGTGGGCTGTCTCATGTAGCTGATATCAAACTCAGGTAGCTAAGGATGACCCTGAACTTTTCTTCCTCCTGCCTCAACCTCCCAAATGCTGGGATTATAGGCATGAAAAGAAGCAATTGATAGTTTCTAGCAAATGTTTTGTTCCAGGGTAGAATTAGCAGTTGTTGACTGCCAGAGGCAGAAGCAGAGGTAGGCAATGAGTCTGTGAGTTCTAGGCCAGCCAGGGCTTCATAGTGAGACCCTATCTCAAAAAAAAAAAAGAATAAAAATTTAAAAATCAAAGATTGACTGAGTCTTTTAAAAAGTCAAGATTGCCGAGTGTGGTGGCTCATGCCTTTAATCCCAGCACTTGGGAAGGCAGAGACAAGCGAATCTCTGAATTCGAGGCCAGCCTGGTCTACATAGTGAGTTCCAGACCAGCTGGGGCTATAGGGAGACCTTGTCTCAAAAAGGCAAAAAAAAAAAAAAAGTCAAGATGACAGAATTCACAATATCACAAGTTATAGCTAAAAGTAGTGTTCCATTGGTTTCTACAGTTTAGCCTTAGACATTTGAAAACAAACAACTGTTCCTATGGTAGACAAGCTCTTTTTACATTGTGGTGGTGTTTTTTCCTCCCATAAAAATGTTATCTATAGATTTTAGGATTAAGTGTGGGGTTAGATGAATTTTTAAAATTCTGTGTGTGTCAGCCTCTCAAATGCACTTATTTTGTCTGTTTTAACATTTTGTGGTCTTGTGGGGGTTTCTGGCTGGTTTTTATTAACTGAAACATTTTAGTCTGCTTTGAAAAGTGAACACTTGGAATTCTTCTATTATGGCTAATGCTCTAATGGCCATTTCTCAGTTTAGCTATCTCACTAATGTTCTATACATTTAAAGAAAATCACCCAGTTAAGAATGCATGGGTAAACCAGGCACAATAGCATGCGCCTATAATCCTAGCATTTGGGAGATAGAGGCAAAAGGATCAGAAGTTCAAGCTCATTCTAGTGTGCAGGCTACGTAGTGACTTTTGAGGCTGGCCTAGAGCCTCTCTAGCTCCCTCTTCTTTTGCACGCATGCATGTATAACACACACACACACACACACATACACACATAAGAGGGCTGGTAGAATGCTTGCCTAGCTTACACAGAACCCTGGGTTTGATGCTCAGTAACACATAAACCAAGTATGGTGGCTCACACCTTCGATCCTAGAATTTGGGAGGCTCAAAAAAAGATACCCCTAATGGAGCAGGGAGATAATTTCCCTAGAAAATTGTATCATGCTATATGAGAAAGTATTAAGTAGCCATTTGGACTAGTCAAAGGATGTTCATTTATCAGCCCCTGAGTATCTGCTACATTTCTGGCAGGTACCCTGCTGAGAACCTGGATTGTCCTTACCCTCATGCCCACAATTAACTGGCATTTTGTCATAGTAGATACATCATGTCTGACCTTGGTACTTTGTGGCGGTGTTGCCTTATGAGGACTTTACTTTGTTCCTGGATGTAATTTCTAAAACGACTATAGGAATTGGTGGGTGGGAGGCAGGATAGAATTTAAAATTAGCTGAGATTGCTGGTGGGAAAAGGAGGGTGGGTCACAAAGTAGTATGAAGGACTCTACCTGGGAGAGTTGAAGAAAGAAGCTCACTTGTCTCTCAAGCCTGAGTTTTCTTTACAGTTGGGGTAATAATTACCTTGGGCAGCTTACCTTCAATTTCTTCATCTGTAAAATGGGGCTAGTAGCCCATACCTCAAAGGATTCTTGTGAAGATTGATAATGGAAGCATCAGCTAATACCACCTCAGCACTACTGTGAGATTCAAGGATCAGATGAAATGGCAGGCCTGGCTAACGATGCTCTCTCTCCTGTCAGTGAGGACAGCATGTTTATTGTTGATGCTGCTCCTCTTCATTCCGCATTTTCACTTGCTGCTGCCAAGAGTTCTTATTTATTTATTTGGTCTTTTGGAGACAGGGTCTCCCTGTAGCCCTAGCAAACCTAGAACTCACTATGTAGACTAGGCTGGCCTTGAAATCACAGAGATCAGCCTGCTTCTGCCCCCTGAGAGCTGGGATTAAAGTGTGTGCCACCACACCTGGTAAGTTCCTTTTTTTTTTTCTGTCTTTTTGAGACAGGGTCTCCCTGTAGCCCCAGCTGGCCTGGAACTCACTTTGTAGACCAGGCTGAACTTACAGAGATCTCTCTGCCTCTGCCTCCCAGAGTTCCCATTTTTTAATGAGATTTTTTTCATTTGTACTCCCTATGTCTGGTGTCACCTACTGGATAAGTAAGGTACTGAATTGCTGCATTGCTGCGGATCAGTAAGTAAGTCACCCAGTATAGACTGCTCAGTTATTCAGGACAGTGCATAATTGTATAGGTGTGACAGATCTAAATATTCTTCCCACCACTTCCCACCCCCACACAGATTTAGAATTCTCTTCTAGAAGGAGTTCATCTTGTCTCAGACTCTGGAAAAGTTCTAGGTTTGCTCATATGTAGATGTGTAGTCTTGAATCAGGTGGTGTTTTCAGTGATACTATAATCAGAGCTTGGGAGTGACTTGACTATCCTGTGTTAGGAATGGGCCTGCAGAGGACTTCTTCCTGGACTTTAGCATCTTTGCTGTCCTTTTTTTATTTTGCATAGCATCTCTGTACTGACAGGTCTGCAGTTTGCTGAGATCCTCCTGCCTCTGCC
Source organism: Nannospalax galili (assembly GCF_000622305.1). Taxonomy (NCBI): domain Eukaryota; kingdom Metazoa; phylum Chordata; class Mammalia; order Rodentia; family Spalacidae; genus Nannospalax; species Nannospalax galili. The sequence continues at coordinate 182,440 of NW_008357491.1, forward strand.
TCAGAAATTCTAGTATTAAAGACATGCACCACCAGGCCCTGCCTTTTTAAAACATGACTAGACAAGTGTTTACCACTGAGCTATATACCTCCTTGGCTGTTCTGTTGATTTTCTTTTTTTTTTTTTTTTTTTTTTAACCTGTGTATGTGCATGTATACCCATGCATGCCATGGCACATGTATGGAGGTCAGAGGACAACTTTTGGGAATCAGTTCTTGCCACCTGTGGGAACCAGGGATTGAATTTAGGTAGTTAGGCTTGGCAGCAGATGTACTTACCAGCTGAGCCATCTCACCAGCCCTGGTTTGTTTTTTATTTTTATTTTATTTTATTTATTTATTTATTTATTGGTGGGGAAGGGATACTGGGAATAGACAGGGTCTCCTGTAGTCCCAGCTGACCTGAACTCACTATGTAGACCAGGCTGGCCTTGAACTCACAAAGATCCACCTGCCTCTGCCTCCCATGGAACTCACTATGTAGACCAGGCCTGGCTCTAATTCTTTTTATTATGTGCTGATTGTGGTGGCATATACCTTTAATCCCAGCACTGAGACGGTAGAGAGGCAGGCAGATCTCTTGAGTGGCCCACAAAGTGACTTCCAGATCAGCTGGGGCTACAGAGAGACCCTTTCTCAAAAAGACCCCCCCCCCCCCGCCAAGTTACTGTTTATGTGGAAGTCAGAGGTTAAGTTGGGGGAAGTCATTTTGCCCTTCCACTGTGGGTCTCAAGATTGAACTCAGCTCATCGGGTTTGGCAGCCGACTTACCTGCTTCATAAGTTCGTGGTTTATAAGGCGTTTGTTTGTTTGGGGATAGTTTTTTGTTGTTGTTTTTTGTTTTAAGAGTCTCACTGTCTGACCCTGGCTAACCTCAAATTCACAGCAGAGATCTGCCCACTTCTGCCTCCTAAGTGCCAGGATTAAAAGCATGCACTGCCAGGGCTGGCATGTGGTTTTGTTTGTTTTTAAGGTATGGTCTTACAAGTCTTGACTGCTAGAATGTGCTGTGTAGACCAGGCTGGCCTGAACCCCACAGAGATCCACCTGCTCCTGCCTCAGGAGTGCTGGGATTAAAGGTGTGCGCCAGTATGCCTGACTCAGGCATAATTAAAAGAAGAAAAATTTATTATTTTTATTTTATGTGTATGGGTGCTATGCCTACATGTATGTAAGTGCGCCTGTGTCATGCAATGCCTGCAGACGTTCAAGGAGGGCATCAGATTCCCCTGGAACTGGAGTTAGAGATGGTTGTTGGCTGCCATCTGGGTGCCAGGAACCAAACCTGGGGCCTCTGCAAGAGTAGTCAGTGCTCTTAACCATTGAGTCATCTCTCCAGCCCTCGAACAAATTTTTCTAACAGCCACCAAAACTACTGCCATGAGCTGCAGTCAATCTAAAGGTGCAGGAGACAGTGTGTCAACAGCTGGGGTTCTTCCTCATATTCTTGCTTGAATGGGCTGGTCTCCAGGCCCGATTTGCATAAAAACTAAGCTTTTAAAAGACCACAGGGTTTGTGGCTGGAGAGATGGCTCAGCAGTTAAGAACACTGACTGTTCTTGCAGAGGACCCGGGTTAGAATCCCAACACCCACATGGCAGCTAACAACTGTTTGTTACTCCAGTCCCAGGGGATATGACAGCCTCTACTGTCCTCCACAGGCACTGCACGACACGGGTGCATTTACCTACACGCGTGCACTTACCTACACGCAGGCAATACACACATACACATAAGATAAAAATATTCAGGATTAAAAACTTTTATTTTTTATTTTATGTGTATGAGAGTATTGCTTGCATGTATGTAAGTGCATGCATGTCATGTAATGTCTGCAGAGTTCAGACAAGGGCATCAGATCCCCTGGAACTGGAGTTGCTGATGGTTGTTAATCGCAGTGTGGGTGCTGAGAATTGAACCCAGGTCCTCTGCAAGAACAGCCAGTGCTCTTAATCACTAAGCCATTTCTCCAGCCCTTGAATTTGTAGTTTTCTTAATTCATTGTACAGTTGAAATTTTGTTATTTGAAGGTCAAGGCCTATAAAGCACCATGATTTAATTCTTTAAAATGCTTATCACTTAAGGTTGTGAGAATCTGCTTTATTGTTTGAAACTGATACACTTTTCATTCTCAAGTCTAGAGAAAGAACCCTTTTTTGGTGGTCTAGGGCATACTTCCTGGCATCTAGTGAGTGCTTGCTAAATACTGATTAAACATTCTGTTGTTGGTTTAAAAGGAGAATTAGAAATTAAGAACAACCATGGGCATTTACAACAAATAATTCAGACTTTAGCTACTCCTACGCTTTCTTGTGTTCATTTGACTTCTAATAAATGCCACTGTGTTTTGTTGTATGTGTGTACACATGAGGAGGAGGGATGCGCTCAGCAGTGCCAGGTACAAGTGGAGGCTAGATCAGGTGTTTTCCTCTATTGCTTTTTACCTTTTTGAGGCAGTGTCTCTCATTGAACCTGAAACTTGCATTTTGGTTAGCTGGCCAGCAAGTCTCTAAGATCTTCCTGCCTCCCCCTCCCCAGAGCTAGTATGCATGCCATTGTCCCAATTTATGCAAGTGCTAAGGGTCTGAACTCAGTACTTTATCTCCATAGCCCTTAAAAGGTGAGTTTATTTGACAGAGTTTGCGGGGGGGGGGGTGTTTTCTTCTGATTTGTGGTCCTGGAAATTGAACCTTGGTCCTCTTGGATGCTAGGAAGTGCTTTACCATTGGGCTATATTCCCAGCCTTTGTTTTGGGGGGAAGAGTGAGGTTTGGTTATGTTGAGACAGGCCTCCCTGTAGCCTCAGCTGGTCTGGAACTGGCTATGTAGACCAGGCTGACTCCTCTCATCTATATGCAAGGCAGGAAAGTATAGTTGTGCATTCCCTGAGTTTGTTCTACAGATGTTACTCATTCTCTGTAGCAGTGCATAAATGAAAGTCACAATAATCTTTTATTATTATTATTATTATTTGTGTGTGACTGTACTGCCTTACATGTATGTAAGTGCACCTGTATCATGCAGTGCCCTTAGAGGTTAGGAGAGAGAATCTGATTCCCCTGGAACTAGAATTATGGGTGGTTGTTAGCCATTATGTGAATACAGGGAATCGAATCCAGGTCCTCTACAAGAGTAGCCACTGTTAACTACCGAGCCATTCTCCAGCCCCAAGTCAGTACAATCTTAACCATATTCCTTATCCTTTAATTTTTTTAATGACATTTATTTTGTTTGTATGTGGGTACACATGTGCCACACCACTTATGTGGAGGTCAGAGGGCAACTTGTAGGACTTGGTTCTTTCCTTTCCAGCCCCTAAGTCAAAGCTGGGCATGACTGCTCATGCTTATAATCCCAGCATTGGGAGGTGGAGCCTGAGAGCTCTCTAGCCAAAAAAAGGTGTGTGTTTGTTTTTTGAGACTGGGTCTCCCTGTAGCCAAAGCTGGCCTGGAACTCGCTATGTAGACCAGACTGGCCTCCATCTCACAAAGATCCACCTGCCTCTGCCTCCTGGGTGCTAGGATTAAAGGCATGTGCCACCATGCCAGCCAAAGAAAGTTTTAAAAACTTATGTTTGACATGGTTCTTGATTTATGAAAGTTAAAGATCTAGTAGAGAAATTAAGATCAGAAGACCAGCACTTACAAGGTAGAGGCAGGAAGATCAAGAGTGCAGGTTCATCCTTATCTACATTTCCAGTTAGAAGCAGTTAGAAGCCAGCACTGGCTACATGAGACCCTATCTCAAAAAATAAAACAGAAGCCAGTGAGATGACTCAGTGGGTAAAGATGCCTGCACCAAACCTGAGGACCTGAGTTCAATCCCTAGGACCCACATGGTGGAAGGGAATATATGGTAAAAGACAATGAATTCCAGCTGGGAGTGGTCACACACACCTGTAATATCAGCCCTCAGGAAGCTGAGGCAGGAAGATTGTCCTGAGTTTGAGGCCAGCCTGTGCTACATAGCAAGTCTCAGCAGCCTAGGCCACATGATGAGATCCTGTTTTATGAAACAAACAGGAAGGGAGAGAGAGGAAGGAAAGGAAAAGGAAGAAACAGGAAGACAATCTGCATCACTGAATCCCAATTCCATCTGTAGTGAGTATTCTTCAGTCAATCGACTGAATTTATTTAGGCTGTTTTGTTATTTGTAGATTAGGAAAGACAGTGTTGGCTTTGTAGACTTGCTGAGACTGGCCAGCAAGGTGGTTCTTCAGGCTGCCAAGCCTATCTACCTGAGTTTGGTCCCTGGGACCCTCATTGAAAAAGAGAACTTGCTCCTCTAGCAAGTCATCCTCTAACCCCACATGGGCGCCATTGTGTGTGCCCAATAAATTTAAATTAAAAAAAAAAAAAGAATTGCTAAGCTAATTAGTTATTTAAAACAGGAACTCCACACTTATCCAACTGCCCATTCAGAATCTTCTTTTGAATGTCTCGGTTATTTTAACCTTACATCAAAAACCTGTCTTGTGAATTTTTTCCTGCCCCATAAATGACACCAACAATATATCCAGCCAGAAATCTAAGTCACCTCCCACTTCATTTTCTAACCTACCTAGAACTGTTGATTTTATGCCACAAATTTTATTCCCCAGGTTTCTCTGCCCACCACCCCAGATCAAGCTGGTACTTCTCTCACATAGCTGTTGTGACTGCCATTGTCCCTAAACCCCATGTCCACATTCAGCTTGTAAAGAGTTTTAGGGTTATACCCCTGACTCACTTTTTGCTTGAAACATTTTTTAATTTTATTTTTTTGGTCTTTTTGAGACAGGGTGTCCATATAACCCGAGCTGGCCTGGAACTCACTACGTAGACCAGGCTGGCCTTAAACTCAGAGATCTGCGTGCCTCTGCCTCCCAAATGCTGGGATTAAAGGCATGAGCCACCACGCCCAGTTTTTTATTTTTTATGTGTATGAGTATATTGTCTGCATGTATGTGAGTGCAGCCATGTCGTGCAATGCCACGGAAGTCAGAAAAGGGCTTCAGATTCCCCTGGAACTAGAGTTAAGGACGGTTCATAGCCTCCATGTGGGTGCTGGGAATTGAACCTGGGTCCTCTGCAAGAGCAGTCAGTGTTCTTAACCACTGAGCCATTGCCCAGCCCCTTACTGTTTTAATAAGCAGTCTCTGCAACCCCAGTTAGCCTTGAATACTCAATCCTGCCTCAGCCTCCTGATTGCTGGGTTTATAAGTTAGGTTACCACCAGTAGCTCAGTGTCATTCTATATAAGGAATTTGAATGTCTCTTGTGTGTGCATACCCATGCATCCCCCTATACTAATGTGAGTGTAGGGGTCAGAGTGTGGGTCCCAGGAATTTAACTCAGGTCGCCAGGCTTGTTGGTAAGTGCCATTACTCACTGAACCATATTGTTGGCCCTGTAGCCCCAGCTGTCCTGGAACTCACTATGTAGACCAGGCTGGCCTTGAACTCAAAAAGATCCACCTGCCTCTGCCTCCCAAGTGCTGGGATTAAAGGCATGCACCACCACGCCCCGCTCTGTAATTTTTTTAAAGTTCTGTTTTGAATCATGACATGGCTATTGCCTCTTAAAATCAGACCTATTGCCATTCCCCTTAGAGAAATTACATTTTATTTATTGGTGTGTGTGCATATGTGGAGATCAGAGGACAACCTGCAGGAGTCAGTTCTCTTGCTATGTGGGTCCTAGGGATCAAAAGTGAATCATCAAGTTTAGTTGGGCAGGCCATCCATCTCACTGGCCCAGGAGTTTCTTGAGTGAGAAAATTTGTAAATAAGCATATGAGTTATTCTATCTCATGTTTGGACCCAAGAGTATTGGTATCATTGTTTATCACTTTCAGAATATGGCATTGCCCTTCCCCCCAGCTACTTGGTAATCCTCTGAAAGCTTTGAGGCCTGAAACCAGGAATATAAGGAAGCAACTCATCTAGCTTATCTTCCTTGGGTATGGCAGCTAAGCCGCACCTTAAATACAACCTTGGAAAGACAGAGCTCTCAGATAGATACATTCTAAATGCTTCACATATAGATGTGTGTAAACACTCCCACCTTCATTTTGAGTTAGGGTCCTATGTGTGTAATTCAAGCTAGCCTTGAACTCAGTGTGCACCCAAGCCTGTCTCTTAGGGCATTCCTTTTGCCCCAGTGCCAAGATTATAGGTCTGCCCACACTCAGTTTATATGATTGTCTTAACTAGTTTATGATTACATGATGAGAGATCACTATCAGGCTGTCACAAGGCACTGGCAGAAACATGGGTTTTGGTCCCTGCTGGGCTAATAAGTAGCTTTGTGTTTGTGAGTAAAATTCCCTCATTGGGCTATCTGCTTTCTCTTTAAATTAGGTTTGGTGATGCATGCCTTTAATCCCAGAACCCAAAAGAGTTAATAGAAAGCTTCAGACAAATATTTTTATACCCACTTTCATTGAAACATAATTCACAATAGCTAGTTCCTGTCAGCAGTTGAGAGGGTGAGCAGAGCACAGCACATGAGTACAGAGGGGAATTATTCAGTCAAAATGGATGAAATTGTCAGACACACTACAAGATAAACCTTTACGAATTGTCCTGGAAAATAAGCCAAGTGTAAAAGGACAATATTGTGTAAATCGCTCAGAAAATAGTTGTGGATACAAATAGTGGGGTTTATTTTTATGGATACAGAGTTTTAGTTTGGAATGGTGAACTCTTCTAGAAATAGGTATGGGGTGACAGCTGCAAAACAATACATTTTGTGTGTATTTTTGAGTTTAAAAAAATGTTTCAAAGTATGACAAGTACAAAGAACATTGCTGTACCTATAACCCAAAGTTAACCATTGTATTGTTTTTTAAATTTTTTTAGTGTATGCGTGTGCGTGCAGGTGTGTATGCCAGCTAAAAGATGATGTGGATGTTACCTGCAGGAATACCAGCTACCTCAAAACAGGACTAGAGCTCATTAATTAAGCTAGACTGGCTGGCCAGTGGAGCCCCAGGAATCCTGTTTCTGCCTCTCCAGCACTGGAATTACAGGCTTATACCATCACACCCCAGCCTTCTTTACCAGAGATCTGGGGATCAGTCTCTGGCCAATGTGCTTGCTTTATTGACTGAGCCATCCCTCCAGCCCCTATTCATTGTAATATTTTGCTCCATTTGTTTTATCATCTATGAGTATATGTGTATTCTCTATACCTATGTTTATACATGAGAGCAACCTAATTATTTCGTCAGTATTTCTTTTTTTTTTTTGGTCTTTTTGAGGCAGGGTCTCCCTGAACTCTATGTAGACTAGGCTGATCTTGAACTCACAGAGATTCATCTGCCCCCAAGTGCTGGAATTAAAGGCATATGCCACCATGCCCAGCTTTCGTTGATATTTCTTTTATTTATATATTTATTTTTGTTGTATGTGTATGAGTATATTGCTTGCGCGCGCGCGTGTGTGTGTGTGTGTGTGTGTGTGTGTGTGTGTGTGTGTGTGTGTGTGTGTGTGTGTGTGTGTGTGTGTAAGTGTAAGTGTACCCGTGCCATGCAGTTCCCAGGGAGGTCAGAAGAAAGTGCCGGATTCCTGTGGAACTGGGGTTGGGGATGGTTATTAGATGCCGTGTGGGTGTTGGGAATTGGACCTGGGTCCTCTTTTTTGTCTTTTTGAGACAGGGTCTCCCTGTAGCCCTAGCTGCTATGGAGACCAGGCTGGCCTTGAACTCACAGAGATCTGCCTGCTTCTGCCTCCCTGTGTTGGGACTAAAGGTGTACGCCACCACACCCAGCTATTTCTCTTTTTTTTTTTTGTCTTTTTAAGACAGGGTCTCCCTGTAGCCCCAGCTGTCCTGGAACTCACTATGTAGATCCGCCTGCCTGCTTCTGCCTCCCGAGTGCTGGGATTAAAGGTGTGCGCTACCACGCCCAGCTTATTTCTCCTTTTTGGGGGGGTGGGGTGGGTCTTTATGAGACAGGGTCTACCTGTAGCCCCAGCTGTCCTGGAACGCACTGTGTGAACCAGACTGGCCTTGAACTCACAGGTCCAGCTGCCCTCTGCCTCCCGAGTGCTGGGATTAAAATTATTTCTCCTTTTTTAAAAAATATTTTATTGCTGGGCATGGTGGCACATGCCTTTAATCCCAGCACTCGGGAGGCAGAGGCAGGCAGATCTCTGTGAGGTCGAGGCCAGCCTGGTCTACATAGTGAGTTCCAGGACAGGTGGGGCTACAGGGAGACCCTGTCTCAGAGAAAAAAAAAAAAAATTTTTTTCCGGGCGTGGTGGCACACAGAGGCAAGCGGATCTCTATGAGTTCAAGGCCAGCCTGGTCTACAAAATGAGTTCCAGGCCGGCTGGGGCTACAGGGAGACTCTGGCTCAAAAAGACCAAAAAAAAAAAAAAATTATGTATATGAGTGTATTACCTGCATGTAAGTAGGTGTGCCTAGTAGGGTGACATGCAGTGCCCATGGAGGTCAGAAGAGGGTTTCGGATCCCCTGGAACTGAAGTTATGAATGGCTGTTTAGCTGCCATGTGGGTGCTGGGAATTGAGCCCTCTGTAAGAGTAGTCAATGCTCTTAACCACTGAATCATCTTTCCAGCTCCCTAATATGATTTTTCTCTAGCAGCTGCATACCCTGCAGTACAGGATACAGGATATAGAAGTATTGTAGTTACTCATCATGTCTCTTTAGCCTCCTTTTAAATTATGTGTATGTGTGTATGTGCATATGAGTACAGGTCCCCAACAGAGTCCAGAAGAGAGAGTCAAGATTCCTGGATCTAGAATTTCAGTGGTTTGTAAGCCACCTGAGGTGGGTGCTAGGAATTGAAAAGCCATCTCCCCAGGCCTGATAGTTGATTGATTTTTAGCAGCAGAGACCCCTCCTTTAAAATAGAAGTGTCCATACTTTCTGATTACCCAGAGTTTCCTAGTAAGTTGTGCATTACCAACTAGAAAACTGCATAAATATGTCCTTCTGAAGCTACCAAATGGGAGGGAAAACTCAGTGCATTTTCATTAGATGTGTAGTAAAGGGAATTAACAAGTGTTATAGATAGGGATCTCAGAGAATGAAAACAGAATAGGGAAGAAATTTGATTTAAAACCATATTTCTAAAAATTTGCAAATTTTCTCTCAGATTTGTTTGCTTGTTTTTGCTTTTAAGACAGTCTCAGGGCTGGAGAGATGGCTCAGCGGTTAAGAACACTGGTTGTTCTTGCAGAAGACCTGGGTTCGAATCCCAGCACCCACATGGCAGCTAAGAACTGTCAGTAATTCCAGTACCAGGGGATCCTATAGCCTCTTCTGACCTCCTCAGGCATTGCACCACACAGATACACTTACCTACATGCAGGCAATACACACATACACATAAAATACCCAGGCTAGTAGTGTCTGACTTGCTATATATTTGAGGTTTACTTGAATTCCTGATTCTCCTGCTTCCACCTCCTGAGTGCTAGGCTCTTTCCTTCTTTGTGTTAGCTCAGCTAAAAATATCCTGCTATTTAATACTAGTTGAGGTTTTTTGTTTGTTTTGAGACAGGGCTTCATGCCCAATCTGGTCTCAAACTTGCTCTGCAGTTTAGGATGACCTTGAACTCCTGGTCTGGTCCTCCTGTCTCCACTTTCTGAGTGCTGGGATTATAGGTGTTTGCCGCCATGCCCTTCCACTCAGTATTTTATTAAGGTTGTTACTGTAAAAAAATGCTGATTTCTGTTTTTAAATTTGATGAGATCAAGTATATCTTTCAAACATTTCCATGTGTGCTAATTATATAAGGTCTCCCAAATAATAGCATTAACATAAGATAATCTGGAAGATGTAGGAGCTGTTCTCCCTAGTTATCAAATATTATAGTTGACTGATAATTCTAGAGCCTCTTATGTGTCCACTTGCTGTAGAAGACTATTGAAAGGAAAGGAAAATATTCTTGCCAGTACCTTTTGTGGGATGTAGAAACAGTGGCAGTGCTGCTGTATTAGCTAATTCCGTAGTGTCTCCTCCCATCCCCCATGTTAATTAGAAACACTGTGTTTGACACAGCTGGGATATATTAACAAGAGAGGTCATTATTATTAGCAAAATGATTTTTCCCTAATGTATTTTGAAAAAATAATTTGTTGCCCTTTTTACATTTTGTTTCTGCAGTTTGAAGAAAACAGGTCTGAAACAAGGTCTTACCCCCATCTGCCTCTGAACATCTGTGACTGCCAGATCTTCAAATATCAACTTCAGCTTTGTCTGCCAACCTGTCTGACATGTCGGTACCCGTGCCAAGCAGGGCCAGAGTTTACACAGATGTTAATACACACAGACCCCGAGAGTACTGGGATTATGAGTCACATGTGGTGGAATGGGGGTAATTGTTTCCATTTGCTTCACTATATTCAAAGGGTTGAACCTTGTGGATTTGTTGAATATCTTATGTCAGTAAGCTTCCCAAATCTCAGGGGCAGAGCCCATCTTGTTCTCATCTTCGGGCTACAAGTTTGATTATACAGTTTGATTATTGATTTGTCAATTTGAAATTTGAGCGTCATTTCAGTCCCTGCTCTGATTCATATATTCTCTTCATGAGGCTGATAGGAAAGACTTTTACCTGTCTTGTCAGCTTGCTGATCAAGCTCTACCCCCCATTCTAGAACCTTGGGAACCTGGGGGGGAAGAGCACAACTTTTCTTTTTTTAGTATTTTTAAACATTTTATTTTTCCTGGGCATGGTGGCGCACGCCTTTAATCCCAGCACTTGGGAGGCAGAGGCAGGTGGATCTTTGTGAGTTTGAGGACAGCCTGGTCTACATAGTGAATTCCAGGACAGCTGGGGCTACAAGGAGACCCTGTCTCAAAAAAGACAAAAATAAGTGATTAAATAAATAAACAAACATTTTTTTATCCCCCCCCTTTTAATATTTATTTTTATTTTATGCGTATGCGTGTATTGCCTGCATGTAAATAAGTGCACCCGTGTTGTGCAAAGCCTGCAGAGGACAGAAGAGGCCGTCGGATCCCCTGGAACTGGAGTTACAGACAGTTGTTAGCTGCCATGTGGGTGCTGGGGTTCGAACCTGGGTCTTCTGCAAGAACAGTCAGTGTTCTTAACCACTGAGCCATCTCTCCAGCCCCAGTGCCCCCCCCAATGCATATAAATGCATTGCCTGCACGTGTGTAAGTGCACCCGTGTCATGTTGTGCCCACGAAAGTCAGAAGAGGGCGTCTGATCCCCTGGAACTGGAGTTACAGGTAGTTGTTAGCTGCCATGTGGGTGCTGGGGATTAAGCCTGGGTCCTCTGCAAGAGCAGTCAGTGTTCTTAACCACTGGACCATCTCTCCATCCCAGAAGAGCACAAATTTGGATTGGCCTGAGCTACTGAATCCAAAGTTAGCATGTGTGTTTAGCATTGCAAAATAGGTGACAATTGATACTGAAGAGACTTTGGAAACCCCAAACTCTTACATGAAATAGCCTTGAGGTCAGAGTCCCAAGCAGAACTAAAGGATGAAACAGTTCTCCAGAAGTTTTTTTGGATGAGAAGAAAGATTTAAATCCTATTCCCCTTACCATAAGACTAGGTATATACATCACAGAATCTAGCCCAGTTCCATCTTGAAAAGTTGGAGTCTCCCTCAGCAACTGGGTTTGCCCTCTAGTTGTCCATGCAAGGCTCATTGAATGTTTTCATTTCCTGTCTCAACATGGCATTTAATTGATCAGTTTTTATTGCTTTCTGTGATTAAAAACGTTCCTGGTGTTTAAATACAAAAGAAAGCAATTTGAAAATTTACAAAGACACAACTCAGGTATGGTGATACACACTGGGAAACTGAGGCAGGATGACCTTGAGTTGGAGGCCAAAGTGGACTATAAAGTGAAACCTTGTTTCAAAAAAAGCAAAAAGTAACTCCCGTACACTCTTATTTTTTAATTCCATGTAGTTTTAAGTGGTTAAAACTGTCTCCCTGAACTGTCTTATGGTATTTTTTTCATTTCAGTATGCTGTGATATTAGGCAGTAAGCACTTCTTCAGTGTGCTTACTGGAGACAATACACTTCAGAGATACCATGAAGAACCAATAAATGTTTGTCACTGTTGATAATCTACAATTATGTAATGTCACAGACTTTGGACTCTAGGTACTCTGTGTTTTACTGCAGAAATCTCACTGTCTTATCTTCAAAACCAACTTCTTTATACCTAGCTTTGCTTAAATGGTGTTAAACAGCCCTTTTACATGATTACCATCATGCCTTTACTTGAATGGCTGATTTGGTACATGTTGAATTATAAGAATAAGTGTAATTTTATTCCATTTTCTTCATTACACAAAATTGAACCTAGGGCCTTGTAGATGCTAGACAGGTTCTCAGCTGCTAGAGTATATCCCAATCCCTTTTTCCTATTTTTTTCTTTTTTGGATATAAGACCTCATGTAACCCAGACTTGTCTCAAACTTGCTACACGCCTAGTATGACCTTGAACTTGTTTTTTTTTTTAAACAGCGTTTTCTTTATTTTTATTATATGTATATAAGTGTTTTGCCTGCATGCATATAAGTGCACCTAGATCATGCAATGCCTGCAGAGGCCAGAAGAGAGCATTGGATCCTTTGGAGCTGGAGTTACAGGTGTTTGCTAGCTACCATCTGGGTGCTGGGAACTGAACCCGGGTCCTCTGCAAGAGCAGCCAGTGAGTGCTGTTAGCCCATCTCTCCAGCCCAACCTTGAGCTTCTTTCTCTACCTCTGTAGAGCTGGGATTATGGGTGTACTGTGTTATCTGGTGCTGGGGATCAGACCCAGGGCTTTGTGCATGGTGTGTGAGCACTGTGCCAGTTGATAGGCTTCCTAACACAGCTTTTCATTTTCTTTATTTTGGGGAGTGTGCTTTAAAAATGTTTTATTGCATATTTATTTAGTGGCAGGGGAAGATGTGCCACAGTGTGACAGAGGACAACATGTAGGAGTTGGTTCTCCTATCATATATGGGACCCAGAAATTGATCTCACATCTTCTGGCTTTTTGGCAAGGGCCTTTACCTTCTGAGCCGTCTTGCTTTTTGAGTCAGGATTTTTTTTGTATACTGAGGATGACCTTGAGCTACTGATTCTACCTTCACCTCCCAAGTACTGGGGTTATAGGCATGTGCCACCAGTCCCATTTCATTTTTCATTTTGAGATAGTGCTTGTAAGTTACACAGTTTCTGCAGCCCAGGAATGCCCTGAATTTATGATTCTTCCCCCTCAACCTCCCAAGTAGCTGGGGTTACAGGAATGGACCATCAGAACTGGTATCATTAAGTCTTAATGGGTTTTATTGGTTGCTTGTTTTTGAAGCAGGTGCTCACCAGGCTAGCTTTGGGCTTGCCATTCCCCTGCCTGAGTTTACTGAGTCCTGAAATCCCAGGTGTATACTCTACCACCATATCAGCTATGCTTACTAAAGGAACTGTCTTTGTTCTTGATTAGAGCAAAGGCCCTTATTTGGCAGCAGGAGAAGAAAATATTAATATTAGCCTTATTATTTACTTCTGTTTATAACCTCTGATATTATTTAAACAGAGTATGGGTGAAAGCAGGACCTTTAACTTTGGTTCATGATCTGTGATGTGGTTGCTTTATTATGAGGATTATTCTCAGATCCTGTCCTGAAGAACAGGTCAAGCCCATGTGCATTTTGAAGCCATGTAGTCAGAGATTCCCCAATAAGAAAGCACTGCTTCCAAGTGTAGCTAAAGTGTAACGATACTCTTATATCATATGTTGAGTTCTAAGTGCCCAGGCAGTATGAAGTAGGAATGTATGAAAATTAGTTACTGAAGGGAAAAATAGTCTTGTTGGAGACAGACATATACTTAATAAATCCTACTACAAGCAAATGTGCTATACAATTTAGGATTTGGAAGAATAATTGAGAAAATTTAAATTTTCCTTCTTTTTGTTTTTTAATGATTTTTGAGACGGTCTCATGTAGCCCAGGCTGGCCTCAAGCTTGCTATATAGCTGAGGATGACCTTAAAACTTCTTATCTTCCTGCCTCTACCTGGTGAGTTCTGGGACTATAGGTATGTGCCACTGTGCCTGGTTTATATGGTACTAGGGATTAAACCCCATGACCTTGTATATAATATGGTATGCTAGGCAAGCACTCTACCAATTGAGCTACATTCCCAGTCCCAAGTTTTTCTAATATTTGATGCACACATTTTAATGGGCCCAGTTTTTTTGTTTTGTTTTTTAAATTTTATTTTGTTATTTTTGTTGTGTGTATGAGTATTTTGCCTGCATGTATGTAAGTGCACTCATATACAATACCTGAAGAGGTCAGGAGAGATTCCCTTGGAACTAGAGCCGCTGACCATTGTTAGCCATCATGTGTGTGCTGGTATCAGATCCCAGTCCTCTACAGAGCAGTCAATGCTCTTAAAAACCACTGAGCCATTTCTCCAGCCCATTTGTTGTTGTTGTTGTTGTTGTTTTTGAAGGACTGCAGTGTAACATTTGAGGAACTAGAGAGCTGGCTTAGTATAGTAGTTAAGCATACTTGCTTGCTGCTCTTGCAGAGGACTGGGGTTCAGTTCAAAACTTTGTTTTAAAAAAATACAGTGTACATTTGAAATATCCCTTACTGGTGTTTTGTTTTTGTCTTGTTTTGAGACAGAGCCTCCTGTAGCCTAGCCCTACTGTAAATTTTCTATATAGAGCCCAAGATGACCTTGAGCTCCTGATTACCCTGTGTCCACCCCCCAAGTGGTGGGACTTTTTTCTTTCTTTTTCTTTTCTTTTGGTCTTTTTGCAACATGGTCTTCCTGTAGCCCCAGCTGCCCTGGAACTTGCTATGTAGACCAGGCTGGCCTTGAACTCACAGGGATCCACCTGCCTCTGCCTTCCTAGTGCTGGGATTAAAGGCATGTGCCACCATACCCGGCCATACATACACTTTTACACCAGGCAATAAATAAGAGTTTTATAAGTTGAATTGATGTTTGATAATTTGATCTTTTGAAATCATTATGACTTTGGGGCTGGAGAGATGGCTTAGTGGTTAAGAACACTGGCTGTTCTTGCAGAGGACCTGGGTTTGAATCCCAGCACCCACATGGCAGCTAACAATTGTCTGTAACTTCAGTTCTAGGGGGATCTCATAGCCTCTTCTGTCCTCCATGGGCATTGCACAACACAGGTGCCCAGGTAT
The DNA here is from genome assembly GCF_000622305.1 of Nannospalax galili. Lineage (NCBI taxonomy): Eukaryota > Metazoa > Chordata > Mammalia > Rodentia > Spalacidae > Nannospalax > Nannospalax galili. The sequence continues at coordinate 197,595 of NW_008357491.1, forward strand.
ATGCAGGCAATACACGTGTAGATAAAGAAAGAAATCATTGTGACTTTGTTTTTGTCCACAGAAATCAAGATGACTACCAGCTTGTTCGAAAATTAGGCAGGGGTAAATACAGTGAAGTGTTTGAAGCCATCAACATCACAAATAATGAAAAAGTTGTTGTTAAAATTCTCAAGGTGAGTATAAGAGAAACAATTTCAGAGAATTTGGAATATGGAGTTTTAAAACTGATGGTACCTTTTTATATATCTCTCTTGAAAGTCTTTTTCACTAGTTTAGCCTCCTTTTATATCCTCTGAAGTGGTTAGATCACATGCTTCCTGTTTGATAGATGCAGAGCGGGAGCTAAGAAAGGGATGGTTAGATTGAAGCAGAGGAGAGAAGTAAAGATGCAACCCTTCTTTCCCAGGTCTTGTTAATGTCCATTTCCTGAGCTTCCAGTTATGTTCCATGCTTTTGTTGTCAATAAGCAAATCATTACTTCTACTTTGAAAGGGTTAGGAATCAAATGAAGGCTTATTTAAGAGGGTAAGGAGATGACATCAGCAAAGCTAGTGCTGCTCAGTAGATGATATAATTGGTAGGGGCTGACACAAACCAGGAGCCCCATGCCTCCTCAGAAGGAGAACTGGCTGGGAATGTAGCTTAGTAGTACAGTGCTTTTTAGTATGCACAATACCCTGGGTTTGAGTCCCAGCTCAGGCAGGGGAGTGGGTGGGGATGTAAAACAAAGCAGCTGGGAAAGTGACTCAGTAAAGCATTTGCCTTGCAAGCCTGAGGACCTGAGTTCATATCCCTGACTCCAGAAAGCCAGACATGGTAGTGTGTACCTGTAATCACAGTACTAGAAGATGGAGACCAAAGTATCCCTGGGACAAACTAGCTAGACAGGCTAGCCCTTGGTAAGCTTCAGATTCACTGAGAGATTTCTGTCTCAAAAAAAAATCAGTGGAGAACTGGCAAAATGACTCAGCAGGTAAAGGTGCTTGCTGCCAAGCCTGACAACCTTGGGTAAGTCCCTAGAACTCACATGGTAGAAGGAGAGAACTGATTCCCCAGGTTGTCCTTTGACTTCCATGCATGTGCTGTGGCAACAGAGAAGAAAAGTGAGGACGACAGCTGTTTGACCTCCAGCTTCCATACGCACGTGTGCCCACACCTACACCTCAAAAAAATGAAAAGGAGATGGTTGCTTTTTAACTATGACTGACTAATGTCCTATAGCAGTAGAGGTCTGGTGTTCCTTGATATTTTGCAAAGAATCTGGAAATCCATATTTGTGTATTCTGGTGTTTAAATATGGCTCAAGGTTTTTTGAAAATATTAATAAGTCAGATTTAGTCCATGAACCATCAGTATGCAACTTCTAATTGAGTAATTGAGTTATTACTAATACTGCATTATATTGGGAATTTAGCTTATAGTTCCTAAAGTTCCTAACACAGAAGTGTCTGTTTTTACTAAGAAGTTAATATTTTCTCTTTTTTATTGAGGCAGGGTTTCCCTGTAGCCCTAGCTGCCCTGGAACTCACAGAGATCCGCCTGCCTCTGCCTCCCAAGTGCTGGGATTAAAGGATGCACCACCAAACATTTTCAATTTATAGCTTGTCTCAGGAATTTTAAAAAATATTTTATTTATTTATGTAGAGTGTTTTGCCTGCATGTATATATAAGTGCACCCATGTTGTGAAGTGTGGGCAGAGGGCAGAAGAGAGCGACGGATGCCCTAGAATTGGAGTTAGTAATGATTATTAGCTGCCATGTGGGTGCTGGGATACAAACGTAGGTCTTCTGTTCAGCCAATGCTTTTAATCGCAGAGCCATTTCTCCAGCCCTAGTACGTATATTTTAATAACTTGGTAGCTATTTAAAGTAAAATTTTGGGTCTGGAAAGATGACTCAGTGGTTAAGAGCACTTAGTGCTCTTGCAGATGACCTGGTATCAGTCCCCAGTACCCATATTTGGTCAACAACTTCTCTGCCTTCAATTCCAGGGAATCTAGAATCCTCTTCTGGCATCCACAGGCACCAGGCACATAGACGGTGCACATACATATTTGCAGGCAAAACACTCATTCACATAAAATAAAAATCAATAAGGTCTTGAATTTTTAAAAGATAATTCATTAAAAGTGCATTCAGGAGGCGAAACAGGAGTAGCGCCATGAATTTGAGACCAGCCTGGGCTGTAGAGTGAGACTGTGTAGGAAGGAATCAAAAGGAACTGTGTTGCATTCTAATACAATAAAAGCTTTTCTTTTTTCAGCCGGGCGTGATGACACACGCATTTAATTCAGCGCTTGGGAGGCAGAGGCAGGTAGAGCTCTGGGAGATCACGGCCAGCCTGGTCTCCATAGGGAGTCCAGGCCAGCTTACACTACAGGGAGACCCTGTCTCAAAAAGACCAATAAGTAAAGGGTTTTTTGACATTTATTTATTTGTATGCATATCACAATCAGGATAACTTTCAAGAATTGGTTCTCTCCACCATGTGGGTTCTGAGGATCAAACTCAGATCCTCAGGCTTGGTAGCAAGTGCCTGCCATCTTGCTGGCCCCATTAAAAGGTTTTTTTAAAAAGAAGTACCTTAATGTTTCTAACCTTTTAGGATGTTGATTTGTAAGGTTTTGAAACATTATCATGTTAAAACTTGATTCTGTAGTGATCTGTCTCTGTATTGGGAATGTTTTTTCCCCTCTTTCCCCCTCCTCTCTTTGAGACAGGGTCTCCCTGTACCTCCAACTGGCCTGGCCTGCATAAACCAGGCTGGCCTTGAACTCACTGAGATACATACACCTGTCTCCCGAGTTGCTGGGATTAAAGGTGTACACCAGCACGCCTGGCTTCTTTTTTAAAAAAATATTTTAATTTTATTTTTTTCTGTATGTGACTGTATTGCGTGCATGTATGTAAGTGTACTCATGTCATCTAATGCCTGTGGAGGTCAAAAGAAGGCCTCAGATCTCCTGGAACTGGAGTTTCAGAAATGAGTCGTTAGCCACCATGTAGGTACAGGGAATGGAACCCAGGTCCTCTGTAAGAGAGCAGTCAATGCTCTTAATCACTGAGTCATCTCTCCAGCCCTGGAAATCTTTTTCCTTTTGATTCAACTTTGATGTAGAGTAGTTAACACAGTGCTGGGAGAAGGGAATTCTGTTATGCTTACTTTCTTCATGGAGCTTATATGTAATCTGCTTTGTATTACACTACCTGTTGAGAAATACTCTGAACTAATTGTTTTTTTCTGATATACTTTTACCATTTCAGCCAGTAAAAAAGAAGAAAATTAAGCGTGAAATAAAGATTTTAGAGAATTTGAGAGGTGGTCCCAACATCATCACACTGGCAGACATTGTAAAAGACCCTGTGGTGAGTACAGTAGACACTAGTAAGGCACACCATTGCCAAGATACTGTTGGGAACTAGCTTCGGTTGCTCTTTGAAAGAGGAGGAACACCCCCACCCCACACAGCTTGTTATTTTTCTCGCCTATGAGACTGCTGTTTTAATTTACTTTGCAAACTCAGGCCCAATGCCAGTGGGCAATGGGCTCATTATTGGACTGCCTAGAGTCTCGGGATTTCAAATGATTAAAGGTTTCTGTTTGCAGTCCTTCTGAAAATAACCGAAGTATAGTAATGATCAGTATGGGGAAGGCTTCTTACTACTGCTATAACAAGGACAGCCAAATTCTCCACACGCTGTGCATAGACTGCAAACTAGACCTGCCAGGCCTATTACTAACATGTTTTCTTTTTCTTTCCCGTAGTCACGAACCCCTGCCTTGGTTTTTGAACATGTTAACAACACGGACTTTAAGGTATAATGCATAACCAGTCATTTCAAACTACTGGATTTTTAGTCACATGAAAAGTGTTTTGGGGGGCTGAAGAGATGGCTCAGTGACTAAGGGCGCCAGCTGCTCTTGTAGAGGACCCAGGTTTGATTCCCAGCCACCCACATGGTAGCTAACAACTATTCATAACTCCAGTTCCAGGGGATCCAGCACCCTCTACTGACCTCCATGGGCATTGCATGACACAGGGTGCACTTACATACATGCAGGCAGTACACTTACACACATAAAATAAAAATAATAAACTGGCTGGGCGTGGTGGCACACGCCTTTAACCCAGCACTCAGGAGGCAGAGGCAGGCAGATCTCTGTGAGTTCAAGGCCAGCCTGATCTACATAGTGAGTTCCAGGACAGCTGGGGCTACAGGGAGACTCTGTCTCAAGAAGACCCAAAATAATAATAATAATAATAATGAACTGTATAAAGTCTTTTGGGTATGACACTGTAGACAGACCTTGCTTCTTTCTTGGTTTAAAAGAGCTTTTTGCCCCTACACTGATAAGTAGTAAAAGTAATACTGGCTTTCTACATCTGTGTACTTTGCATTTGTATTTGTTTTGTGCGCTTTTAATAACTAGTACATTACATCTTTTAAAGTTCTCGTTCATTTAACAGTTTCATCTGCTATCCAAACTGGTGAAGTTCATGACTGTACATAATCATTCAGGATTTAACCTTACAGCAAGCAGTTCACTTTAATGCACAAATGTTCAGGAAAGAATATATTGTGTCTTAATAGTAAAGATTGCATAGTCCTTAGGATTCCTCGAGCTGTGGGCTGTAGGGCTTTTCCTTGCCCGTACACTGCTGGATCTAGAACCCAGGACCTTAAGAGTTTACAGTGCTAGGCACCTGTGCTATCACCATGTTATATGCCAGCCTCTGGGGCTATAGATTATAAAAGACAGAAGAAAGGTCTGTAGCACAAACCTATATAATAGACACCTCAGAACTCTGACCTCTCAGGTGACTTGCATATTTCAAATAGCTCTCCATTCCATTGGACCTGAAGAATGTAGGCACTTTGCTAAACTACACATTTAGTTGTGTGTGACTTTTCCTTTACAAATACAATATCTAAAATGTTGTGTATCAATAAGTGGATGGGTTCTGTTGTTGAAAAGGGGGAAGAGAAAACATTTTAGATATTCTAGAGTCAAAATGATAACCTCAAAAAACTTTATCAGAGGATACCACTAACAATTTAAAGGTATTTAGATGTAAAAATTCTGTAGCCCTTGGAGAGATGGTTCGGCAGTAAGAACACTGTTCTTGCAGAAGACCCAGGTTCGAATCCCAGCACCCACATGGCAGCTAACAACTGTCCACAGCTCCAGTTCCAGGGGCTCCAACAGCCTCTTCTGTCCTCCGCAGGGACTGCACGACACTGGTACACTTACCTACATGTAGGCAATACACACATATAAAATAAAAATAATATATTAAAAAAAAAATCTGTATCCTTTTAGAAAGTAGAACAGTTACATCACACAGCACTTGGGAGGCAGAGGCAGGCGAATCTCTGTGAGTTCAAGGCCAACCTGGTCTATATAGAGAGTTCCAGGCCGGCTGGGGCTACAGAGACCCTGTCTCAAAAAAGACCAAAAAAAAAGTTACATCACAGGTTTTAGGCTGGACAGGGAGAGTTCTGTTCACTTGGCTCAATGGATTTCTCATCATATCATCTGCATACTCTGTAGGCTCAAGATATGTCCTTTCACTACTAAACAGGCTCTGCCAAGATGCCCTTTAAGAGAATCCAAAACTAAAAGTTGTAAATATTATCACTGCATGCTATGAACATATATGTAGGCATTTTCCCAACAGCACATTTCAGCTTCAATATGTGTTTAAGTAATTCTTCACCTTTGCATATGGAGTTTAAGACCTAAAGTATCTCTTTAAAGTGAACTTATGCTGGAGAGGTAGAGATCAACTGAAAAACAAATCTTGGAACTATGGCAAATGAGCTGAATCTCAGTTTGAATTGCTATGAATAGAATGAGAAAATTGCCTTCTTACTAGCATTGTTTCATGGCTCATACTGCATTTGTCTTTAACAGCAATTGTACCAGACATTAACAGACTATGACATTCGATTTTACATGTATGAAATTCTGAAGGTAAGCAACCTTAGATACTAAATATTTTTAAATTGGTCTTTGTTAAAGAGTCTATGTGATGGTAGAGAAGCCAGGGAATTAACTTTGTAACTTGTGCTGAAATCAGGAACCTCTACATAGTTTTTTTTAATAGCACCTGAGCTAAAGTAAGGGTTATAGACTAGGGTCTAATAGAACTGTGATTTAGAATGCTTGGGTGTTTGTGAGACAGGGTCTCACTCTTAGTGCAGGCTGGCCTAGAACTCACAATGTAGTCTAGTCCAAGCTTGCCTGTAACTCTTAATTACTCTCCTGCCTCAGCCTCCCAAGTTCTGGGACTAAGAGGTATGAGCCACAACACGTAGCTTTAGAATGCCTTTTTTGGTTATTATTGTTGTTCTGTTAATTAAACTCAAGGCCTCATGCATACCAAGATGCTTTATTACTAAACTATTTCCCTAGACTTAGAATGCCTTATAAAAGGGTATTTGGAAGAGAACCACAAGTGAGAATTACATTATCAAAACTGAAAAACAACTCTGGCTGCTGATACACTTTATTTCACTTAGGATTCAACAAGTGACCTTGGCCTGGTGGCACACGCCTTTAATCCCAGCACTTTGGAGGCAGAGGCAGGTGGATCTCTGTGAGTTTAAAGCCATCCTGGTCTACATAGGGAGTTCTAGGCCATCCTGGGCTACATGGGACCCTATCTCAAGAAAAAAAGATTCTTGAATCTAAAGATTACTGACTTAAGAGTAAACTTTGATTTCTAAAGTGGGACCACCAATTATCTTGCTGATAGTAGTTACAAGATCAGCTTTACGTAAGGAGAAAAATGATGAGAGTTGATTAAAGTTTCTTATTAAATATGGATTGGCATCATGCCGCCTTTTTTGAGGATTAAAAGTATCAAAAGAAGCCGTGCATGGTGGCGCACGCCTTTGATCCCAGCACTGGGAGACAGAGGCAGGCGGATCTCTGTGAGTTCAAGGCCAGCCTGGTCTACATAGTGAGTTCCAGGACAGCTGGGGCTACAGGGAGACCCTGTCTCAAAAAGACCAAAAAAAAGTATATATAAAAAAAAAAGTATCAAAAGAAAGCTATGCATGGTGGTTTGTGCCTTTAATCCCAGCACTCAGGAGGCAGAGGCAGGCACATTTCAGTGAGTTCGAGACAAGCAGTCTATATAGTGAGATCCTGCCAAAAACTAAAGTCAGAAGTGACTGTACTTGCAGAGACATTTGATCTTCCCATTGGCTATATGGAAAGCAGGGCTTCACAAAGTTAGACATGTTTGCTTAGACCTACAAACTCTAGCAATCCAGATTCTTCAGGAAGAGCAAGAACTCAGCTAATGACAGTTGACTAAAAAGGCCAGGATTAACAGATTCAAAGGTTCTGTGGCTCAGTTCACTTTACTTTGTTAAAAATGTTCAAATTGGATAGATGACCTAAATCAGGGTTTGACAAGTGTTTGTAAAGGACCAAAGTCTTTGTCCCACTCTTTAACTCTTTGTTGTAGCAAGAAAGCAGCCATGGACAGTATGTAAACAAATAGGCATAGCTGTGTGCTGATGAAACATTCACAAAGACAAGCAGCAGGCCAGATTGGCCCAACTCTTAGCTACTGAAGGAATTACTGTTCTGCAGATAAAAGGTTTGAAGGCTCATTTTCCTTTGGGGGGAATGAGTTTATAGAAATCTAGGCTTCAGGGGCTGGAGAGATGGCTCAGCAATTGAGATCACTGACTGCTCTTGCAGGGGAATCCAACGCCCTCTTCTGACCTCCGTGGCATAGCACAACACGGGTGCACTCACATACCTGCAGGCAATACACTCATGCACATAAAATAAAAATACTAAATATATTTTTTTAAAAAAAGAAATAATCTGGGCTTCAGAGTGCATTTGAACTAGGTGTGGTGGCTCACACCTGTAATCTCAACACTCAGGAGACTGGGGCACGCAGCTTGGCAAAAGTTTGAAGACAGCCTAGGCTATAAAGCAAGAGCCGCTCTCTCTTAGAGAGAGAAGGAAAATAACATGGAAGAAAAAGCACAAGACTAAAAACGGTGACTCATGCAACAAGCTAACTTTCTTTTCTTTCAGGCCCTGGATTATTGTCACAGCATGGGGATTATGCACAGAGATGTAAAGCCCCACAATGTCATGATTGATCATGAGCACAGAAAGGTAAAGTCATAGACTGACAAGCTTCTTTTATAAGCATGAAACAATTAGCAATCTCTCTTCAGCACTTTATTCCAGTGTCTGTCACAGTTCTTAGTGCCAACTAGGCACTGGATAAACACATGGTAACTGAAGGAAGAGCTATATCTGCTTGTTTAAACCATTATTCATTGTATTAGTTACTGTTCTGTTATTATGATGACACCAAGACCAGACAAGTTACAGAAGAAAAAGTTTATTTGACTTGCTATTCCAGAGAGATTAGAACCCATAATGGGGGTGGGAGTATGTTGGCAGAGGTAGCCAGAGCAAAAAACCAATTGACCACATCATCAAGCAGGCACAGGAAGCAGAGAGAAACAGGAAATCTGGCAAGGCTTAAGAACTCTCAAAGCCCACCACTAGTGATGTGCTTCCTCCAGCAAGGCTACTCCCCTGAAATCTCCCAAAACCATGCCACTAACTGGGGACAAAATGTTCAAATACATGGAGCCTGTGGGGGGCATTCTCATTCAAACCATCACATTTATAAGCTATACTGTCAGGGAAAAACATTATATAGTAAGTAGTATATTGATCTAAGCCAACCTAGCTTCTCTTCTTATTGTATTAGATAGCTAATTCGCTGAGAAATTCCTCTCATTTGCTGACTTTTTTTTTAATTGTTTATTTAATAACCATATAATTAGAAGAAGCATTTTATTACAACAGCATTGACAAATTCAATAACAATTTCCAGAGCTAAGATGCATCTCTTTCAAAATTAGCTGTAAATTTTTAGGTTTATAGTTGAATTGATACAGTTAAACAATATTGTACTCCGTTTAACCCCTATAAGACATAAAATTAAATGAAGTTTTAAACTTTAAAAGACATCTCCATTTCATGATTAAAATAGTTTCATACAGAAAAATTCATTTTTAATACAATTGACACTATGATGTTTGCACATGCATTTCTAATCTCTATATATCTGATTATTACTAGTCACAGTCAGTTACTTTCTGAGAACCTTGGCATCTGAGCATGGACATAAAGCAATCATGTAGATATCAGTGGTAATGTTTTTCACATTTACCAATTATTAAGAAGCACATTTTTATGCTTTGAAGACTATTTTAATTCTTTTTAAATTTAATAACCACGTGATTAGAAGAAGCATTTCATTACAGCTTTAACATATTCAGTAACACACTCCAGAGCAAGGATACATCTCTTTTTTTTATTTATACACCTGCTTCCCAGGAAGCACCCTCCCATAGCCTCCCTCCCCCCACTAGAGTACTTTTACTCTAATATCCCTGCTACTGTCTGCTGTGTTGTTGGCACCCTCAGCCATTCTCCACTACTTGCCCTTCTGGTGAATCTAGTCAACCTATCTAGAGGTCTTTGTTTTAGGAAGGTCAGCTGTTCCTCATCTAGTGGTATTCAGTTGTCAATATTCCTTTGGATTAGATTGGGGTCTGCTGTTCATTTTCCCAGTTCTCTGCTGTGTTACTATCTGGGAATCCCTTTGGCCACCCTGGCCATCAACTCAAAAGAAGGTATCTCTTGTCTGGCATTGTTGCTTGCTATGTAGCCTTTAGCTATATATATATGGTCTCTTATGAAATTATATTGGCCCCTTTAATCTTTGGTTATACTTTCCTTTTGGGTGTCTAAGGCCACACAGTTGGTCCAGAT
>NW_008357491.1:208406-237775 GCF_000622305.1 Nannospalax galili
TAGTTCCATCCATTTACCTGAAAATTTCATGATTTCATCTTTCTTTACTGCTGAGTAAAACTCCATCATACATATGAACCACATTTTCATTAACCACTCATCAATTGAGGGACACTTAGGTTGCTTCCATCTCTTAGCTATTGTGAAAAGAGCAGCAACAAACATGGATGTACAAGTATCTCTGCAATAGGATGAGTTCTTTGGGTATATGCCAATGAGTGGTATAACTGGCTCAAATGGTATGTTCATTTGTAGTTTTTAAAAAGTTCTCCACACTGCTTTCCATAGGGGTGCTGACTCTTTTTTTAATAAACCTATACAAAAGATGTATTTTCCCTAATGTCATTAAGTTCAATGTGAGTATTAAAAGCAAGATGAAATGTTCAGGAAATATTGTTTTTGTTTACAAAACTCATGAGGGCTCTAACTTCTATAAGCACTTTTGCATGAAAGCTGTAATGGCTACGATGCTTTATAGTATTTCAGTTTCATGGATTTTGGAGTTTTTTGTTTGTTTGTTTGAGACAGGTTCTTCCTGTAGCCCCACCTGGCCTGGAACTCACCATGTAGACCAGACTGGCCTCAAACTCACAAAGATCCACCTGCCTCTGCCTTCCAAGTCCTGGAATGAAGGTGTATACCACATTTGGCTAAATGAGTAGTTTTGAGAAACACACAAGCTCCCATGGGCACTCTGGAGACTGCCTAATGTCAGAATGACCCTGAATACAAGACCAGGCCAGTCTCGGCTGCATACTGAGACCTATTTCAAAAAAAAAAAAATCACAAAACCCAAAAGCAGCTACTTGAAAGATTGAAGCAGGAAAATCCTAAATTCAAGGTCATCCTGGGCTACAGAGTGAGTTCAAGGCCAACTTTGTCAATTTATTGAGATCCTACCTCAAAATTTAAAGCATTAAAGAAAAAACAAGGACTGGGTAGGTATCTTAGTGGCAGGGTACTTCCTTATCCATGTGCAAGTCTATCAATTCAGTGAGCCCTTAAAGAAATTTACAAAAACATAAAATGGAGGATGAGAATATCTTTCGAAGCTAGATTGTGGAGGAAGCTATATGTCAAGCTAAATAGTTTTATTTTTATCCTAAAGACTATAGTTTTATGTGTGTATTTTGTAGTACTGGGGATTGAACCCAAGGCCTTGCATAGGTTAGGAAAGCACTTTACCCCTCTCATCTAGTCCCTTTTTAAATTTTTATTTTGATACAGGATCTACTTACGCTTCTCAAGCTGACTTTGGCATCACTGTTTGGCCCAGGCATGCTTGAACTTGTGATGTAATCTCCTTCCTCAGTGTCAGAAGTAGCTGAGATTGTAGGCATGTGGCAATACATATGGTTGAAGGTTTTTGGTAGAGCGCAGCATGGATGACATGTTTTTTAGACTCCAGTGACAGGACAGGCATTTAGAAGATGGCATTGGTACATGACTTGCTCTCCCTTTCTCTCCCTTCCAGCTTCGACTAATAGACTGGGGTTTAGCTGAGTTTTACCATCCTGGCCAAGAATATAATGTCCGAGTTGCTTCCCGATACTTCAAAGGTCCTGAACTACTTGTAGATTATCAGGTGAGAAGAGAAGGACAAGTACAGTTCTGGTCTTGTGCTGATTTTGCACATGATTTGTAAAAAAAAAAAAAAAGTCAGTTTGTGCTTTTGAGTGAGTCATTTATGCATTTTTGTTTTGTTTTTCTTTCTGAGACAGGGTCTCCCTGTAGCCCCAGCTGGCCTGGAACTCACTGTGTAGTACGGGCTGACCTTGAGCTCATAGAGATCTGCCTGCCTCTGCCTCCCAAGTTCTGGGTTTAAAGGCAAGCGCCACCATGCTAGGCATAGCTCTCCTTTTTTAAGTGAAATGTAACAGATAAATGAGCTGTCTGCTATAAACTTTTTTGTGGTAATGTTAACATTATGGTCTGAAATTCCCTAAAGCAAAACTAAGAGATACCCAATAAAACATTCTCCTGACCTGGAAGGCATGTGGTGTACATCTTTTTCCAGTACTTAGGAAATGTAGGATCAGAAGTTCAAGGCCAGCCTAGGCTACATGAGACTCTGTCTCAAAAAGGGGAGGGGGAGCACATTCTCTTGTACTTCTAAATTTAACCTCAAATACAACACATACACACACACGCACACGCACACATGTGCCTTACATGGTAGTTTACCCTGATAACTCTTGCACTTGAAAGGCTGATGCAAAATGGTTGCCACAAGTTTGAGGCCTCCTGGGCTACAGTGTGAAACCCTGTCTCAAAAAAGGAAAAAAAAGAACTTTAGTAACGGATTTAATAATTTTTTTTTTTTAACGTGTATGAGTGTTATGCCTGCATGTAGGTAAGTACACCCGTGTTGTGCAATGCCCGCAGAGGACAGAAGACGCTGTTGGATCCCCTGGAAATGGAGTAACGGACAGTTGTTAGCTGCCATGTGGGTGCTGGGATTCAAACCTGGGTCTTCTGCAAGAACAACCAGTGTTCTTAACCGCTGAGCCATCTCTTCAGCCCCTGGTTTTAATAACTTTTAAGAGTTTTAAATCAAGTATTAAAAAAATACCTAGACATTCTTAACTACCTTTTATGCCAGGTCTTCCTGCGTTATTATTGGATGCATTTAAAAAGTTTCAGATGGGCTATAGAAATGGGTCAGGGGAGAAGAGCACTTCCTGCTTCTGCAAAGGGACCTGGAATTGTTTCCCAGCACTACATTGCATAACGCAGACGCACTTACACGTATGAAGAAAATACACTCATACACGTAAAATAAAATAAAAATAAATAAAGTTTCAAAAAAATTCTGAAATATTTGTGTAAAAAAGGGGCTAAAGAGATGGCTCAGTGGTTAAGAGCACTGACTGCTCTTGCAGAGGACCCAGGTAAGATTCCCAGCACCCACATGGCGGCTATGAACCCTCCTTAACTCCAGTTCCAGGGGAATCCAAAGCCCTCTTCTGACCTCCACAGCATTGCATGACATGGATGCACTCACATACATGCAGGCAATACATTCATACACATGAAAATAAACATTAGCTATGAACCATCCTTAACTCCAGTTCCAGGGGAATCTGAAGCCCTCTTCTGACCTCCACAGCATTGCATGACATGGATGCACTCACATACATGCAGGCAATACACTCATACACATAAAACAAACAAAAAAAAGGACACATACTAAAAGGTTTTCATAGACTAGCAGATTTGAGATTTTTTTTATATATCAAGATGTATCTGTTCCAGTAAAGACTGTTATTCTTCAAACCACACATTCTTGCATATTGTCAGGGTAACCCTAATTTGCTTTCCCCACACTTGCATCGCCTTCGACTTCCAAGTACTTTTCCTTTCTTTTCCATATCTTTTTGCCTAGGAGAGAAGAGATCCGAAGCCAACAGATGATATAAGTCATTATGTTAGCCCAGTGTCATTAGTGAAATTTCCTGACCTAGGCTGACTGGCTCTCTCCCGTCTCGAGTCCTTGGATTTCTTGGCATTGTAACAGTGGAGGTTTTCTTATGAAAGTGATAAATGCAGTTCTAAGTAGTGTGTACAGTTTATTTAAAAATTGCTCTGAAGGGCTAAAGAGAAAAAAACAACTGGGTTGAAATAAGGGCTAGGGATACAGCCCACGGGTAAAGCATTTGTCTAGCATTCACAAGGCCCTAGGTTCAATCCCTAGTACTCCAAAAAACAAACTGGGTGAAAGAAGGCATAAAAGGCTGAGAAAGAAATACTTGAAGATACTGATGTTTTTATTTGTGAGTGATAAGCTGGACATTCATGTGTGATTACAGTGAGTTTCCTTTGTGCAGATGTACGATTATAGTTTGGATATGTGGAGCTTGGGTTGTATGTTGGCAAGTATGATCTTCCGGAAGGAGCCATTTTTCCATGGACACGACAATTATGATCAGGTAATACTTGGTTTTCCATGAGTGGAAAACAGACCTGCCCACTCATTAGAAAGCTCAGTGGACCTGAGCTACAGTGTAAGACTGTGCCTTAAAAATTTCTGAAGTATAGGTCATTTCAAAGAGGGCTTGTTGGGCTGCAAACCCAAAGCTCTTAACACTGTGACCAAAGATAGAGGCTCTCCACAGAATGCCAGAGGTACTTCCTAGTGCTGTGTTCTTCTGAGGAGATACAGGCAGAAAAAAAAAGAAAAAAAATTGAAGTGTAATGTACATTGTACCCCGACATATACCAGGCCTGTTCCTGATATCAGAATGCTCCACTACTTAGTCAGCCTGCTTCGGTTGTCCTTAGTTTCATTGTAAAATGCATATAGAATACTCTATGAAAATATATACAATTCAAAGAATAAAATTGGGGCTTGCCGTGTAGCTTGATTGGTAGTATGCTTGCCTAGCATTAATGAAGGCCCCTATTCAGTCCCTAGCATTGTGTAAAATTAGGCTTGGTGGCACATGTGACAGGAAGATCAGAAGTTCAAGGTCATCCTCAACTACATAGTGAGTTTGAGGCCAGCCTGGGCTACACAAGACCCTGTTTTTCAAAAAAGAAAAAAAACTTAAAACTGTTACACAGATTTTTAAAACAATATATAGAATATCCTAGCATGATCTCTCATTAGAGAAGGAAACATTTTCTCCAGTGTGTTGGCTTATGTATGATATTACTGTGGTCATTTTCTCTATAGGAATTGAGTTTTAGATATGTCTATATTTCAATAGAAATGTATTTGTACTTTCTGAACTAATTATATTTGGTCCTTAAAGAAAAATCAAGGAACCATTTCATTCAAGGGAACCTGGGATGATACTAGGAAGGTAATTTTGCCTTGTTCCCTTGGGGCACAGTGGCCATTTTTAATGAGTCAAAGACAACCACCTAAAAGTAAACAGTTACACATCATGTACGATGCTGAACTGAGGAATATAGGAAAAAAAGAGGATTATTTCTCAAATAGCTTTTAGTTCATCTGTAGGGGAATGTAACAGTAAAGGCATTTAACTATAGTGATGCAAGTGAAATGTAACAAAGATGGCAATGAGGAGAATGCTGAGAAGTTAAAGGCAACTTCCCAAAAGAAGGGACATCATCATTTGAGTGGTTGAGGGTAGGTGGATTACATCAAGGGGACATTTTAAGGCAAAATAGTTAACTTTTTCTAACATTTCCATATTGAATTAGCAAAGGGGATTTATATGAACACTTGCTATGCACAGAAATTTGAATTGAAACATCAGAAGGTATTACTCATATGTAGGGCATCTTGATACCTTTTTGTTATTACTAGTTGTTGATTTGATTGTATGATGTGCTTGTGGTACGGTTTTTGTCTTTCTTCAATACTAGTTGGTGAGGATAGCCAAGGTTCTGGGGACCGAAGATTTGTATGACTATATTGACAAGTACAACATTGAATTAGATCCACGTTTCAATGATATCTTGGGCAGGTAAATCACAAAATTCTGTATCTGTGACTTTGAAATTTTGGGTCCTTGAAATAGCCATGTTCTTTTTGTTAATAATGCTCAGATAATCTGGTGAAAATTTGGTCAAACATAAAAATCTAGCCAGTCATAGTGAATGTACACCTTTACTCCCAGTACTCAGGAGCAGAGGCCAACTTGATCTAAATAGTGAGTTTCAGCCCAGCTGGGGCTACGATGAGACACTGTCTAAAGTACATATTTATTTATTTATTTATTTATTTATTTATTTAACTTGCTTCCTTTTTAATGGCAAGACCTTCTCCAAGAGAAGGAAAGAGACTCATTTCTGACAGCTGATTCTGGCACTGGTGGTGAGGCAGAATAGTAATACACTTGCCACTTCACGGGACTAGACTTCCTGATGCAAAGGCATTTGTTGGCCAGGTTTAAGAAATGCCAAGATGGAGAGGGGAAAGAGACCTTGTTAGCTCAGCTCCCTAACTTGCAGGAGGAACATTCCTATCCTAGAAAGTAACCTGAAGTTTGGTTCTTAAAACTGGGTAGGACCCAGTACTCCTTGCTACAGCACTGCCACTTCCAGTTGCCAATTGACTTTTTTGTCTTGTGTGTGTTATTCCCCTGCAATAAAATGGTACAAGACTGTTCTTTGAATTTTACCCCCTCTTAGCTGTTTGTTGGTCTTCTCTGCCCTGTGGCCCATTGATCACTTTCCCCTTTGTCTTATAGACACTCTCGTAAGCGATGGGAACGCTTTGTCCACAGTGAAAACCAGCACCTTGTCAGCCCTGAGGCCTTGGATTTTCTGGACAAGCTACTGCGATATGACCACCAGTCTCGACTCACTGCAAGAGAGGCCATGGAGCACCCTTACTTCTGTGAGTACAGTTAGTTCTGTGACCCCATCACTGACCAGCACACTGTATGAGGCAGGGGGGAACTTTATGTTGTAAACAAGTTTCTGGACCTGTAGATCAGAGCTAGAATCTAGTTCTTGTTAGTTCACCAAGAAGTTGTTTTACCCATACTGAGCCTCATTTTCTTCAAATGGGGTACTCATATCAGTTGTTATACAGAATTATTGGGAATTATTGGCTGAGGCTCAGTGGCAGAACACTTGCTTATTAGCATGCATGAGGCCCATAGTTCAGTCCACAGTACTGCCCCTCTCCCACCCCACATAAAAAGTATACAATAATGCTTAGCTGAAAATTTCAGTCTTTGCCAGGCAGAGTGGTTCATGCCTGTAATCCCAACACTTGAAAGGCTAAGGTAGGAGATTTACCACAAGTTCCAAGCCAGCCTAGGCTACAAAGTAAGACTCTAGCTCCAAAACAAACCAAGAAAAGAAGATGAATTCCCAGTGGCTGGTATAACATGGTTAGATTAAACAGGTCTTCTTCTGTCCTATCTCTAGTAATCATTTGTTGCAGAGAGCCAGTGAGGCTTACGAATATTTCTCTTTCATGAACACCTTGATTAAGGTTTATGGATATAGCTGACTGTGCCATCTGGTGAAATGCTGCTCCAGACCACTTGAGCTTCATAACAGTGTTCACTTCACCATTGTATTATTCCCTGAAGAATGGTGGGATAGATTTTGAGTAAGTCAGTTATCTTCTTGCCCAGTCGCCTATAACTGGAACAGACTGGCTAATTGCTGATTGGAATGAAAGGTAAAGTCTGTGGTTGTAGCATTGCCCTACAGCAGGGTACCAGTTAGTACCCTGCTCTGGACCAACTGATCTCTAAACCACTAAAATCAATTTACTGTTAATAAATTGCCATCCTGGTCAGGTTAGATTGTATTGTCTCCATTAATCTCCCTCATCTAGCATATTCATTTTGAATTAGCTCTACAGTGGATAATTACTCATCCTCTTACTGCTTTCAGACTTTTTTTATTTATTTGCATTTTTTATGTATGAGTATATTGCCTACATGCAGGTAAGTGCACCCATGTCATTCAGTGCCCATGGAGGTCAAAAGAGAGTGTTGGATTCCCCTGGAATTGGAGTTACAGATGGTTGTTAGCCATCATGTGGGTGCTGGGAATCGAACCCAGGTCCTCTGCAAGAGCAGTCAGTGCTCTTAACTACTGAGCTGTCTCTCCAACCCCAGATTTATTTTTTAAGCACAGTTGGACAAGACAGGTATTTCTGTTTATACTATTTGTCTAATTCATGGTAAAGGCAGTTGCTACTTTAAATTCTAGAAAGAACATGGAATAAAAAAAAAAAAAAGGATTGAATACATCGAGTAAAACAGAAGCTAAGGAGCTGGAGAGATGGCTCAGTGGTTAAGAGCACTGACTGCCCTTGCAGAGGATCCGGGTTCGATTCCCAGCACCTACATGGCGGCTATGAACCATCCTTAACTACAGTTCTAGGGGAATCTGACGCCCTCTTCTGACCTCCGCGGCATTGCACGACATGGGTGTACTCATATACGTGCAGGCAATGCACTCATACATACAAAATAATAAAATATTTAATAAAAAGCAGAAGCTAAACTTACTGTCTGTTTTAGACACTGTCGTGAAGGACCAGGCTCGAATGGGTTCATCTAGCATGGCAGGGGGCAGTACACCTGTCAGCAGCGCCAATATGATGTCAGGTCAGTTCACTGGCGAGTTCTTTCTTTTTGAAATGTCATAGTCAGTTACTATTCTTGATTTTGGTTCCCTCTTTTTGCCTGGTTTCTTGTGTATCTTTTCTGTAGATTAGTGAATGTGGATAGGTATGTGAACATTTGTTTGAGCATTTGGGGGTAGGGGGACAGAGGGACCTAGGGCTTACCAATGTGGTGAGGCTGTCTGGCCAGTGAGCCCCAGGGATCTGTTTTTCTCCCCCTTCCTAGCCCTGGGATTATAAACTCACACCCCTACCCCACACACAACTTTTTAAATGGATGCTGGGAATTTAACACACTTTGATGATGGAGCTACTTCCCTAACCCCATAGAATGTTTTAATAATATACTGACTAGTGTGTGGTTTTTCCCATCAGGTTTTGAATTGTTTTTGAAACCTGATATACTTCAGTGACACTGTCTTGACTAGGATATTAACAGTGTCTCCTGGTCAGAATTCCTGTATCCCTACTGAAAATTTCTTAAAGGGAGAATTGAATTCTCAACAAGCTTTAAAGAATAAAGTTTTATGCCAGGTGTGGTGGTGCACGCCTTTAATCCCAGCACTCGGTAGGCAGAGGCAGGCAGATCTCTGTGAGTTCAAGGCCAGCCTGGTCTACATAGTGAGTTCAAGGACAACAGGGTCTACAGGGAGACCCTATCTCAAAAAGACAAAAAAAAGAATAAAGTTTTGGGGGTTGGTTTTTTTTGTTGTTGTTATCTTTGATATTGGGTTTTGTTGTTAGTTAGTTTGTTTCATGTTTGAGTGTTTTGTCTACATGTATATAAGTATGCCCCTGTTGTGCAGTACCCATGGGGGCAGAAGAGGGTGTCTGATACCCATGGTTTTAGTTACTCATGATCCCAAAAATATTTATCTGGATACTATTGAGAGAAAACACACTCACATAACTTCTATTAGATTCTATTTTAATTATTTTATTACTATGCCTAATTTATAAACTAATTCTGTCTTGGGGGGGTAATTGTAGTAGAGATTTGGGTAATAGCCATGGTTTCAGGCACCTTGGGGTTCTTGGAACACATCCTCCACAGATGGGGGGAAGGACTGTTGTATTTGGGGAGGGGTAGTGTATATATATACCCATGTGCGCACCCACATACATAAGAATTAAAGAACTGGTTAATTGAGGGCAAGCTAACAAGTAATTGCAATAGAGAGCCAGAAGAAACCAAATGGAAATAAATTCCAAAACACAATCTTAGCTTAAAAACAAAAATGTTAACTGCATGTGGTGGCACACACCTTTAATACCAGCACTCTGGAGGTAGAGGTAAGCAGATATCTGAGATAGAGGCCAGCTTGATCTGTATAGCGAATTCCAGGCCAGCAGGGGTACAGGGAAATCCCGTTTCAACCTGTACCAAAAGGAAACAAAACCCGAAAATCTTCCTTTCCCCAGTTGACCTAAGTCCTGTTCTGTTCTGTATGAGACTACTTAGAGCTATTTAATGAAAATTGAATAAAAGCTAAAGGTTGAGTTCCCCAGTTGTAGTAGCCACATTTCAAGTGCTTAGTGGCCACATTTCTGCCAGAGGTCACCATGTTAGAAAGTGAAGTGCAGAACAGAGCTTCTGTTGGATTGCACTGCCCTAGATGGGCTGCTAATAGCATATGCACATAATTGCCCATCACTGGCTGTGGACCTTGGACATACTCCAAGCTTAAATCTCTACTTGTTTGCTAAATTCCTTGATTAGGATTTGTCATTCTAACTTGGATTTGTATGCATCAGACTTTGAAGTATGTATAAAAGTTTGACCTAGGAGCTAGAGAGATGGCTCAGCAGTTAGAAGCACTGACTGCTCTTGCAGAGGACCCAGGTTCAATTCCCAGCACGCACATGGTGGCTAACAACCATCCTTAACTCCAGTTAAGTGTGGCCAAGAGAAGTCTTTAATAAAGAATTTTCATTGTGTTACTTTTGGGATAAGTTTAATGAAAAATTGGTGACTGTGGTTGCCATAGTTGTCTTTAGCTCACTGTGAGCTGTTTTCTTTCAGGGATTTCTTCAGTGCCAACCCCCTCACCCCTTGGACCTCTGGCAGGCTCACCAGTGATTGCTGCTGCCAACCCCCTTGGGATGCCTGTTCCAGCGACTGCTGGCGCTCAGCAGTAATAACCCCATCTGTCTCCTGATGCCTGAGCAGAGGTGGGGAAATCCACCCTCTCCTTGCTGCAGCTTGCGCCTGGTGGGGAGGGGTGAAACACTTCAGAAGCACCGTGTCTGAACCGTTGCTTGTGGATTTATAGTAGTTGAGTCATAAAAAATTATAATAGGCTTTCTTCTTTTTTTTTTTTTTTTTTTTTTTTCTTTTTTAGGGTCTGTCTATCTTTTCAAAGAACCAGCTCTTGGATTTGTTGATTCTTTGTATTGTTTTCTTTGGGTTTGGGTTTCATTTGTATTGCCTTTCAAGTGTCTTGAGTTGCAATGTTAAGTAATTTATTTGTG
The DNA here is from genome assembly GCF_000622305.1 of Nannospalax galili. NCBI lineage: Eukaryota > Metazoa > Chordata > Mammalia > Rodentia > Spalacidae > Nannospalax > Nannospalax galili. The sequence goes on from NW_008357491.1 coordinate 218,944, forward strand.
TTCTTTCTGATTTTTTAATGTAGGCACTTCCCTTTAAGGACTGCTTTCAAAGTGTCCCAGAGATTTTGTTGTGTTGTATTGTCCTTCTCATTGAATTCCAGGAATTCTTTTATTTCTTTCTTATTTCTCCTTTCACCCACTCATTATTTAGGAGTGTGTTGTTTAATCACCGTGAGTTTGTGTAATGACTAGGGCTTTGTCTTGTATTTGACCTGAACTTGGTTAAACAAATCAACACTTCAGCGTGGATGGAAACCCCAACCCCTAGCTGTGGAGCTATTGACAGTTGATGACTGGAAGGTGAAGGAGAGTCAAAATTTCTAAGGCTCTCCCACACCACTACAGTGGGGTTGATCTCATGCTCCTCTGCAGAGATGATACAGGTGTAGCTTCTCAGGGGAGGGAAGGAAGGAGGAAGGGAGGCCCAGTCAACCCTGACCACTCTTCTGCCAGTCACTTACTTCACCTCACTCCAGAATTGATTCACTGGGGTTGGCCTGACTCTAGTGGACGTGCATCTTTGTTACATCCAGATGTTGAAATTCTGCCCAACCTGCAGACAGATCCTGACAGCTTCTGTTCCTAATGAATCATGTCTACTGACCTAACCCGAAATCATTTTAATTTTAGTTTAGGATTGTGATACCTTCTCTCCCAGGCTCCTTCCCACCCTGTTTTTCCCCTTTCATCTCCTGACATGCTGTTCTCCACAGCTTGTAGGAGAGGGAAGGCAAAATCTTTTTTAGCTTTTTTTTTGAATTGGCCATTTTGAAGTCAGTTACTGAGCATAATTTATTGCTTTTTAAAAAAGAAACATTGTCTATATAAGTTTCATGCTAGTAACTCTTAAGAGCTAACGGTGATGTGGCCACACTGGGATCATTTTAAGCTTTGTACCTTCTCCTGCCTTCCCCTTTCCTCATATGCCATCTAGTGATATGAGCTGCTTCTCAGAGTTGAACCTCTATCTGAGAGGCAGGAGCAGAGCCACTATCTCCAGTGAACCAGAAATGGTAGACCTCTAATTGTGGGAAACTATCAGTTCTCTTGTTACGGCCCTGCCATCCCTTGCTGTGTGTATATATAATACTTTGTTCTTCATATGTGAAAGATCCAGTGTTGGAATTCTTTGGTGTAAATAAACATTTGGTTTTATTTATCAAGGTTAGATTTAAGTTCCCTGTGTAAAGGTCTCGCTGGGTGGGTGTCTCACATTCAAACCTGAGGGGCCTACAGCCCATACCATGATGGTTTCCCAAGGCCCTTGTTTTTATACACCCCTCATAGGACCATGGTACTGGGCAGGGCAGAGAGGCCTTAAAAAAAGCATCACAAGCCAAAGCGTCTCTGGGGGATTAAGGATCCTTTGCCATAAAACTCATTTTGTGTCTCAGCAGTGCAGGGACTGGGGATAGGAAAAGTCGCTAGTTTTTGTGTGTTTGTGTGTGTATAAAGTGGACTTTCCACTGTAATCAACCACCTAAGTTTATCAGGTGCTTCACTGAGGAAGCCTAGTTTTTTAAGCACAATAGCAAAACTATCAGCTCTGTATTTTCTCCTGTTATTTCATTACAGTAGCTGCTTTTGGGGACTAAGAAAAAAATCTTCCAATGTATTTTAAGGCCTAAAATCTTAGTTCCCCGTCCTCCTACCTTTATAGATTCGCAGCCTTTCTCACCTGGGCATCATAGATAAACATAATTGTTTGGGGAGTTGAATTTAATGAATTTACCTAACTTTGTAACCCATTTTGGCTTTAGTAACTTCACCGAGGTGGTGGCTTTAGGGAATGTCTTGATTAAGTGGAGGATGCTAACACCTTTCCTAATGTTTCTCGACCACAGAGCTGAAGGGAAAATATTCTTACTCTGCAGAGTGATTTTCTTCCTTTTGACCACTTACAGTTTCTATATATTGTACTTGATCCTTATGCCCTAGAATGCTGTGAGGGTTACCAAGTTGAATCTGTGCAGCGCTAAACACACCAGGTGTGCCAGAGCTATGGTTTGTGATTGTACTGGATCGTGATTTAAACAAGATACTTAGGACAGGTGAATTCTTTTTTTTAAGGTGGAGAGGAAGATTGTAGATCAGGACTCCACACCTGCTCATAGCTTGGAAATCTAGGTGTGGCTGAGGCTGGTATGGAGAGCTACACACAGATAGGCCTCCTCCCACTCATCAGAGCTGGTGCAAGAGCTGAGGGTGACTGCAGAGGCCACTGAAACACCACCTAAGAGCCTTTTAAAATAGATAGAAGTTAAAAAAAAAATCAAGGAGTCACTGCAGAAAGGTGGAGAGTTTAAAAAGGCCTGATTGGGTGGGGGTAGGGAGGGCCAGGGTTTACAGAGTAACGGCTTCTGTGCTGTAAATGACCTCGTCTGTGCACCTTGTATTGGACACTAGTTCTCAGCACGTCTATGTCTACATTGCTTAGATGGCAGGAAATGGAGGCCAGTGTAAAACAGCTGTGTTGGCAGTTCCTCTGGAGTATTTTTTAACTTTGTTTGAAGTGTGCCCTCCCCCCTTTAAGTTTAAAGTCAAAAATCCCCTCCTTGAATTATTGATTGTAATTGTATTGTAATTGGTATGACTAAGACATAACTGTGCTGGGAAGAAGTTGTGCCATGAAGGTCTTTAATTTTTTTTAAATAAAAACATTTAAATAAATGAAATGTCCCTGCAGCCTGAGCAATATGCTTCTCCAACCGACACCGTGTGTGCTGAATAGATGTCTTAGTTTTCATGTAATGTGAATTTAATACTAGACTTGTGGTGATGTTAGGTGGGAGGAATTGATAGTGATCATGAAGTCTGAAATCTTGAGAGTTTTGACACTGAGGTACAATGGAAGGGAGCACTCTGGTGCTGAGCAAGTCCTGTTTCATTTTTGCCTCTGCCCCACATGTGGTTACTAGGCACTAGGCACATCACCTAACTTCTAAATTCAATACTTCTGATAAATGAGGCCACTGTTCTTTGCAAGAGTGTATTCATGCCCAGTGTCTGGCACCTGTTCAGGCCTAATTCCTCTGCTCCTCTTGTGTGAGGGTTAGTCCTTGGTTTCACTTTGTCATCAATTCATAATACAGTCTGGCAGAGGCTCTTTCTCCTCAGGACCTATGTATGTTTAAGCAGGGGAAAACTGAATGAATTGTCATCTGAGATCTTTCTCAGCTCTAACACTGATTTAGAAACTTATGAATGGTGCTTAAATAAGTCTATGGAAACAGCTTGTTTTAGGGCAGCAGGGTGTAGGGGGAGGAGGGAGTATTTGGTGAAGGGTTACCCTTGAAGGAGGCCTGGCCTGAAAGTATGCTGGTGAGTTTGTGGGAACATGTTTGGCAGCCTAAACACAAACCACCCAAAGGAGTGATAGAAGAAGAAAAACTGGTAACTGACTTAATATCAAGAGAGTAAAATCTACATGAATAGAATACAGTTGCCATTTATTTCTCACTTAACCACAGTTTTATGTAACTGGGAATGCCAGGTATAGTGGTGCATACCTTTAATCTCAGCACTCAGGAGGCAAAGACAAGCAGATCTCTGAGTTCCAGGTCAGCCTGGTTTAAATAGTGAGTTCCCTGTCAGCCAAGGCTATATATACTGAGACCCTGACTTTTTTTTTCTCATTTGTCTTAATTGTTCACAGCATAGTATTTAACAGCTCCAACATGTTGGAGTTGAGTTTATTGAGGGTTGAGAGGTAAAGTTTAAGAAATTATCATGTAACATATTACAATTAGAACTGACCATTTGAGAGCCAGACGTGGTGGCGCACACCACTCGGGAGGCAGAGGCAAGTGAATCTCTGTGAGTTCAAGGCCAACCTGGTCTACATAGTGAGTTCCAGGCCAGCTGGGGCTACAGGGAGACTCTGTCTCAAAAAGACATCCCCCCACCCAGAAAAAAAGACGGGTGTGGTGGTACATGCCTTTAATCCCAGCACTTGGGAGGCAGAGGGAGGTGGATCTCCGTGAGTTCAAGGCCAGCCTGGTCTACACAGTGAGTTCCAGGCCAGCTGGGGCTACAGGGAGACCCTGTCTCAAAAAGAAAAAAGAAATGACCACTTGAACATATGAGCATATTCCTGAAAAAATGTAGTTCTTTTACCACTGCCCACAAACTCCTACCAGCAGATTCTCTGTCAGGGGTAGGCTTGGGTCTGAGGAGTTGTGCTAGTCACTAGGCCTTCCCCACCTTCCTGCTGGTGATTTTCTTCCCTTGCATGCTTCAGTTTTAGGGAATGTCCCTGGCCATAGATAGCATGTCTTCTAGAAAGACTGGTTTCCAGGGCCCTTTCTTGGTTAAGGGGAAAGGTCAGCCAAAGGGCTTTGAAGTGGCTGTTTGTTCCCTCCAGAAAGGGGTCTGCAAACCTGATCTTGCTCCTCCTAGCTAAAGTAACCTCTCCTTGCCCCTCCAGCTCTTACTGCTGTCTCTGGCTTTCTCTTCAGCCACCTGAACTTTTATTATATTATTTGTTGATGTAATTGGCGTAGTTGTCTGTCTTTTGCACTTGCTCCCTGGTACCCTTACTTGTCATAGTAAAACCTGCATCTAAAAACCTTTTTCTAAAATCTAAGTCATTATCTCCCAGAATTGAAGAGGCCTAAGTGGAATAGCCTAATGCTTAATAAATGTGTGGTTCCCTCCTCCACTCCCACTGCCAGCCACCTCTCCCTACCTCACATAGTGAATAAGTGGAAGTATCATGGCATAAACAACACCTCAAGATCATAAGAACTTTGTCCTTAAATTTAACTATAATTAAAAGCTGCAGGCCAGACTGGATTAATAGGACAAGAAAAAAAAAACGCTTATTTAATGAGCCCCTAGTGAAATCATAAGTGGCTGAAGGCTAATCAGTAGGCCAATTTAGTAGACTTACTGCAGTAATCTCGCTTGTTTGTTCTTTGAGACAAGGTCTCCCTGTAGCCCTAGCTGGCCTGGAACTGGCTATGTAGACCAGGCTGGTCTCAGTCTCAGAGGTCCTCCTTCCTCTGCTTCTGTGAGATTGTAGGCATGGTGGCTGGCCCACAATTTCTGTTTTTTAACATTTGTTTTTAATGATACAAAATTCAAGCTGTTTTCCAGATAAGATGGATATATAGTGCCACAAGATATTTTGGTTCTGTAATCTCTTCATGTAGATGAGTATTTTGTAGACTCTAACTGTCCTTTGATGCTATAATAGTACCAACCACTTCCAAGAACAGCCTAGCAGACTTGCAAATGCCCTGCATCAAACAAGTGATAACAGCTATAGAAGAGTGACCACACAAGGTCAGTCTATTACTAACAGAGACTGGATCCCTGTGTGCCCTCTCTGGTCATAATCTTCTCTTCTTCCCTGTCCCATAGGTACCAATATTCTCTTCATAGGTAGAATTGAAGTAAAAGTACCTGTTTTATACCCCAGTTGTTCAGATTAGATGATAAGTGTAAGTACCCAGCACAGTGTCTAACCAGATGTTGGTTTCTTACTTTGAATTATGTAGTTACACAGATCATATATTCTGAAAGGATGCTACCTCTATGGGGATGCCTCAGAGGATGGCAGCAAAGTCTATACCAGAAGAAAAGTCCCTGCATTAAGCATATAGGCTAACACAGCAGTCTGCGTGCTTTGCACAAAGACCAGCCTCTCCTGAATTTTTTTCTTTTTTCTTTTACTTTTTAAATTTTTTATGTGTATGAGTCTATTGCCTGCATGTATGTGAGTGCACCCGTGTTGTGCAATACCACAGAAGTCAGAAGAGGGCTTCCAGTTCCTCTGGAACTGGAGTTAAGGACAGTTCATAACCACCATGTCTGTGCTGGGCATTGAACCCAAGTCCTCTGCAAGAACAGTCAGTGCTCTTAACTGCTGAGCCATCTCTCCAGCCCCTTTCTTTTTTTTTTTGTCTTTTTGAGACAGGGTCTCCCTGTAGCCCCAGCTGTCCTGGAACTCACTATGTAGACCAGGCTGGCCTTGAACTCACAAAGATCCGCCTGCCTCTGCCTTGCAGGTGCTGGGATTAAAGGCATGCGCTGCCACACCTGGCTAAAAAAATAATGTTTTTACAAAAAAAATTAAGTCTCACACTATAGCCCAAGTTGGCCTAGAACTCCCTGTGTAGCCCAGACCTTGAATTTAATAATCCTGCTTCAGCTCTCCAAATACTGGGATTACAGGTATATGAGATATAATGAAATTTAAAATCTTTTAATTCCTAGAAAGTTACTGGAGTAACTTAGTGGACCAGCTCTTGGTTAACATGCATAAGACTCTGGAGTCTAGCTCTAGCACTGCAATAAATAAATTGATTATGTAGGAAGATTAAAGATTTCCAGCTAACATGGTAGACTGAGCTAACTTGTATAGTGTATTATTTGCTGTGCTAAAACAGCAAAACTAAGGCTACTTAGAGAAGAAAGAGTTTATTGGGCTTATGGTTCAAGAGGGGTAAGAGTTCATCATGGTGCAGTGGCACATCAGGAGGGAGCTGGAGCACAAACTCAGCACTCACATCATTAAGCAGAGCGAGCAGACTGGAACTGGGCATAGTTATGAACTCTGAAAGTCCACCCCTAGTAATGTTCTTCCTCCAGCAAGGCCACACCTCCTAAAGGTTCCATGACCCTCTCCAAACAGCTCCAAGAGCTGAGGACCAAGTGTCCAGGTACTTGGAGCTCATAATGCAAATTGCATTTGGTCCATCTATTTTCTTTTTTTTTAATGTGTATGCATGTATTGCCTGCATGTAGGTAAGTGCACCCATGTTCAGTGCCCACAGAGGCTGGAGTTACGGACAGTTGTTAGCTGCCATGTGGGTGCTGGGATTCGAACATGGGTCTTCTGCAAGAACCACCAGTGTTCTTAACCCGCGCCATCTCTCCAGCCCCAGCACTTGGTCCATCTCTAAAAGTCCCCATAGTCTTCAACAGTCTCAGTGCTCTTCATAAGCCCAGAGTCCAAAGTCTCTTCTGAGACTCAAAGCACTCTTAATTGTAAGCCCCTGTAAAATCAAAAGACAAATTACGTACTTCCAACATACAATGGAATACACATTCCAACTCCAAAAGGGAAAAATGGGGGACATAGGAAATACCAGATCAAAGTAAAACTGAAACCTAGCAGGTTCTATGTCCAATATCTGGGACCTTGCTTCCGAAGAGCTTAGATGGCACAGCTTTCCTTGGCAGATGTCTCACCATTCTGGCATCTCCATCTTGGGGTCTCCACACCAGTGAGACTTCATCTTCCCAGATTCATGCCTCTCAGGGCCATTGACCTAGCCGGGACTTCCCTGCTATACTCTGCCTGACCTCAGCAGCTCTCTGAAACTGCAGAGAAAGAAGTGATGATCTGCTCACTCTTTCATGCCTCTAAAGCCATCATCATGTGAACAACAGTGCCAAATTTGGCTGCCACTTGAGGATGGATCTACTTCATCCACATTATTTAAAGTTTCTGTATGTTGTGGCTAAGAGCAGAAAACCCCTGAGGCCCTTTCCTTTCTAGAGTTGTGAGCTTAGCTGGGTAGGGTCTTGTCCTGAGGGTGCTCTTTCCATTGTTCAAGTGCACACCTGGAGGCCTCCCTTAATAGCTGTAAGCTCCTTATAGAGAGCCTTCACTACATGCCTTGGCTCCATTTTGTGTTTCCTCTGCCTTGTTTTCTGTTTCATTATAGATCTCCATAATCACCATTAATAACAATGCCACCGATTTAAAGGCTATTTTGAAAAATCTTCCACTAAAGAAGTTAGTCTGTTGAGCCTCAGGCAAGTTCTTAGATTATGGGCAGAAGGCAGCCAGGTGCTTTGCCAAAATCTCCCAGTTGCTGCTTAAGTTCTCTGGAACCTACCTTGCCCTTGGCACCTTTTCTTCCAGACTCCAGTAGAACAGCCCCATTAAGCTCTGCTTACAGCATTCAACTGCTTTCCTAGTTCAAACTTCCAAAATCTTTCACATTCCACCAAAACCCCACATGGTCAGGTTCTTCAGCAATACCACACTCTCTGGTACCAACTATAGGGAACATTATTCAAACCACTATGTGTAGGTACCCACGTTTTGTCCACATCATATAGTGTACTAATGGCACAGTGTACTTTAAATTAAAAGGCCCACATTAATGAAAAATGGAAATTCCATAAAGAAAGATAAAATTCACCCAGAAGGAAAAGGAGATCTTGAAGTCACTCCAGTGCTCAAAAAAATCTAGGTACAGAAGAGCTTTGGAGGGTAGGTGCTACTGTTTAAATGCCCCGGGGAGACAGGAAACAACCTTGGACCTTTCAAGGTAGAAACAGTCCCCTGGTGCTTAAGAGGCTCCCTCCAGGGAAACAAATCTGGAAGAAAACAAAGTAATTAGCTGTACTTGCCTCTGGAGATGGAGGTTAAGATAGAGCAGAAAACCAGCTAGGAAAGAGCCTGGAGTTGCCAGGATCAAAACTGTTCTGGCCTGTTCTGAGTCCCTTGCCCAGCTGTGTTGCTTTCATAGCATCCCTGTCCCCTTCCTACCTAGTCATACAAGCTTTCTCTTGCTTTTCTCCTACCCTACAGTCATGTACTCATGTAGGTTTCTAGGATAACTGGTCTAGACTGGGTTCAGACAAGTAACTGCTTCGGGTGTACTGAGTTGGATTGGACACCTCCTTGTGGATTGGTTTACATTTGTTCCACATGGTTCCTTCTGAGTCACAAGCTGAAGCTGAGCTGCCCAGGACCTCATGGAATGAAATCACCCAGGCATTTGTCAGGCTCCTTGCCTGCAACATCTGCTTTCCCATTGTCCAGAGCAAGTCACATGGGCAAGCCCAACTCCTGTATGTACTTCATGTTGGGAAACTATTTGAAATAACGGCAAACACTGTGCATGTACAGTCTCAATAGGGAGCCGTGAAGAATTGAAACCAGTAATGCAGTCAACCATGCTCTCAGTGGTAACTGAAGGCCCTTTATTAAACATCCAGCCATTATCTGCTGATGACTGAGGAGTGAGAGCTGTAATTTCATGTATTTGAATTCCATCTACATGTGTTCCATGTATAATCCCTTGGTATCCATAGAGGATTGGTTCTAGAACCCCTTCCCAGGTACCAAAATCTACAACTGTTCAAGTCTCTCATGTAAGTGGTGTAGTGGTTGCCACCCTCCATCCCATCCTTTTGTGATATCTGCATTACATAGAATGTCTACATGTAGTGTAAATGTTATGTAAATAGTTACTGTACTCTTGTTTAGGGAAACATGACAAAAGCTGTCCTTATTCAATCCAGATGTAATTTTTTCTCCTAGAATATTTTCAGTTCTCAGTTGAAGAGGTGCAGAACCCACAGTTACAGAGGCCCGTATATGTATGTGTATATAATCTTAATGGGTTTTTTGGGAGGGTTGTTGAATTATTTTGACAGGGTCTTCCCTGTCAAAATTACAGGTGTGAGTCTCCACATCTGATAGAAATCAAATCATTCTCTTGAAGATTCCTAGCCAAAACATCAAATCCTACTGCATGACTGAATGTGGTGGCACACCTTTAATCCCAACGCTCAGGAGGCAGAGGCAGGCAGACCTCTGTGGTCTTAAGGCTGGCCTTGTCTACCTAGGGAGTTCCAGGCCAGCCAGGGTACACAATGAGACCCTGCCTCCAAACAAACAAAATCAGGGCAGGAGAGATGTCTCAGCAGTTAAGAGCACTGGCTGCTCTGCTCTTGCAGAGAACTTGATTTCAGTTGCCAGCACCCACATGGCAGCTAACTCCAGTGCGGGGGTGGGGGGTGGGGGTGGGGGATCTGACACCCTCTTGTGGCCTCTGCAGGCATTGCACTCAGGAGTGTACTTAGATACATGCAGGCAAAATACTCAACTACCAAAATAAATCCTGCACAAAGCCTCTGGATCTATTTAAGGATCTATTGGAATGGTTACATGTGTTTTTGCTTTGTAATTATTAAACCATGCGTTTATGATTGGTAAGTTTGTTAAAAATCACGTTAAAAGGTTTTTAAAATAAAAAGGAAAAACAAACTAAAACATCCAAAACTTAATTAGCTGTAGAAGTTCAACTAAATGTATCACTGATTCAGCCACAAATAGAATTTGCAGTCATAATGGAAATACTGAATATTAATCTCACCCAAATTAGAATACTATAATTAAGAATGAGTGATGGGAAATGTGAGGTGTGTGATAGTGTCAGGAACAGGATCAGCAGTTTAGAAGCACCATATCTTTATAAGGAAAAGTAAATAATGATTAAAATTGAAAAATCAATTATTATGTGTGTGTTGTTTTGATATATTTTTATTATTAACATATATACTTGTAAAGCTGTATTACTCTGCTCAAAAAGTAAACTGAATTTTAATAAATGGATATTTATTTTGAATATATCTTTTCCCACCATTCTAACTGCCAAATCCCTTGTTCTCCTACCTTGATATCACAATAGATAACTGGTCTTTTATGCCTTCCTTCGTGTTTCTCTCTTAATTACAGATTCATCCTACACCTTGCAACCAGAATAGAAACACATCTTCCATCTTGCTTATCAAAGACTCCCCTATTGCAGACCATTCTTGTTTCTTCCCAGTGTGTTCTTCCCTTCTCTTGTTGACAGTCCTCAGTTTAAGGGCAGGAGGAATGTCGAGCTCTCTCCAGTGGGACTTAGGTAGTTGTGGGTGAGAGGTGGCACATGAGGAGAGGTTTTCAAGAGAGCAGAGGTCAAAGACAATCAGCTGACTCCAAACCTAAAGACAAGCATGAGGTGGAAGTGAAGAGGCCAGTGTTTGTGAGCTAGTGTAAACACGAGTGAAGCTGGTGCGAGGGGGCCACAGGTGCTGCAAGGGTCCTTCCCGTCTCCTGAGGGTCTCCCTACAAACTGTGCCAGAAGAAAGCAAACAGCGCTGCTGTGAGAGCTTCACTTTGCTTTGTCCCCAACACTTTGTACAAAAGACAAACCTGACAGTGAGGCACCAAGCGCTGCCACTCAACTAGAAGGAAAAACTACCCCGACACAGGGACAGAAGTTCCTACTGCACCTAGAACTCCAGCAACAGGACAGCTAAGGAGGCCTCACCCCAAGTGTGGGGACACAGCACCCTGAGATGAACTTGGGACAACGACACACACACACACACACACACACACACACGTCAATGCTAAGCTAATAGGCCTCAGATGATACATACTGATGACAATCCTGAGGTGAACTAGAGCACAGGGAGGAGATCATCTGAGGAAGCATGGAAACAGGCTGGAGCACACAGAGCTCTGCACCCCAAATCCATGGGGTCAGCAATTTGAAGCTTTTGATGCATTGGGATTGACTTCAGCAACAATAAACACAGCCCAACTCAAGTTCCACACTAAAATCCTGGTAGAAGGAAAGGCATACCCATTTACAAACCTAAAAGGCCTCTCACTTTAAATGACCAACTCCCACCAACACTTTTAAAGCAACAAATGCATGATGCACTTCCAGAAATGAAGCAGTCTGTGCAAGTAGGCAACTATGTAGCACATTGGCGCTTTTAGATAAGGAATTCAATAAGAACTTTGAGGAGCTAATGGAAACCACATGCAAGATAAAAGGCATTAGGGGCTGGAGAGATGGCTCAGCAGTTTAGAGCACTAACAGCTCTTGAAAAGGACCTGGGGTTCAGTTCCTGTCAACCCTCCGTAACTCCAATTTCAGGAGGAGCCAATGCCCTCTTCTGCCTTCCTTAGGCAGTGCATGTACAGGTGCATTTGTATACTTGCAGGGAAAAACACTCATAAAAATAAACAATTTTAAGATCAATGGTGTAGAGACAGGGATGGAGTGTAGCTAAATGTTAGTAACATTAAAAAAAAAAAAAAAAAACCCTCACAACTACTGGGACACTAAGACTTTTTGGTGGTAGGTGAGATGCTTCAGCAGGTAAAGGCACCTGTTGCCAAGCCTAAGTTCCATCCTCTGGTCCCACATGGACGCACCATGGTACCCATGTTCACACACATACACACAAAATTAATTATTTAGATTCTTAGTTGGGAGAAGGGGGCTTCATCAGGATAGCCCAGCAGGTAAAGAGCTTGCCACTCAAGCCTGGAGAGCTGAGTTCTATTCCCTGAATCCACTGGCCCCACAAAGTTGTCCTCTACATATGTGCCATGATACACATGTACCCAACACATTATATACACAACAAAAAATAAAAACATTAAACCAAACCACAATCCAAGATACTTAGAGAACACCCAGGAGAATAAGTTTATACATAGACACAACTTGGCATATCATGTTTAAATTGCTTAAAGTCAACTAGAGGAAAGGAGGAGTGCACAGGAGGCATTTGGAGACATCTGGAAGGCAATGGAGTGACTTGAATGCTGAATGGGAAAAACCGGTCAACTAGAATCTACATGCCTATATCCAAAGAAAGCACCTTTCAAGATAAAGGAGAACTAAAGCTCCAAAAGTGGAGGGGATGCATTGCCAGAGCACCTACTGTCATACTGTTGAGAACATTAAAGGAAGTTCAGGTAGAAGGCCGCTGGAAATGAAAGTTAAAAAAAAGTGAAATACATTCTGTTAAAAGTAACAGGCCTGTTCTTTTTCCTTTTGTTTTCTCTTTTTTATTTGGATGTAGGATATTGAACCCAGATAAGCTCACACTGCCACTGAATTACACCCCCAGCTTCCAAAATACGAGACGGCAGCAGTGTCTTGTAAAGAAGCAGGTTTAGAGTTGGCAGGTCTGGCCTCTAAGTACTGAACTCTCCCACAGGTACAAAGCACAGCCACAGGCCGCAAGTAAAGGAATGAGCCTGGCTGGGTTTCAGTAAAAGTTAATGGACAGTGAGACTGAAATTTCATAAGTTTTTCTATGCTTTTTTTTTTTTTTTTTGAGACAGAGTCTTAGTATGTAGCCCAAGGTGGCCTTGATCTCAGAGCAGTCCTCCTGCCTCAACCTTTAGCATTTTGAAATTACTGGTGTGTGCTGCTGCACCCAGCTATATTCTTTTCATTTCTCTTCAGCCATTTTAAAGTGTAAAAGCCTTTCATGGTTCACAAGCATGCAGAATGAGACAGCGGACTGTTTTCACATCCAGTTGAGGCAGGCCACCCTCTGCCAGTCCTGCTCTAACATATAAACATTAGCCTTGCATTGTGTTTTATACATAAACCATTTACTTAGCTGTGATTTGGTTTGGTTGGTTTTTTGTTTTTTGGGTTTTGTTTTGTTTTGTTTTTGGTCTTTTTGAGACAGGGTCTCCCTGTAGCGGGCCCCAGCTGTCCTGGAACTCACTATGTAGACCAGGCTGGCCTTGAACTCACAGAGATCTGCCTGCCTCTGCCTCCGAAGCACTGAGACTAAAGGCATGTGCCACCACGCCTGGCTTCTTGTTTTGAATTTTTTTTTTCTTTCTTTTTGAGACAGGGTCTCCCTGTAGTCCCAGCTGACCTGAACTCACTATGTAGACCAGGCTAGCCTTGAGTTCACAAAGATCCGCATGCCTCTGCCCCGAAAGTGCTGGGATTAAAGGCGTGCACCACCATGCCCAGCTTGTTTTGAATATTTTTAACATCTATTTTGTGTGTCTGTGTTTGTGCCATGGTGCATGTATGGAAGTCAGAGGACAACTTGCAAGAGTTTCTCTGCTTCCATACTGTGGGACCCTGAACTCCAGGCATCAGCCTTGCTGGCCCCCTTTACCCAGAGTTATCCCAACTGGCCTTGTTTTATTTTTTGAGATGATCTCTATTCAGCTCAGGATAGCTTTTCTGGAACTCCCTTTGTATCTCAGGCTGGCCTGGAATTCACTAGATAGCCCAGGCCTGCCTGGAATTCAAGTGATTCTCTTTGCCTCCTAAGTGCTGGCATTATTACAGACGTGAGCAGCCACATTCAGCAAAGCTTAAATATTGATAAATTAATGGTGCTATGTCCATATGATAATTAAAGATCAAAAATCTTTAAAAAAGAGCCGGGCGTGGTGGCACATGCCTTGTAGTCCCAGCACTTGGAAGGCAGAGGCAGGTAGATCTCTGAGTTCAAGGCCAGCCTGGTCTCCATAGTGAGTTCCAGGACAGCTGGGGCTACAGGGAGACCCTGCTTCAAAAAGACCAAAAAAAAAAAAAAAAATCTTTAAAAAAAGAGATAAACAGGCCAGGTATGGTGGCGCACGCCTTTAATCCCAGCACTCAGGAGGCAGAGGCAGGCAGATTGCTGTGAGTTCAAGGGCAGCCTAGTCTCCATAGCGAATCCAGACCAGCTGGGGCTACAGGGAAACTGTCTCAAAAAGACCAAAAAGAAAAAAAAAAAAAAGATGAACAATGAGTTCCACTTCCAGTAATTACGCTGAGTGATAGAAGCCTCAGAAGGGGCTGGAGAGCTGGCTCAGTGGTTAAGAGCACTGGCTGTTCTTGCAGAGGACCGGGGTTTGAATCCCAGCACTCACACGGCAGCTAACGTCTGTAGCTCCAGTTCCAGGGGATCTGATGCCCCCTTCTGTCCTCCATGAGCATTGCACTGCATGACACGGGCACACTGACTTACATGCAGATATAACACACATATGAAATAAAAATAAATAAATTTTTTAAAAATGAAAAAAAAGCCACAAACACTGCATGCTGCTTCTACCCATTAAAGTTCAGGAAAATAGAAGCACGTCTGGTGGCAGCACTCAGTGGTGGTCTGCAGGTGGCTGGAGGTTGGCAGTGTGAAGAGACAGGAAAAATCAGCCATGGTGTTATGAACCACGCCTGTGATACCAGCACACAGGAGGCTGAGGCAGGAGGATTGAGTTTGGGACCAGCTTGGACTACATATCAAGACCGTCTCATGAAAAATTAAAATTTTACTTTATTATGATGCCAAGAATCAAACCCAGGCCCTTGTGTATTCTAAGCAAGGACTTTACAATTATGCTACACCCCCAACCTCCAAAATAATTTTTATTATTTATTTGGTTTTTTGAGACAGGGGCTCACTGTGTGGCTCTGGCTGTCCTGGAACTTGCTATGTAGATCAGGCTGGCCTTGTACTTACAAAGATTACCAGAGCCATGCTATGTATGATCCCAGGGCTAGTTAGAAAATATTTTCAACCTGGAGAGGGAGCTGAGAGAAGGTGTGAGGAAGGGTGAGGTCTTTCTGATTCCATGAGCTAATGCGTTCTCTTTTAGATGATTTGAATGAGACATTTGGTGTATTATGAAATACTACAAATTTACCAGCATAAAATGATGTACATAGGCCAGATGTGGTGGTGTGTGCCTTTAGTCCCAGCAGTCAGAAGGCAGAGGTAGGCAGATTTCTATGAGTTCCAAGGTAGCCAGGACTACATAATGTCTTCATAGTAACCCACTTTCTCTGGATCAGGCAGAGGTTCACATGTGGGCTAGCTAGGTCCTTTGCTAAGCGTCTCAAGGTGTCAGCAAGGGCTGTGACCTTGAGCTCAAGATCTTCTTCAGTTTCTTTGATGTAGGATCCCAGCCCCAAATCCAAGACCTGGGCCCTCTTTTTATTTATTTATTTTTATTATTTTTATGTGTATGCATGTATTGCATGCATGTAGGTAAGTGTACCTGTGTCCTGCAATGCCCGCGGAGGAGAGACGAGGCTGTTGTCGGATCCCCTGGAACTGGAGTTACGGACAGGACAATTGTTAGCTGCCATGTGGGTGCTGGGATTCAAACCCTGGTCTTCTGCAAGAACAGTGTTCTTAACCTTTGAGCCATTTCTCCAGCCCCAATGGGCCCTCTTTTTAAAGGATTCAACCTGATTTTAAGCTTCCAACATCAGCATCAGCTGACTAGGAGTCTTGGTTATATCTGCCTAAGCCCTTTGTCTTTGCCACACAGCACAGCCTGGTCAGAGTAAACTACATAGTTACAAGTGCTGCCTGCCGCCTGCCGTACCTGGGCATCTCAGTGCACCATGAACTTGAAACTTGGGACCCTCCTAGAATCCTGTCTTCCACAAAGGCAAACCTGATCTTGCTGGGACCTACAGTAATATGTATACATATATATTTTAAAGTGCTGGGGATCAGATGCAGGGCCTTGTACATGCCAAGCACATACTGTATCACAAAGTTACATATCCAGTCCTGTACTTGTGAATGCCTTGTGGTTTCTTGGATTTTACATGTTTGTCCCTGTTTGACATCACTTCATCTGGCTTTATAATTAACTTGTTACTTGTCTATCACTCCATTTCCCAGCTCAATGGGGCACAACTTTGGTACTCTAAGCATTGTGTGGATAAATAGAAATGATTATTGCCTTGAAAGTGAGGATTACTCTGGATCCTCACTTTTTTAAAACTGTGACTTCTTTCACCTAGAAATGTTTACATGATTCCAGATGCATAGGTATATAAAATAGGCAAATCAAACATTTATTGATAACAAATCATAAATTTGGGTGTGTTTTTTAAGATAGTCTCAACTAGCCCAGGCTAGTCCTGAATTCAGTGTGTAGCCCAGGATAAACTTGGTCTTATGTTACTCCTGCCTCTACCTTCTGATTGCTGAGAATACAGATGTGCACCACCCACCTGGTTTTATGTAGTGCTGGGGAATTAACCCAGGGCTTTGGATATTGTAGGCAAGCACACCACCTACTGAGCTACATCCCCAGTCCCCCATCATAAATACTTTAGAATGATGTTTGGCATTTATATAACTACCATCTGCAACTACTGCATTTAGTTATGTGACCCCATATGTGGTGATCCAGATGACCTGGAGGACCCCATTCAATGCCAAAGTACTGTAGTCTACCCTGCTGGCTCCATCCACTCATAATTCTGGTATAGTTTTAAAGAGGCCCTGCCTGACCTGCCCCTGCACACTTACCTGCCCTCCCCTAATGCCAGAATCTTTTTCCTTCCTGCTTGAGCCACAAGAACATTAAAGCAGGACCTGGGTAGTCCTAGTTTTCAGCTTGACACACCTAGGAAGAGGGAACTCAATTGGGGAATTTCCAATTGGCCTTGTGGTATGTCAGTGGGGCATTTTCTTGATTGATGTAGGAGGGCCCAGGCCACTATAGGTGATGCCACCCCTAGGCAGGTAGTCCTGTAAGAAAGCAGGCTGAGCACAGGCTGGGCCGGGGGGGTGGGGGGAGCAGCACTCCTCCAAAGTCTATACTTTGGTTCCTCCCAAGTGTCTTCCCTCCACCATGAACTGTAAGCTGAAGGCAAAATAAACCCTTTCTTCCCGGAGGTGGTTTTGGTAAGGGTTTTATCACAGCAATAGAAAACTAAGGCAAACCATTTCCCATTTCAAGACAGCTCCGTTTCTGAGCTGTTTTCTAGAATGTTCTTGCCTAACTCATTGATATTGCCCTCTCTTGCCCCAGCATGTGGTTTGGTTTGCTGCCCTCTTTGAGCTTCTATGATCTCTAAGCTTCTTCCCCCTTTCCTAGAACTTGCCACCCCTTGTAAAAGACCTTCCCCTCCCAGTCTGAGCTTCCCTGAAGAGTACAAAATGGAACCTCATTATGTTAGGTCTCAGCACTGCTGGGTCTAGGCTAAAGTAGTAAATATTTATTGGCCAAACAAATGGGTTCAGTAATCCCCTCCTGTTGTGATTTGAAGTCTTCTGAGATAGTCATGTTCTTGGCTCTCTGGCACTTCAGCCTCACCCACTGGCACCAAGGCCATGTCACGGTTATTGTAAGATGAGATCGTCTTCTGGTAGACTGGTTGCTTTTGGTCCAGGAAGGTTCTTTTTTGTTTTGCTTTGCTTTTTAACCAATTCCTGCCTTATACTTAGAGCCCCTTTCAAAAAGGCATGCATGGAAACCACAGGCAAAATTCCTGGTATTTCTGGCTGTGCTGTCATGTGATCTTCACAGTGATGAAGTGCTGCAGGTCAGTGTGCTGCCCACAGTGATGCTTCAGCGATGGGCCTGAGACAGGACCTGAGTGTCCCTGTTGTGTGACTTCTGGGGCTATGTGAACAAATGTTTATTCATTTCAGTCCTAATTTGTTTTCTGTTGTGATAAAGACCATGACCACAAAGCAACTTAGGGAGAAAAGGATTTATTTGACTTACACTTCCAAGTCACAGTCCATTACTGAAGGAAATCAGGGCAAGAACAGAGGCAGGATCAGTGAAGGAACACTGCTGACTGGCTTGCTTCTGGTTTTCCTTTCCTTTCCTTTTTTTTTTTTTTTTTTTTGGTCTTATTGAGAACAAAACAAAACAAACAAAAAAACAAAAACAAAACCCACTAACCAGTATAACCCAGATAGGACACAACAACACACCAAAGAAATGATTCCTCCCAAGTCTAGCTTAGTGAACCTTAGTGAACCAGGGAATTTATCAGGGTTATTTACAGGAAGGAGCATGGGCGACTCTAAAGCAGCTGCATCTTTGAAAGGGCGACTCTAGCATGGGTCCTGGTGGTCCCTGCATGACCTTGAAGCAGCTCAGCTGGTTGGGAGGGCCTCCCTTCCCCAGCAGTTATTACCACTTAGATAACTTTTCAGAGAACCTGTGAATCTTATTTCAGTAGCTTCCTGAGACTTGTAAGGTTTGCTTGCTTCCTGAGTCTTTTGTTTTTTAAGGTTTTTTTGTTGTTTTGGGTTTTTTTTTTTTTTTTTTTTTTTTTTTTTTTTTTTTTTCCCTGTAGCCCCAGCCGTCCTGGAACTCACTATGTAGACCAGGCTGGCCTTGAACTCACAGAGATCCGCCTGCCTCTGCTCCTGCCATGCCTGGCCGTTTTTTAAGTTTTAAATTTTTATTTAATACTATATGTGACCAGCACAATAATAAATACTATGACCTGGGCCAGGTATGGTGGCACACACCTTTAATCCCAGCACTTGGGAGGCAGAG
>NW_008357491.1:237790-243306 GCF_000622305.1 Nannospalax galili
GGGCAAAGGGAGACCCTTTTCAAAAAAAAAAAAAAAAAAAAAAAAAAAAAAAAAAGAAAGAAAGAAAGAAAAAACGTTATAGATAACTTCAAGGATTTTAGCAGATTATTCTTCTGGTTCAATGACAAATGTGTATTTGAATCATTTAGACTTGTGATTTTAAGTTGTACTCTTAACTTTGTAAAGACTTCATGAGGGTTGTGAGCAGAGCTGGGTGGTAGAGCATTTACCTGGCTAGCATGTGCAAGGCCCTGGATTCATCCTCCACACCAAAAAAATAAAATTAAAAAAGAATAATCAACCAACCTCACAGTCTTTGGCTAGAACCTGTCTTCCAGCAATTCACCAAAGTGTCAAACAGAAGGGAAAGAGGAGAGGCCCCTGGCATGTGCTTTTATGCCTTTAGAAAACATGTTCAAAAGGTCCCAAAGTGTTACCATGGCAAAACTGGAAGTCTTCAGTGTTGCCTGTTGGCATTCTTGTAAACAAGCCCTTACCAGAGAATTAATGTGCATGGTCAGTATATGAAGCACTCTAAGAGCTGAGAGAGCTTCCTGATATGGGTGAAGAAAAATGATCAGAAAAAGAAGGAAGC
Organism: Nannospalax galili; assembly: GCF_000622305.1. Classification (NCBI taxonomy): domain Eukaryota; kingdom Metazoa; phylum Chordata; class Mammalia; order Rodentia; family Spalacidae; genus Nannospalax; species Nannospalax galili. The sequence continues at coordinate 238,386 of NW_008357491.1, forward strand.
TGAAGAGAAAGGACCCTGGGTTCAGCAGTAATGTCAGCTCCACTGAGAAACAGGCTTTGCAAGAACTTACAGAAAAGAGCCTGAGCTGCTGGAGCCCTCCCTGTGGATTCCTGAATTAATAGGTGTAGAACAAAAGAGCTCTAATGTGTTCTTCTCAGTTGCATCTAAGTGTGATGTCATCTCCCTAAAAGAAAACTTTAAAGCAAATTTTGTGTCCCAGTTCATTTTATTTTTCATATTCAAGTTTAGTATTTTTCTTGCTGAAAAGATATGAGGTGTGGCTTACTGTGCAACAAATAGACTCTATAGGCTGGGCGGGGGGAAGACCTCATGACTCAGTTTTTCACATTACAATAATTACAGGGCTGGGGATGTAGCTCAGTTGGTAGAGTGCTTGCCTAGCATGCACAAAACTCTGGGATCAGGGCTGGAGAGATGGCTCAGCAGTTAATAGCACTGACTGCTCTTGCAGAGGACCTGGGTTTGATTTCCAGCACCCACATGGCACCTAACAACTGTCTATAACTCCAGTTCCAGGGGATCTGACCCTCTCTTCTGACCTCCTTGGGCACTGCACCTACCTACATGCAAGCAATACACTCACACACAAAATAAAAATAATAAGCCAGTCATGGTGGCCCACGCCTTTAATCCCAGCACTTGGGAGGCAGAGGCAGGCACATCTCTGTGAGTTCAAGGCTATCCTGGTCTACATAGTGAGTTCCAGGACAGCTGGGGCTACAGGGAGACCCTGTCTCAAAAAATACCCCCCCCAAAATGTTTCAAATGTTCACATAATTTTAATCAGCTGAGTTTATTAAATAAAGGATCAAAGAAATGATTATTACAACCTGGGAGATTAGGAGTAGCATTATAAACTTCATCAGTTGAAAGTAAGGAAGAACTAAGTTTAGGATTTTTTTTTTTTTAACTGTTTGAACCTATATAACGGTTGTCTCATGGGGAAGAGAATACTGGAATGTTAGGGTTCCAAACAGCAGCAGTTTCCCCCTTCCCCAACAGGGACCTCACCTTGACCTTTGGAGTCAAGGGAAACAAACTCTGCTGAGAAGCAGCCTGCCTTTCCTTTGACCTCCAAAGATAAGATAAGCAGATTCTACCTGATAACCAGAGATTTTAGAAGCTGTTTTTCTCTTATCTTAAGAGGAAAAAAGTAAACACTTCCACACCCTAATCCTACCTGCTTTTTCTGCTTCCCCCTCCGATTTCTCCCCCAAACATTCCCCCCTTCCACACCCTAAAGCCCCCATATATAAAGTCCCAGCTCACAACCCGTGGGCTGACATCTTTCCCTTCCCCAAGGGAAAGGTGCCCCGTGCGAAATAAATCTGTATCCCGCTGAGAATTCCATCTGTGCCTCGGTGCCTCCTCCATCCGCGCCACCCACTCTCTCCAACATTCCTACCTATCATGGAATAGGTTAGACTTTCTTGCTATAGCAAATTCAAATTGTGTCAGATAGTTCTGTTCATCTGCCAAAGTTTGGGATTTAAAAAAATATATACATTTTATTGGGGGCTGGAAAGATGGCTCAGCAGTTAAGAGCACTGATTACTCTTGCAGAGGACCTGAGTCCCAGCACCCACATGGCAGCTATGAAACCTTAACTCCAGTTCCAGGGGAATCCAACGCCCTCTTCTGACCTCTGCAGCATTGCACAATGCCGGTGCACTCACATGCAGGCAATACACATAAAAATAACAAATAAAATAAAAAATAAGGGGAAAGTGAGCTAAGCACAAGCATTCATTCATCTTTTTTTTTTTTTTTTTTTTTTTTTTTTTTTTAAAAAAAAAAAAAAAAAAAAAAGAGGACGATAAATCTTTCACTGTGATATATCAAAATAAACTGTTTCCCAGTGCAGACAGATTTCAAAAGCATGTTGCCCATGATGACACACATATTTTCCACCACACCTGGCCCACATCATTCTTTTTAAAAATATTTTTATTATTTTTATTTTATGTGTATGAGTGTATTGCCTGCATGCATGTGAGTGCACCATGTCGTGCAATGGGGTGGAGGTCAGAAGAAGGCATCAGAGTACTCTGGAACTGGAGTTAAGGACAGTTTCTAACAGCCATGGGGAGCTGGAAATTGTACTCAGGTTCTCTGCAAGAGAACTGAGTGAGTGCTCCTAACCGCTGAGTCATCTCTCCAGTCCCAGGAATTTGTTTTTTAAAGAAGTTTTAAAATTATTTACCTATTTTATGTGTATGAGTGTTTTGCTTGCACGTAACTGCGCCATGTTGTGCAAAGCTGGCAGAGGCCATAAGAGGCATGGGATCCCTTGAAGCTGGAGTTATGGAAGTTGTAAGCTACCATGTGGGTGCTGGGAACCAAACCTGGGCAGCCAAAGCTCTCAACCCTTGGGCCATCTCTCCAGCCCCAAGTCTGGGAATTACTAAATTTAATATATTAAACATTAATTCTTAAAGTAACCTGAGTAATCTTTACTGGTTTGAAAGTTGCCCCAGAGATGCCTCTTGAATTTTGTTTTTCTTTTGAGACAGGGTGTTCCTAAAGCCCCAGCTGGACTAGAATTCACTCTGTAGACCAAGGTGACCTCAACCAAGAGAGCCAACAGTTGCAGGCAAGAGGTCCCAGAAGAACAAAGCAAATAGTGGTGGGGTTGGAGTAGAGGCTCACCAAGCCACTAACATCGCGAGGGGCATCCTGGCTGGGGATCTGGCAGGTGAGGCAGGCTCTGAAGATGACCCTATAAAGAGGGTCAGTCACTGAGATTGGGTGTGAATGTGCAGCTGGTTAGAAACAAGGGCGCCTCACTGTGAGGCGAGCTCAAAGTCCGGAGAGTTTGTTTGTGCACGTCACCAGTGGTGCACAACTCTGCCCCATCATCACCACCACGCACAGCGCTGCTCCTTGTCAACCCCCTAACTCCGGGAAGGAGCCAAGTATGATGGGAGGTGACGTCCTAAGCAAAGTAACTGCTTGTATGAAAGGCTCAATAAATTATTTAAAAATAAATAAATAAAGCCAGGCGTGGTGGTGCACAGCCTGTAGTCCCAGCACTTGGGAGGCAGAGGCAGGCGGATCTCTGTGAGTTCAAGGCCAGCCTGGTCTACATAGTGAGTTCCAGGACACCTGGGGCTACAGAGAGACCCTGCTTCAAAAAGACAAAAAAAATAAATATATATATATATATATAATAGCAATGAGATGCCAAAACAAAACAAGACAAAACAAAACAAAACAAAAAACCCGCCCAGAACGCAACGGGCTAGTCACCAACCCACCAGCCGCTCCCTTCCCGGCCCCTCAACCCGCATGCGCACGCCCCGCCTCCAGCGGCGGGTCACGTGGGGGCGTGGCGACCTGTACGCCTGCGCGCTGCGGGTCGACGGAGACCAACCTGCCCTGGCCAAGTCGGGGGTCTGCGTCGGGTGGGGGCCAAGGCGGCTCAGGGCTCCGACACTAGCCGGGGCTCGGGCTTTCCCGGGCCCCCGGGGATGGCCCTCCAGCCTGCGCAGGGAGACTGTATCGCCGCCCAGTGGGGCCGCGGCGCGGGGAACGCAGGTACGGGGCTTGGGGGCCTGCGAGGGCAGCGGGCCTGGCCGGGGCTGCCGGGGCTGCCGGCGCTGAGGAGGAGTCAGCCCGCCTGACAAGTCCGCAGAGCCGGGCGGCTACGAGTCCGGCTCCAGGGACCTGAAGTTCTCTCTGGACGCGTAGACTTCGCAGCCTTACTGTCCGGTTCCTGAACTCTGGTGATTCCAGGAAACTCCCGGGGGCTAGCTGCGCACCCCGAGCCCACGCTCCGGAACCGCTCAGCCACTTTCCGGCCTGATTGTGGGCCACCCCTGCTTAGCGTTGAGTTGCGTTCATACCGACTCTGTCTAAATCATTCCTGCGACACCCGGGTTTGGGTGTGCACGTTCTGGAAGACGTTCTCCACGTAGTTAATACGTGATGGTGAAGTGTTCTGTCCCAGGTAGAATGATCTGAGGTGCTGTTCCACTTCCGGTCCTCTGGCGGGTCCCGAGCGAGAACCGACCTCGAATCGACCTCGTTATCCCACCGACTATTCGGATGTCGCTCCCGGATTCCACGTTTTGTTTCTCCGGATTTACTCTTCTTTTCTCATCCGATACTGGCTGCAGTTGTAGTTCAGTCCGTGTGCCACTTTCCTGGGCTTTTTGACATTGTAACCTTTTGTTGGTATCTGTGTGACATCTGCTTACATGACATAATAGTGTGTCCCAGACGACATCGGTCTTGTGACCTGTTGCAATGCCGCTGTGTCTTGTTTGCAAAACTTCACCCCCTCCAGTTCCCTTGATTTTGCTTCTCTGGATAGAAAGGAGGAATTTAGAGGAACTTTTATAAAGTTTGATTTGGTTTTAAATGTTTTGGGGGACTGTCGGCTACTACTCGGTTCTCCTTTGTAGAGCTCATAGTCAAATTGGTTTACTCTGTTTTTCGCCATTGTTTACGGTAAATCAGGCAAGCGGTGTTGGCGCCCAGGACCACTGAGCTACAGCACCAGGGCCCCTTTCATTTTATTTTCAGACAGTGTCACTGTTACCCAAGCTACCCTGGAACTTACTATCCTCCTCCTTCGTTCAGCCTGTCCGTGTGCTCGTACTTGATGAATTCCTTGCAGTTGGGTTATATGTTGTAGAAATGAATTGTACTGTCAAAGACCAAGGCTATTTTGCTTTATTGTCTTTTAACAGGAATTTACCCAGAACATAAGGGTTTTCTTGTCAACTCTCTATGTCTAGTACACACTTGAAGCTCTTTTTCTCTTTTATCAAACTTTGTTTTTGTGTTTGTTGTTTTGTGTTTGTATCTGGTGATGGCCTTAAACTCTTTTTTTTTTAATATTTTATTATTTTTTTTATTTTATGTGTATGAGTGTATTGCCTGCACGTATGTGAGT
>NW_008357491.1:243450-256875 GCF_000622305.1 Nannospalax galili
TGATCTTCCTGCCTCTGCCTTCTCCCAGATGTTAGGTTACAGGCATGCCACACCTGTTAGCGTTGTCCTTGTCCTCTCTGTATTGGTTCAGTTTATCAGTCAATATGCTGCTGAAACAGAGCACTAGCATTTTTAAGGAGTACTGTTTTGGTTTGGGTTTTTATGGTGCTCCCCAGCACCATATGTTGAAAACCCAAGTTTAGGAGCTGGAGAGATGGCTCAGTGGTTAAGAGCACTGACTGCTTTTGCAGAGGATGTGGGTTCAAATCCCAGCACCCACATGGCAGCTAACAACTGTCTGTAACTACAGTCCCAGGGGATCTGATGCCCTCTTGTAACCTCCAAGGGGCACTTACATTGCAAGGCAGTATACTCATACACATAAAAAAATGAATGAATAAAGTATTTTTTTTTTTTTAAAAAAAAACCCATTTAACTTCTGTTAAAGACTGTAAAGTCTTCTTGAGTTTCAAGCTTAAACCAAATACTCAGTATGGGATTTTTTTATCCTCAGAAGTTTCCATTATACAATATGTAGACCACTGTAGACCAGATCCAAGTTACTAATTAATTGAGGTTATGGAAAGACAGAAGTGTAGTTGTGTTCTGTTCTTTTTTTTTGAGCAGTGGAGCGGGGGTGGGGTGGGGTCTCACTTAGTAGCCCTGGCTGACCTGGAACTCACTGTGTAGACTAGGATGGCCTCCCAACTCACAGAGATCTGCCTGTCTCTACTTCCTGAGTGCTGTGATTAAAGGCCTGGCCATCTGTGTTAATTTCTAGTAATTGCCCTTCTGTATATCTTAAGTTCCCCAAGATGAGTGATTTTAGAAATACCTTTTACTTTGAGGAGTCAGAAGTCTACTAGGTTTTTTAACCAGAGTTGTCTGAGTTGTTAAACTCTGCTTCAGGCCAGGTGTGCTAGTGCTTGCCTAGGATCTCAGCATGGAGGAGGCTGAGGCAGGAAAATCCTGAGTTGAGCCCAGCCAGAATTATGTAGCAAGATCCTGTCTCAAGAGCTGGTAGGGGATATAGCTCATTGATATACTTGCCTAGCATATGTGAGGCCCTGGGTTCAGTTTTCAGTACCAGGACTGGGAAAATCCTCTGCTCCAGTGGCCTTTATTAAAATAGGCATTGTAGGGTTAGGGGTTAGCTCAGGACTAGCACACACCTACCTGGCATGCACAAGGCCCTAGATTTCAGCCCCAGTACCACACAAAATATGTTGATGATAGTGATGGTGGTGGTGGAGAGTAGGCCAAAGTACCAGTGGTATTTCTTTTTCTTTTTTTCTTTTTATTTTATGTGTATGAGTGTATTGCCTGCATGTATGTAAGTGCACCTATGTCCTGCAGTGTGCACGGAGGTCAGAAGAGGGTGTCAGATACCCCTGGAACTAAATAAATTTACAGATGGTTGTTTGCCATGTGGATGCTGGGAATTAAACCTGGGTCCTCTGTAAGAGCAGCCAGTACAGGCCGGGTGTGGTGGCACACACCTTTAATTCCAGCATTCAGGAGGTAGAGGCAGGTAAATCTCTGTGAGTTGAAGGCCAGCTTGGTGTACATAGTGAGTGAGTTCCAGGTCAGCTGGGGATATAGGGAGACCCTGTTTCAAAAGATTAAAAAAAAAAAAAAAGTAGCCAGTGCCAGTGCTCTTAACCACTGAGCCATCTCTCCAGACCCCCATTTCTTTTGTTGTTGTTGACTCAATTATAGCAGCTGTGTATTGTATAGCCAGACCTAGGATAATCATTGTACTCCATCATGGTTATGATAGAAAATCCTTCACCACAAAGGAATTTGGAAGGTATCTGCTTTAGAATATACAACACACCGCTCTTGTAAGTGAGGCAGTAAAGAAATCTATGTAGATAATTTACCTTAAAATAAATTAGGCAGTAGACATTCACTTTGTTTCCTAGCATCTTGGGTAGCTTTCTGGCTTTTGACTTTGTGAGATAAGTAGGGTGTATATGAACTCTATTATGTGGTCTAGCAGCTGACATCAGTGTGGTTTATATATCTGTAGCTTACTTGAGTCTTTTGCCTTTTTTCTGTTTCACAATGACAGGCTATATATTAGGTGCAAAGTAAAATATTTGTCGGGGTGGCATATGTAGGGGTGCCTTCGTCATCTGTCACAGCTCTTGTGTGGCGATCAGAGGACAACTTTCATGAGTCAGTTCTCCTGCCACCTTGTGGTGTCTTGGTGTGGAACACAGTCTTCCGGCTTGTATGCAAGCACCTTCACCCACCAGGCCATCTTGCTGGCCCTACCACTAAGCTTTAACTACTGGAATGTGAGGTTAAGGAAGGCAGTATCCAGGTGAACAGGCAGTAACTCAAATCCACATCTGAGCACTCTCCTCTGGGAACCATCCAGAGCTGTAAGAATAAGCCAGAGAATTGACAAAATTGTTGAGGATTCTGCAGTGAGTAGCACAGAAGTGTGAAGAAAAGTAATGCCATTTACTATAGGGCAGTGGTCCTGTAGTCCTTCCAGAGGAGCAATAAAAGTCAGATACTGTATTGCACACATATTTATTGAGTTCCCTCAGAGAATCAAAAACTAAATAGTAAGTTTGGGAATGCAGAAGTAAAAGATCTGGAATAGTCTTAGAAGTGTTGGAGCTGTGGTTTGGTCCAGAATTAATGTTTGGCTGTGTCTTTGCCCAAACCTCACAGAAATACAGCAGATTGCAAGCTGTGTTCTTCTCCCCAGGATAGGAACAGTCTCTTGTCCCCCCCATCCCCCACATTGCTGAAAAGCTCACTTGGAATGAGGAGTGTGGTAGAAATGTTTAAACTGAGAAAAATTTTCCACAGTCTTGGCAAAGAGGTCAACAAAACTTCTAAATGTCAGTAGTTTCCCCCAAGCAATCCTTGGGACCACCATCTCAGTGCTCTTTCCTCGTGATGTGTGGTAGGACACTTTGGAACAATTTCAAATGGGGCTGGAGACTGGCTTCAGTGGATAAGAGCACTGGCGGATCTTGGAGAGGACCCTACTTTGGTTCCCAGCACCTGCATGGTGACTAACAACCCTCTGTGACCTCAGTTCCAGAGGATCCACCACCCTCTTTTGGTCTCCGGGGGCATTGCACCCATGGGTGTACTTACATTCAGGTAAAACATACACAAGAAATAAAAATAAAATTCTTTTTTGAAAATTCCACCAATTGCAAATGACTCTTTGTTTTTGTTGTCAGAAGCCAACCCAGTTCCTGCTAGCCTGTGTTCAGAGCAAGTAGTTCACATCATGGAGTGCTTGTGCAGTGTACACAAGGCCCTGAGTTCATCTGCATTGCCAGAAAATCAAAAGTAAAGAAATCTGTTTGTTGCCCATCTTGACCCTCTTGGAATATGTCTAGTCTTTGAAGGATTTGGCCTACAGGGAAAAGCCCAGACTGCAGGAGGAACCAGCCTGAACATCAGCCTCCCTTACTCCTGTCCCTCCGTCCACATCTGTTCTCTCCCTGTGTCTGACCCTGGCTTCTGTCTCTGGGACCTGGTGTTTCACTCATGTGCCACTGTCTTTGCTCACATGCTTTCCTGTGCCAGGAACGCTTTCCTTTCAAAACATTCTTCCATGTGCAAAGGTCTCAGGTACCAGAATCAATTCCTAGCAAAGCCTTTCCTCATTGCCTCAGAAATAATCTTTCCTCTGGGTCTTCATCCCTTCAGGACTCTCTAACATCCTGTATAATTGTTTTCCTCCCTGCTCTGAGCTTCTCAAGGGCTGCAAGGGAGTCATGTTCCTATTTTTACCCCAGTTCAGTGCATCGTACAGGAGAGTCTCATTAAATTGATAGACTGGCAAGTGGATGGGAAGGAGGCAGGTACACCTGAGACGAGCTTGACATACCTCAGAAACATTGGTCTAGAGAGGTACTCTGCTGACAGAGGAGCCTGATTTTTTTTTTTTTTTTAGTGATTTTTAATTAAATCAGCCATTTAACTTAGCATCCACCCTGGACCTAGAACTCTCTTTGCAGACCAGGCCAGGCTGGATCTCATAGAGATCTACCTGCCTTTGCCTTCAGAGTGCTGAGATTAAAGGTGTGCACCACCATGCCCAACCTGACTGTTGTACTCTTGGCCTTACTGTCCACATACCCTGCCTTGTGACATTTTATGCTGTCATGTTGAAATTATTTTGATTTTAACTTACTTTCTTAATGGTACAGGTAACCATGAGATCTGACCACAATATCATCCACTTAGCAAGCCATCCTTCAAAGTAGGTGTCCTGCTTGAAGTCAGAGAGGCTGTGACATTGACCAGAAGAAAAGGACAGACAGCTTCAGATTCCAGCCTGCTTCCTAAGAAAGTTGTTTTTCCCTTTCGGGGGGTTTGGTTTGGTTTGGTTTGGTTTGGTTGAGGCAGGGTCTGTGTAGCTCTGACTGGCCTGGAACTCAGTGTTCTGCCTACTTCTGCCTCCCAAGTGTCAGAATTAGATGCTTGGTGCCACCACAGCCCAACTATTTTGTTTTTGAAATAGGATAGCCCAGGCTGCCTTGAACATGCTATGTAGAGGAGCTGGCTTTGAACTTATAACGCTTTGAATCTGCTGCAAATGTTGAGATTATAGGCATGCACCATCATGCTTGGCCTCTAAAAAAGTAATTTAAACATAATAAACAGACTGTAAATAACAGACAGTCACATATAGTGTAAGCTGCTTTGGGGCGGAGGATATAGTTCAGTTGGTAGAGTGTATGCTAGCATACAGGAAGCCCTGGGTTCAGTCCACTGCATAAAATCAGGTATGGCAGCAGAGGCTGGTGATCCCATCACTTGGGAGGTAGAAGCAGAGGATCAGGAGTTAAGGTAATTCTTGGCTACATAGAGAGTTTGACTAACCCATCTCAAAAAAGTATTTAAAAAAGGGGGACTAGAGAAATGGCTCAGCAGTTAAGAGCGCTGCTCTTCCAGAGGACCTAGGTTCACAACAGTCTAACTCCAGTTCCAGGGGATCTGATGCTCTCTTCTGGCCTCTGAAGGCATCTCGCATACTTGGTGCGCTTATATATTATATACATGAAGGCAAAACACTCATACATAAAATAAAAATTAATGAATAAAAAAATCTGATGTTTAAAATTGTTTTTTAAAGTATAAAGAAATTGTTTTTTTAAAGTATAAAAAGTATAGATAAGACCAGCAGGATGGATCATCTGGTAAAAACACTTGCCATGAGAGCCTGACCACCTGAGTTCAATCTCTGGAACCCATTGTGGAAGGAAAAAAGCAGCTCCTGAAAGTTGTTCTCTGACCTGCACACGTACACATCACACACATCAATGATAATAAATAAAATGTAATTTAATTAAAAAACTACAAGATGTGTAACACCACTTCCTGATAGCCAGTGATGAATGTGGCTTTTTGCGGGGAAGGGGATCTTTTTGAGACAGGGTCTCCCTGTAATCCCAGCTGGCCTGGAACTCACTGTGTAGACGGGCTGGCCTTTAACAGAGATCCACCTGCTTCTGCCTCCTGAGCGCTGGGACTAAAGGCATGCGCCACCATGCCCAGCAAATACGGCTTTTTAAAAATTATTTATTTTTATTTTATGTGTAAGAGTGTTTGCCTGTATGTGTATATATGTACCATGTGTGTGCCTGGTGCCCATAGAGGCCAGAAGAGGGACATCAGATTCCAAGAACTGGAGTTATAGATGCTTACAGTCCCACCATGTGGGTGCTGGGAATAAAATCCTGGTCCTCTGCAAGACCACCCAGGCTCTTAACCACTGAGCCAACTCTCCAGCCCCAAGATTTGTTTATTTTTATTTGTGTTTGTGTGTGCGCACATGCACATGCATTCACACCTGTGCCTGCATGGATTTATGTGGTACCTTTGGCTCTCCTGGAGCTGGAGTTACAGGCAGCTGTGAGCCACCTAATCTCTCTCCAGCCCCAAATGTGGCTTTTGAGAAACAGTCACCTTGTGTACAGTGTCGTGGCCCCTCCAGCCACACTGAAACCCATGCATCCTTTGACACCCACATTTTGAAAATGTCTCCATTTCTGTTAGTATGTATTGGGAGATTTCCATATGGCTTGTCAAAATGTAGTTAGAGTTGAGGGGGCCTCACACACACTCAAAAAGTGCTCTACTACTGTGCTACATCCCTAAGCCTAGTATTGAGTTCTTACATCCCTAAGCCTAGTATTGAGTTCTAAATTTCTTTTTTTTTTTTTTTTTAATGGTCTGGGTCTTACCATAGATCTGGCCAGTCTGGAACTGTCTATGTAGAACAGGCTAGCCTCAAACTCAAAGATCCAGCTGCCTCTTCCTCCTGAGGACTGGGATTAAAAGCATGCGTTACTGTGTCCATACATTTTTTTTTTTCTGTATAAACAGGAAAAAAAGATTTTTTTTCCAGTACTGAGAGTTGAACTGAGGACATTTCCTATGTTAGTAAAATGCTCTACCACTGAGCCCAGAAAAACACTTATACTGAGATAATTATGCTCTGTGAAATATTGGTGGTAAGAACAGGGAAACCAGTAACTGTTAGAGATGCCAGAGCTTACAGAACACTGTCCTTGTAATTCTTTCTTACCTACACAGGATATATCTGTAGTGTTTTACTCATTATGTGATAATTAAATATGTGTAGGTTTCGAAGACAGCAAGAGTGAGGATCAGGGTTTGGATCCCCACTGACACATGTAAATGACAGGTGAACATGGCATTGTACCTGTAATTCAAGTCCTGGAAAGACAGTGACTTGGAATGCCCAGAGCAAGCTGGCTAGTTCCAGCTTCAATTGGGAGACCTTGACTCAGTAAAGTGGAAAGAGGTGGAGGACGACTCCCCATGTCAACTTTGGGTCTCCATGTGCCATGTACATGTGAAAAAGAAGTGAAATGATTTTCCCAAAGTTACAGAACCAGGTAAGTGGCAGAGATCTGTGAGATGTTCACACAACCCTTTTCTACCGCCTCTTTGTTAATGAGCTTATTTTACGGGTGTGTACGTGATGTGTGTTATTAATATTTATGTGGGCATTAATGCCACAGTGCATGTGTGGAGGGCAGAGGACAACCTTGTGGATTGATCTTCTTCCACTTATGTGAGTTCCCAGGACAGAGCTCAGGTCACTAGGCTTGTACTGCAAACACCTTTATCTGCTGCCATTTCACCAGCCCTTTTGCTTCCTTTAAAAACATAATTTTGAGCCAGGCATGGTGGCACACGCCTGTAGTCCCAGCACTTGGGAGGCACAGGCAGACAGATCTCTGTGAGTTCAAGGCCAGCCTGGTCTACATAGTGAGTTCTAGGACAGCTGGGACTACAGGGAGACCCTTTCTCAAAAAGAAAAAAAAAAAAAAAACCACTATAATTTTGTGGGACGTAGTAGTGCAGGCCTTTAGTCCCAGCACTTGGAGGCAGAGTCAGGTCAATCTCTGTGAGTTCAAGGCCAGCCTGGTCTACATAGTGAGTTCCAGGACAGCTGGGGCCATACGGAGACCCTATTTCAAAAAGACAAAAAAAACAAGTAAACAAAAAACAAAACATAATTGCACAAGAGGCAGAGGTAGGAGTATCTCAGATTCAAGGCCTGGGTAAGCTACAAGGTGAGACCCTATCCTAAAAGTAAAACAGCCAGGAGTTCAAAGTCATCCTTGGCTATAATAAAACAAAACAGCCAGACAACTTTCTCTCAGAAAAACTCTGTTCTTGGATTTGTCTTTCTGACTACCTCTTTTCTTTCTCTCAACCCTTATGGCTTAAGCCTATATTAAAATGTCTTTTTATTTTATTTTATTTTATTTTGTTTTTTAAGTAGCCAATAACACACACCAAAAAACCCCAGTTATTTTGGGCTGTGACTATGGTCAGAAGTTCAGGCTTACAAAAAGATCAATTTTTTTCTTTTGGTCTTTTTGAGACCCTGTAGCCCCAGCTGGCCTCAATTTGCTATGTAGACCAGGCTGGCCTTGAACTCACAGAGATCCACCTGTCTCTGCCTCCCGAGTGCTGGGATCAAAGGGATGTGCCACCATGCCTGGCTTAAAAAAAAAAAAAAAAAGATGTAGACCAGGCAGGCTGGCTTCAGTTTTTAAATACATCTTGTAGACAACTTCAAATCAGTTTTAATGTGTGTCTGTTCCTCCAAGGACCCCCAGATTCAGCATACTGAGTTTGAAATTAATAGTGCCTCTAGCTGGTTGTGCTAGCCCAGGCTTGTAATCCCTGAGAAGGACCTCACGTTCAAAGCCAGCCTAGGCTACATAGTGATTGCCTTTGGCCCTGAGACTACACCAGCCAGTGATCTCAGAGCTGTTTAAGAAAATGTGCCTGTTTCACTTCAAACCAGCTAAGAGATAGAACACTAAGTAGAAAACTGCACATGCCGAATGTTACATCATCCTCTGGAGAGCACATTGGTTTTTATTTTTGTTTTTTGTTTCCCAGACTTTAACGCCAAAAGGAAAAAGAAGGTGGAAGAGATACACCAGGCACTGAACAGCAATCCTGCTGATGTGGCTGCCCTCCGACGCATGGCTATCAGCGAGGGAGGGCTCCTGACTGATGAGATCAGGTGCCAAGTATGGCCTAAGCTCCTCAGTGTCAACACCAATGAGCCGCCACCTGTATCAAGTAAGGGGGGGTGAAAGCCTGTGAAAGGGGCTGTGTCAAGTAGGGGGTGGGAGCCCAGAGAGGAGCTTGGATTAGGGATTAGAATATTGTAGGTAGAGGAGTTTATTTAAAATGTCCATTTTGGGGCTAGAGAGATGGCTCAGCAGTTAAGAGCACTGTCTGCTGTTGCAGAGGACCCGGGTTCGATTCCCAGCACCCACATGACGGCTACGAACCGTCCTTAACTCGAGTTCCAGGGGAATCTGACGCCCTCTTCTGACCTCTGTGGCATTGCACTACACGGGTGCACTCACGTGCAGGCAATACACTCATACACATAAAATAAAAATAATAAATAAAATTTTTTTTAAAAAAAAGCTAAGTTCAAAAGTCAAAGAGTCAGGTGGATCTCTGTGAGTTCGAGGCCAGCCTGGTCTACATAGTGAGTTCCAGAACAGCTGGGGCTACAAGGAAACCCTGTCTCAAAAAAGACTAAATAAATAAAATATTTTTTTTTAATGCCCATTTTAGCTGGATGTGGTGGTACATGCCTTTAATCCCAGCACTCTGGAACAGAGGCAGACAGATCTCTGTGAGAGTGAAGCCAGCCTGCCTGGTCTATACAGCAAGTGCCATACCAGCTGGGGTTACAGGAAGACCCTGTCTCAAAACAAACAAACACAAAGCCTGTCTTAGTCCAGACTTGCTTGATTAGAAGTGGGTTATAGTAAACCATTTTAACGGGCAGCCAGCTGGCTCTGGTGCTCTGGTGCAGAGAGGTGACATTTGTGTTTTGTTTTGTTTTTGTGTACTTGAGACAGGGTTAGTGCTGGGATTAAAAGCATGTGCTACCAAACCGGCAAGGGGCAACATGCGAGAAAAAAACTAATATGTTTTCTTATTAGGAAATGCCAGAATCTTTCAGTGTTCCTAAGTCTGCAGTTTTGCTCAGAACTGCTACCTAACTAATTGGCAAGCCATGTCATGAAAGTAAGTCCCTGGGTGGTAGTGAACAGAATAGCACAACCAAGATTTGTCCAATGAATGAAAGATGCCCCAGGGGCAGGAAAGCAGTACTTGGAGGCTATGGGGCCAATCTTGGCTGTGCGCCTGGTGTGTGCCAAATTCTGGAGGTAATTAAAACAACTTGGATGCTGAGAAGTTCAGTGTTGTGGTGCCAAGTGGGTGCCCAGCTGCCACATGTTTCAGTGTTTGGAACTGGCCACCTCAGAGCAGTGGGCTTTTTGTTAGGAGTCAGGTGCTTGCTCAGTCCCGGGATGATGTTCCCCTCAAATTTAAACCACCTCTGTCTGCTAATAAGATGAAGAAAAGAGTGGGGGGGAGTATGAATATGAATGAATCCTTCCCCTGACAGCTGTGGGTGTGGATTGTGAGGGAGATCAACATAGCACTTGCTTTGGGATGAGGGGAATGTGCACTTGTGTATGTGACAAGAAACTCCCTCCTGTCACGTTGTGTTGGACTTGTCAACTGACTACAAGCTTTGTCTCCTCTTCAGTGTCGAAAGTTCTTAGATCCTTTATGTTTATTCCTTTCTGACTAGCTCAGCATGCCTGTGGTTCTCTACATTCACAATTTTTTGAGTACTTCTTTTATTGTTACATTTAATGTGTGTGTGCTCATGCACACATGCACATGCCATAGCATGTGTTTGGAAGTCAGAAGACAACTTACAGGGGATAGCTTTTTCCTTCCACCACATGTAAGCCCCAGGGATTGAATTTAGGTTGTCAGCTTTGGAGGCAAGCTCCTTCATCCACTGAGACATGTCACCAACACTACATTCATAATTTTTTTTTAACAGTTTTTTAAATTCCACTTACTTATTTGGTGGTGGGGAAGTTGTGTGTCACGATGTGCATGTGAATATTAGAGGACAACTTGCAGGAGTTGGTTCTCTCCTTCCACCATGTGGGTCCTGGGGATAAAACGCAGGTCATCAGGCTTGGCAGCAGGTACCGTTACCTACCTCTTGCCAGCCCTACATTCATAATTATTTTTTTGGAGGGGGGTCTTTTTGAGACAGGGTCTCCCTGTAGCCCCAGCTGTCCTGGAACTCACTATGTAGACCAGGCTGGCCTTGAACTCATAGAGATCCGCCTGCCTCTGCCTCCCGAGTGCTGGGATTAAAGGTGTTCACCACCACGCCCAGCTACATTCATAATTTAAAAATTTTTAATTATGTGTATTTATGTGTGTCTGTGTGTGGGTATGTCCACATGAGTGCAAGTGCCTGCAGAGACTAGAACATTGGATCCCAGGAGCTGAAGTTCCAGGTGGTTGTGAACTGCCCAACATGGGTGCTGGGAATCAAATTTGATTCTTCTGCAAGAGTAGTAAGTGATCTTAACCATTGAACCATTTCTCTAGTCCCTACATTCATAATTTTTTATATATATTTTATTTATTTTTATTTTACATGTATGTGTGTATTGCCTGCATGTAGGTAAATGCACCCATGTCATGCAATACCCATGGAGGACAGAAGAGGCTGTCAGATCCCCTGGAACTGGAGTTACCGACAGTTGTTAGCTGCCATGTGAGTGCTGGGATTCGAACCCTGCCTGGTCTTCTGCAAAAACAACCAGTGTTCTTAACCGCTGGGCCATCTCTCCAGCCCTACATTCATAATTTTTAAAGTAGTGCTGTATTACTTTTTATTGAGAAATTACAGTTCTGGGCTGGGACTGTAGCTCAGTGAATAGTGTTTGCCTACCATACATAAGGACCTGGTTTAATCCCAGCACTGCATAAAACTGGGTGTGGTGGCACATGCCTGTAATCCCAACACTGTAGTGGTGGAGGCAGGAAGATTAGGGTTCAAGTTCAAGTTCATCCTTGATACATAGGGAGTTTGAGACCAGGCAGGGCTACATGAGAGCCTAAAGAGAAAGGGAGGGGGATGTATATACTTCTTAAGGTCCAGTGTAAAGTTTTAGTATAAAGTTGTTCCACAGTACCCACTGGGATTTCATTCCAGAGTCCTTCCCATGCTCAAGTCCCTTATAGCAAGTGCCACAGTATTTGCATGCTGAATACATCCTGTGCCCACATTCATAATTCTGCTCAGTCCTCATGGTAACCTGAAAGGTGCATATGGAAGGGAATATCCTCACTTTGGAGATATGGATAGTTCCCTGTGAGGACAGTGGCAGCCCATACAGACCAAGGCCTACTTACTTCTCTGCACACATGTACACCCACACACCCCAGCCATGTTTCTCCTAGACAGTCTCTTCCCTCCTCTTTGCCCATCAGACTTACATGAACAGCATGGGTTTAGAGCTAAATGAGAGATTCCCTGACAAATGTTGTACATTTACTGGTTTTTGGTTTTTATGCTAGTGGGGATCAAATCTAGGGCCCTGCATGTGCTAGGCAAGCATTCTGCCACTGAGCTGTGTCCCTCAGTCTTTTTTTTCCCTCCCCTTTTAATATTTTTATTTTGAGACCAGGTCTTGCTCTGTGGCCTAGGCTGGCTTGAAACTCGTGACAATCCTCCTGCCAGAGCATTCCAAGTACTGGGCTTACAGGTGTGGGCCAGCACCACACCTGGTTGAGTAGCTGGGATTCTAGCTGTACACAGTGTGTGGTTCCAGGTGTTGTGTCTTGAGTCATGTCCCCTTCAGAAAAAGGCTGCTGTGTGTCCTTTAGACCTGGATGTCATTCCAGAACACAGTTTCTGTTGCTGTTTGCTTGTTTTGTGGTGCTGGGATCAAACCCAGGGCCTTGAGCTTGCTAGGCTTAATCTACACTGAGGTACAGCAGAAACCCAAGAAAATTTTGCCCCTTATCTGGCCTCCCAGACCTTCTTATAACAGGCTTCTCTTCCTCTGACAGGGAAGGACCTGCGGCAGATGAGCAAGGACTACCAGCAAGTGCTGCTGGACGTCAGACGGTCTCTCCGGCGCTTCCCTCCTGGTGAGCAGCTCTCTGTTTCACCACATCTGAACAATGCTTTCTGTCCCCCAGCACATGCCTTCTTAGTGCTTGCCTGTGTGGGGCATTTCCTTCCCAGCATCCAAAGGCACTCATGCAGGACTCTACTCTTCAGACACTTGAGTGAGTGCCCTCAGTCTGCTGAGTCATTCTTTGGGAACTGGGTCACTGTCAGATTTTCACTATTGAAGCCTGAACTCCTTTGTGGCTTAGAGATGGTGAGTGAGAGAAATTGCTTTTATAGGTCTTTGTTTCCTGCATGTCCTGGAGGGATTGGTAGAGCCATTGGTCTGACTTTAGAGAGCAGGTTGGTTTGGAATTGGGCCCTACAGGAGATGTTAGTATATTCATTTGAGTATATGGTGTGTATGGTCCCTTGGGAGGGAAGGGAAAGCTGTTCCCTGCATGTTTGTAGAGTCTGTTCCTGAAATTGTCTCCTGCTTTGCAGGACGAGAATGTTTTATTTCCTCAGTGAAGGGAGCTGGGCAGCAAGTGTCATCTGTATGATCTAGCCCTCTCCCCTTGCAACCTACCTTGACTGATGAAGGGAGGATTGCTAAAGGGCACAGGGCCTCTAACCGTGTTGCTGCACTTACCTGGAAGCAGACTCTGGCTTGGACAGATATGGGGCGGGTCGCTTGACCCCCGGCGTGGTGTGTGCGGGCACCCTGGGGTCTCCGCCACACCTGGCTAATCCCGGCGTGAGTCTGGCTGCAGGCGATGTGGGGAGCGCGCCTGGGCTCCCGGGCGCACTCACTCTGGATGTGGCCCAGGGTCAGGTGTGCGTGCACTCTCCCGCTGTGGTTCTGGTCCCATTGGCTAGCCGCTGGTGGGCCTGGCTGGCAGAGGCTCTCTGGAGACAGCAGG
>NW_008357491.1:257202-292414 GCF_000622305.1 Nannospalax galili
TCCTTGCTGTCCAGCGCTCTGCTGATCCAGCTTTCTGGGACCCAATCTCCGGGACCCAGTCTCTGACCTGATCTCCAACTATTAAGAGAAGACTAGCATATTTATATACCATGGGGGTAGTGGTAAAAGCTTTTAGATACTTTGTGAGATATTCTATTTACATGTGGAAGTGGGTTTCTGCTAGACTATTGTCTACCTGTAAAAATCACACACAGGAAGGCATGGTATGCATAGAGCCAAAGGCCATGTTTATGTCAAGGCATCTGTGGCGGCCACTTCAAAGGGAGAGACAGGAAAGATGCCAGAAAGCACCTTGCTATGAAAAGGAGCCCGCGGCACATTCCCCGAGCTGCATGAGCTGTCCGGTGTGAAGGGGCTTCGACTTTTGCATAACAGAGGTCTCCCAACAGACATGTGTGTCACAGGCCTTCTGCCCTACATGGATTGTTGCTCCCTAGAGAGGCTTGTGAGGCTCCCACTCAGCTAGTAGCCAGCCAGCTTGGTTGTGATATGTCATAGTGCCCTTGGCCCAGTCCCATTTTCCTGTCCTGCTGGTCTGGTTCAGGTGACATAGGGCAGGGGCCTCCCTCTTCTCTCTCTGCATTCTCTATCCCTGTTCTGTTTCTGTCCCCACAGTCTGTGATGATTACTCTGCATACAGGATGGGACGTTCCTTGGCGTACCTTGGCATTTGAACCGTTTCCATTCACATTCTTCTGGGCTTGGCTGACCACCTAAACCAGAAATTCAAATAGGATGTAGATTTCACTTGCATTGCTTTCATTATTTTCCCTAGCCCTTGCTCTTGATGTGCTTTGTTTCCTTTGTTTTTATCTTTACACCATTCTGCTTTGGGGAAGGTGGACTAAATGTGGGCAAAGGGTGAGCTTTGCTCTTCCCTCCAACCTTTGCTCTTCATTTTAACTGGAGCAAGGATTATGAAAGCTTTCCTGCCGCCACCAACTTCAGTTTCTTTGGTGCTGTGGTTTTAAACCCCCTTAATAGAGCCTTAAGGTTCAAGTTCACCTCCAGGTCTAGAAGTGCCTTGGAGATGCAGAATTTGAACTCATCAGGCTTCTGGCCTTTGGGCTTCATGATCTTGGCTGAGCATGGCCTTCAGATTTTTGAGCATTGGCTTAGGAAGAACAGGTTTGTTATTCTTCACCTAAACTGACGCACCAGAGAGCCCCAGTACCAAGATAAGACTGGCCCTGTGCTTCTAAGAGGTCCTGATCTGGCCCCTGCTCCCAGCTGTGGCTGGAGATCCATCCAGACCAGGCTTTCTTAGACTCTTGGTTTTGGCTTAGAGGTGAATGCAACGTTTTTAATTTCATATCATTTCTTATATAATTTCATTCCAGGAACTTGTGAAATTCTTTGCTGCTGATCTCTTCACATGCTCACACTCCACCACCTTTTTAAAAATTATTTTTATGTGTATGGGTGTATTGTCTGCATGTAGGTTGGTACACCCGTGTTGTGCAGTGCCCTCGGAGGTCAGAAGAGGGTGTTTGATCCCCTAGAACTGGAGTTATGGATGGTTGTTAGCTGCTATGTGAGTACTGAGAATTGAACCCAGTCCTCTGCCAGAACAGCCAGTGCTGTTAACTGCTGAGCCATCTCTCCAGCCCTAGACTCCACCACCTTTTTAACTGCCTGCTCCACACAGTTTTCTTTCTGAGCTGTTGAAGAGTAAATAGCATCACAGTCCCCTTTTATCCAAAATATCTGAAGAATTGTTCTTTTTTCACCATTTATCCTAGTCATTTCTTTTTAAAAAATATTTTTATTTTATGTGTATGAGTATTGCCTACATGTATGTAAGTGCACCTGTGTCATGCATTGCCCGCAGAGGTCAGAAAAGGGTGTTGGGTCCCTGGAACTGGAGCTACAGATGGTTGTTAGCTGCCATGTGTGAGCTGGGAACTGAACCCAGGTCCTCTGAAGAGCGCCAGTGCTCTTAACTTCTCTCCCACTCCATTAGTTATTTCTTTTTTATCAGAAAAGGAAATACAAATTCATGATTTTCCCACTCAAGTCATCTTTTGAGCCGCTTTTAGTTTTCTTCGTTTGTTTGTTCTTAAAGATAAGGTCTTTTTGTTTGTTTTGTTTTGTTTTTTGAGACAGAGTCTCTCTGTAGCCTCTGGCCTGGAACCTACTCTGAAGACCAGGCTGGCCTTGAAGAGATCCTCCTGCCTCTGCCTTCTGAGTGTTGGATTAAAGATATGTACCACAATGCCCAACCTTTGAACGTCCTTTAATCTGAATAGTTTCTAGTGTATGAGGTAGGCCACTTAGTCTGCTACTTTCTCCTAACTTCAGTTTGTCTGGTATTTGCTCCTGAGGCTCAGGGTCACACACGGTGATGCTGGTGACAGGTGCTCCACCGAAGGTAGAGCTCATGGCAGTGTGGCATCTTGGAGACATGTGCTATTTCCCATGGTTGATCACACTAACTGTAATGATTGGGTTAGAAGGTATTGCCAGGTGCCCCCACTCTGTGGCTTTATCTGTGCCAGGCAGTGGCATCAGCAGTGTGTATTTTGTAAGGTGCTGCCAACTCATTGGAAATTCATTTTCTGTCATTGGCTGCTTTCTCTGGAAATCCATTGCTGGACTCCTTCCTAGTCTCCTGTCCCTAGATTGCTTGCCCATTCAGATGCATCTCTTCTTCCCCAGGCATGCCAGATGAGCAGCGAGAAGGACTCCAGGAAGAACTCATCGACATCATCCTCCTCATCTTAGAGCGCAACCCACAGCTCCACTACTACCAGGGCTACCATGACATCGTGGTCACCTTCCTGCTGGTGGTGGGAGAGAAGCTGGCAACATCCCTGGTAGAAAAATTATCTACCCACCATCTCAGGTAACTGTGCATCTGGTCTTATGACAGGGTGGGTATCACTTCTCTAGCCTCTCAGAATAGCCAGATATTTGAATAATTTGTGCCCACTCCACCCACCAGCCCTGAACTAAATGTCTGACCTAAATAAGGGCATTGACTGGATTGTCTTCCTGTAGGGATTTCATGGATCCCACAATGGACAACACCAAGCACATCCTAAATTACCTGATGCCCATTATTGACCAAGTAAACCCAGACCTCCATGATTTCATGCAGAGGTGAGTAGGTCTCCTTGCTGTGTCTGTGTGTATACATATGTACAGCCCTGCACCTTGCTCTCTTGGCTTTTGTTTCTTCCCCAATCTAGCTCAGTTTCTTCATCATGATGATGGTGAGTAGTCAGGCTTCTTTTCATTACTGATCTGAACCGTTTAGTCTTGTCCACAGTCAAGAGAACTTTTGGGGTACTATGCTCTTACGGGATATAGGGATAACAGCTCATGGCTTCAGCTTACATCTGGTGGGTAAAGGTAGATAAGGTTGGTATGCCAATATAGACTTCAAAGTTCTTACCCCAGCAGTGATTAAGAGGAGATGTGGTGCCACATGACTGTGATTGTAGCACTTCGGAGCTAGAAGTAGGAGGATCAAGGGTTCAAGGTCAGGAACTAGATGGCACAGCACTTAAGAGCACTTGTTGCTCTTGGAGAAGACTAGAGTTTGGTTTTCAGCACCCATGTCAGGTGACACAACCACCTGTAACTCTAGTTGACACAACCACCTGTAACTCTAGTTCAGGCAATCCAACTCCCTCTTTTAGCTTCCGTAGACACCACATGTGTATGTACTAGCATGCAGACACACATACATATGCACATAAGATTAAATACTTAAAAACAACAAAGAGGCCGGGTGTGGTGGTCCCAGCACCCAGTTCAAGGCCAGCCTGTCTACATAGTGAATTACAGGTCAGGTGGGGCTACAGGGAGACCCTGTCTCAAAAAGACCAAAAAAAAGTTCAAGGCCAGCCTTAACTACATAGTGAGTTTGAGGCCACCCTGGGCTACATGAGAACCTGTCTCCAAAAAAATCCAGAAGATTAAGAGGAACAGCAAATGAAGCCATCTTGGGGTGATTTTATTTTTCAAATACTAAGGAAGATTTTTTTTTTTTTTTTTGCAGATTTTTTTTGCGATAGATTTAGATAGAAAACTGGCTCTGATTTTCTTTTGGTTTGTTTTGGTTTGTTTTAGTTTTGTGGTGCTGGGGGTTAACCTGTGCCTCGCATACTAGGCAAGCACTATACCACTAAGCTAGCCCCAATAATAGCTGTTTTGTTTTGTCTTTTGAAACAGGGTCTCTCTATGTAACCTTAGCTGGCCTGGAACTCACAGAGATCTGCCTGCCTCTACCACCTCTGCTGGGATTAAAGGTGTGCGCCACCACACCCAGCTATTAGTTACTGGGGTTTTTGTTTTTAACATTATTTTATTTTATTTTATTTTATTTTATTTATTTTATTTTATTTTATTTTATTTTTTTTATTTTTATTTTTTTTTATTTTATTTTGGTCTTTTTGAGACAGGGTCTCCCTGTAGCCCCAGCTGTCCTGGAACTCACTATGTAGACCAGGCTAGCCTTGAACTCCCAGAGATCCACCTGCCTCTGAGTGCTGGGATTAAAGGCGTGTGCTACTACGCCCGGCCACATTTTATTATTTTTATGTGTATGAATGTATTACTTGCATGTGTGTAAGTACACCTGTGTCACTTAAGTGCCTGTGGAGGTCAGAAGAGGGCGTTGAATCCCCTGGAACTGGAGTTAATGACTGTTGTAAGCCACCATGTGGCTGCTGAGAATTGAACCTTGGTCCTCTGCAAGAGCAGCCAACGTTCTTAATCACCAAGCCCTCTCTATTCCCACAGTTATGTTTTTCAAGCCTGCAAACATATGCCTGTGCCCTCAAAAAGAGTAAGACTGCTTTAGAAGGAAAACCACAGTCCAGTTCTCTGTAAACAGCCACTCCTTGTTCTGTATTTGACTTTGAGCATTAGAGAGTAACCAGGCAGATGGGACTTCAGATGTTTTTGACACGCACTGTTTATTTTTTTCTGTACCGAGGATTTAACTCAGGGTGTTACCTATGCTAGGTTAACACTCTACCAAGGAGCGACATCCCTAGGCCTCATGGGAGCTTTTAAAGAGTTTGTATCTTATAAAATGATGTTAAGTTCTTAGATGGCAGAATTTTCCAAACATTTCCAAAATGTTTCTTTCTTACCAGTCTTGGAGACAAAGATGGCCAAGACGGGGAGGGCTGAGCTGGCAGGGCACCTAACATTTGGATTTTCTTTGCTCCTAGTGCTGAGGTGGGGACCATCTTTGCCCTCAGCTGGCTCATCACCTGGTTTGGGCATGTTCTCTCAGACTTCAGGCATGTTGTGCGGTTATATGACTTCTTCCTGGCCTGCCACCCACTCATGCCCATTTACTTTGCAGCTGTGGTAGGTATACACTGGGGGCCAGTGACCAGGTTTGCTCTTACCATTCCAGCTTGATCAGTGTCCCTGAAGGGAACCTGGTAATTACGGAAATGTGAAGACGACAGTAATTCCTAGGTTGCCATTCCCATTCTCCAGTCTGGGCAGCATTAGAAAATGCTGGATTAAGCAGCTTTCCTTACTGTGAGACCTCTGATTCTTCAAAGCACTAGAGTCTTGGTGCTTCCCAGAACTAATTAGCTCGTAGATATTATGGGCACAGACTTCAGGAAGGAAGGGACCTGGTGTTAGGCTAGAGAGTCGGGTGGCTTGTGGGAGCTTATGGGGCTGGTTCCCAGGAGGGCCGAGTAGTGTGGAGAGTAACCTCCAGGAGCTGTGGAGTTGTGTACTGCTCTCAGGAGGAGGTCAGAAGAGAGCAAGTTGGCTCTTCTGCCTTTCTTAAGCCCCTAAGAATCTCCTATAACCCTTCTCTCCTTTTCTTCTTGCTAAAAGAATCTCATTTCTGGGCTGGAGAGATGGCTCAGCAGTTAAGAGCACTGACTGCTTTTGCAGAGGACCTGGGTTCAATTCCCAGCACCCATATGGCGGCTACGAACTGTCCTTAACTCCAGTTCCAGGGGAATCCAAAGACCTCTTCTGACCTCCACAGCATTGCACGACATGGGTGCACTTACATACATGCAGGCAATACACTCATACACATAAAATAAAAATAAATATTTTCTTTAAAAAATCTCATTTCTTTCAAGACTTAGGGAGACACTTGAGCAGACAGATTCTCCTGAGGGGACTTACTGGAATTAGTCTTTCATGTGGGTGGAGTGATTCTAGCAGGAGGGCTGCCCTCTGGGACCAGCACAGAGGACACGGGCCTTGCTGCTGCTTGAGTGGGTAGTTGAGTGCTGTCTGTTACTAAGATTCCTCTGTGGAGAAAGAAAGGTGAATGGCCAGGTCCCTGTGGTCTCTGATTCCAGTCCTCTCTCTGCAGATCGTGCTATACCGAGAGCAGGAAGTGCTCGATTGTGACTGTGACATGGCCTCGGTCCACCACCTACTGTCCCAGATCCCTCAGGACCTGCCCTATGAGATGCTCATCAGCAGAGCCGGAGACCTCTTCGTTCAGTTCCCCCCTTCCGAACTGGCCCGGGAAGCAGCCGCCCAGCAGCAGGCTGAGAGGTAAGGGAGGCCAGCCGGTGGGGGAGGCTGAGGCACTGGTGGGGCTGGGATAGCTGTAAGCAAGCAGAAGGGAGGGAAGACCTGTGTCTGGTGGGTACAGGCTGGGGATGTTTGCAGAGATCTTTGCTCTGAGGCACATTCTGCTCTTTAGACTTCATAAGTCTTTGTCCAGAACACTCACTTCTGCCCCCTCCCACAGAACGGCAGCCTCTACCTTTAAAGACTTTGAGCTGGCATCGGCCCAGCAGAGGCCGGATATGGTGTTGCGGCAGCGGTTTCGTGGACTCCTGCGGCCTGAGGCCAGAACAAAAGATGTCCTGACCAAACCAAGGACCAACCGCTTTGTGAAACTGGCAGTCATGGGGCTGACGGTGGCACTTGGAGCAGCGGCACTAGCGGTGGTGAAGAGTGCCCTGGAGTGGGCCCCTAAGTTCCAGCTGCAGCTATTTCCCTAGTTCAGCCTGAGGAGCCACCTCCTCACCCAGTGCACCAAGCTCTCCCCTTTTCGAGGAAGGTGCAAGAGGGTGGAATTGCTGTGATTAAAGGGTTTCTGTCCAGGGTGTTCTGTCCCTGCCAACTTTGCCTGCCTGTCTCTTGGCCTTGAAGGCTAGTGGCAGAGCTGCCCGACACTGAGCCTAGTGGACCTGAGTGTGCTGTCACCTCCCTTCCTGTTGGAGGAAGTGGCTCTAGAGCTCCCAGCTACCCCGCTGCCCAGTTGAAAGCTGAGCCTGGGATGCCCTCCTCACAGCAACATGATCTGTGTATTTGACAAAGCCGGCAGGTGCTTGAAAGCCAGTGGAGCCAGATGGGCCCTTCCTAAGAGCAGTTCTATTAGCTGGTCAGGATCAGCACAACAGACAGAAACTGGGTTCTAGTTAAATCCTATTTCCAGCCTAGAAATCATGTGGGTATTCCCATCTAGGTCAAAGGAATATTAATCACTTGAGGTTTTGCCTTTTTTCCATTCTTTGTCTTCTCCAACCCACATTATCCATACAGACATTTTAATACTATTTTTATGGTTATATAATCTAACATGTAAGGCACTATCACTTTAAAAATTTATTTTATTGGCAGGCGTGGTGGCGCATGCCTTTAATCCCAGCACTTGGCAGGCAGAGGCAGGTGGTTCTCTGTGAGTTCGAGGCCAGCCTGGTCTACATAGCGAGTTGCAGGTCAGCTGGGGCTACAGGGAGACCCTGTCTCAAAAAGACCAAAAAAAAAATTATTTATGTGTGTGCGTGTGTGCCCACAGAGGCCAGAGGGAAGCTTTGGATCCCTTGGAGCTGGAATTACAGGTATTTGTGAGCTGCTGGATGTGACTGATAGGATCTAAACTCTGGTCCTCTTAACTTCTGAGCCGTCTTCTAGCCCCCTCTCACTTTCAAAGTAATAGAAAAAAGAAGGTTCTTCTCAGAGTGATGAGCTTCTACTGGACTGAAGTTTCCCTTTTTTTCTTTTTCCTTTTTTGGAGGGGGAGGTACTGGGAATGAACTCAGGACCTTTCACATACTAGGTAAGTACTCTGCCACTGAGCAGCTCCAGCCCTTTTTTGATACTTTTTGAGACAGGGTCTCCCTAAGTTACCTAGTCTGGCCTTGAACTTTGGATCCTCCTCCCTCGTTGCCTGGGCCTGAGGTCTGCTCAGCACCTCACTTTGGCCAGAGCAGCTGTTGTGAACACAGCCACCTCTGGTCTTGCTTTCTGTTTTCCTCTAATCCCCCTCTATGGCATGTCCTTGCATTGATCTCAGTTGCTGCTGGTCTTGGGTTGGGAATGGCCCTGGAAACTTGACAGCACCCAGACAAGGCTTGGCAAGAGCCCCACACCACCAGCCCCACCCACTCCTGGGTACCTCTAGGACCCTCTGGGCCTCAGAAGGGGATCACTTGGTCTTCCCAGGACAGCTCTTACAAGTGAAGCCAGGTTTGGTTTCTATTAACTCTGGCTTAAAAAGTGCCTTTAGCTGCTTTAAAGAGTCCAAGCATATAGTGTAAAGCAGCTACATGCGTTTATTTTCCTGATCTTTCCTGGGCACCGTTTTTCCAAACAGCAAACATACCAGAAGCACTCTACCGTACTATGTCTAGACCCCACATACCCCTCTGTGCCCACTGTGTGCAACAGGCTTTCATTCAGCACACCAGGCAGCCTCGTAGAGCACACAGGAGGTGTCTAGGCCGAGTTACACTAAGCACTTTAACCAAAACAAGCTCAGAGTGGTAGGTTGTTACCCATTAGGAGCCCTGCCCAGGTGAGTAGATGAGTTCAGGACAAAGAGGAACTTTCCAGGTTCCGGAGTGACAAGGTGGCAAGTACTCCCAGTCTACCACAGTGAGGTTGTCCTCGTCCATGCCTCCAGCCTCAAGCTCTCCATCCTGCTTAAAGATCTACAGGGAGTGATGGCTAGGAGAGGTGGGTGGGCCCAGGGTCCAAGCCACAACTCTGGGTCCCAGGAAGCATGCTGTAAACTGAGGAGAGTGGTCTGTTCACACCAGGACTCCCTGGTATTGGGAAGAAAGTGTCAATTTTCCTTCAGGTTCTTATTCTGTAAAGAATATGTATAAATATTTTGTACAAAGTCCTGTATGAAATAAACATGTGGTTCCTAATCTTTGTCTTTGTCCCAGCTGTTTGCCTAGAAACAGACCTGGCTATAGAGGCCTGGCCTTTGTGCTTGCTGTCTCCCACACTGGGCCCACCTCAGGCTTGTGGGCCTTGGCTTTGCCAGCAGACAGTGGTCCTGTAGCCCTGTTTCACCTATAAGTATAAACAATTTTCAGATAAAAGTTCTAGCTCCAGCAGCCCCAGAAGGTTGGGGTTGGCCACTGCCCTGGCTTGATACCCAGGAATGGTGAGAAGTAGAGAAAGGCAGTTCAGTTAACACTAAGAGAAATGGGGTTCAGTAACCTCAAGTCATCCTCAAGGTACTAACAGGAGGACTTGGGGTCGGGGCAAGAGTTCACAGTGAAGTAGTTCTAGTGTGATCTGGTTGGTCATGCTCAGGTCCAGCGTAGGCCAAAAAAAGCCCCTTTCACTATCACTTCCAAAGCTGTGTTGCCTTCCTCCAAGGTGATTGCTTCTCCAGGGCATAGCCTCCCTGTCAGGCACAGTTGACCTCTGGGGAGGGGTAAGAAGTCAGTGCTTTTTAGCAAAGGTGGGTTTTTTTTTTTTTTGGTCTTTTTGAGACAGGGTCTCCCTGTAGCCCCAACTGTCCTGGAATTATGTAGACCAGGCTGGCCTCTAACTCACGGAGATCCACCTGCCTCTGCCTCCTGAGTGCTGGGATTAAAGGCAAATGCCACCACACCTGGCGCAAAGGTGGCTTTTTTATTTAACTTTTGTGTGTGAGTGTTTTGCCTGCATGTAATTAATGAAGTGCACCAAGTTTGTACAATGCCCATGTAGGTCAAGAGGGCACTGGATCCTGTGGAACTAGAATTACAGATGGTGATTAGCTGCCGTGTGGGTGCTGGGAATTGAACCCTAGTCCTAACCACTGAGTTGCAAAGGTGTTTTAAATAGCCTGTTATATAGAAAATGTGGCCTTCACACTGAAGCAACTGTGGGTACCATCATTGCTAGGTGACAGGTGCAGAACACAATTGGGATGCTCTGGGCTGTTTCATATTGTAGGCCTTCACCTCTGAAGGCCAGCACTTGGATCTGGAACCTATCCCAGCCTGATGTGGAAGCAACACCTCTGCCCACATCACCCACTTTCTGTCTACTAAGGAGCTACTGAGAGCTGCCTCACCCAGGCTTCTAGCCTCTTTACATCCCCACTCCCAGGTAGGAGCACAGCAGCTAAGTCTCTGCCACCAGCCTGTCATGACCTTTGGTGTGGCAGCTGTGAGCCAGACAGGGCTGTAGGGACAGGGCCTGCATGTAGCAGGCCACAGAAGACTGGCAGATTTTATTGGCAGTCTCAGACGATGGCTGAGCACAAGGACTAGTGGGATTTGGGTGACTGGATAATGGAAGAAAGGGCATGTGGGAATCTTGATCTGGCCAGGTACAGTGGCTCACACCTAAATCCCAACGTTTTGGAGGCCAAAGCAAGAAAACTAGTGAGGTCAAGGCTAACCTGGACTATTGTCAACCCTGTCTCTAAAAACAAATGACAAACCTTGGTTCTTTGTTCAGGTTCCTGACACAGGGTCTGTAAAACCCTTGGTCTTTTCCTAGTGGAAAAGACGGTGTCATCTGAATTTTTACCTTTTGATTCCACTTGAGGCTATAGGTCCATGCAGGTGTAGGCTCCAGGGACTGGAGCAAGCCTGCCCTGAAAAGCCACATGCTCAGCATTGGGAGCTAGGAGAAAAGCCTTGGCCACCAGCAGTGATTTGCTGACTATAAGGATTGCATCCTGGGAAGACCATGTGTTGGGCATCGAGTGGGTCAATGAGTGGAGGGAAATCACCCACAACAGACATCCACAGCCAAGCTTCACTCACTCCTCTCCAGCCAACAGATATCTCGCCTGAGCTTTAAAGGCAGGATAGACTACCTCCCTGTCCAGCAGCTACATGTGTTCCTGAATTCACTGTTCCCCACCGTCAGATGCCCACTGAGAGCAAAAAAGGGAGCAGGCAAGACTTCAAGCCTCTAGCTGCTGCTTCTGGCTCTCTCCCCAACACCTCTGACTACAGACCCCTCTCTGCAAACCACTAGAGTCTGGGCTAATACTAGCCTATCAGCATCCTTGCCCTAGGAGCTGGACACACGGGTGCCTAGTCTGTGCCGGGTCCCAGAGCTAAGCCAGCCTTATCCTACTACCAAGGACTGACAGATGGCCTCCTGATACTGTTCTCAGCACTCCAGAGTTCACCATCCCAACTGTGTGGCGCCACAGCCCAGGAAATTCCTTCTCAAACACAGCACACTTCTCTTACTGGAAAACCACTTTAATTCACTTAATCAGCAGAAGGATATTCATGTTTTCACACATGCCAGTCTACCCAAGGCCCTGGACAAGTTCACAGTAAGCCTAAGAGGTGCCAGGCCTCCAGCAGCAACAGCAGCAAAACTCCCAGAGTGCCAGCAGGGAAAGGATGGAGTCCTTGGGGCTTGGGGCAAAAGGTGAGGAAGGGAGAATGGCATATCACTTGGAGGCTTAGAGGCTTTACCCAGCCAGGCTGCAGGCCAGGGCTGTGTAATTAAGGCTGTGTAGCAGGGGTGGGAGCTGCCCACAGTGATTAGGTCTAGCCAGCAACCCCAGAGAAGAGACAAAGGCGCTAGGACAGACATAATGACATCAGCTACTTCAACTGGGGCTCCTGCAACACATGTAGCCAACAAGCTGTCAGCGCAGCTTGAGGTCTTTGCCTTGGCCAAGCCTAAAGGTATCTTGGTGGCCAAAACCAGAGTTAAAGCCCCTGTCCTCATCCAACCCATCAGCTGCCACAGATGTGGGGCTGAGCCAGTGTGAGGACCTCCATCTCAGGCTCAGTGGCAGTTCTGACAACTGGGATGACAAGGAATCCCATTGACCCGGCAGCGGCAGCCCCCACTGGTGTCCCCAGGGCCCTAGAGGATGAAGAGAAGAGGTTGTCAGGGTGGTGAGGCCAGGCTGTCCCCAAGTCATGCCATCAGCCCAAAGCAGAGCCCACCTGAAGCAACAGAGCAGCTTCCCCAAAGGCCTTCCTGCAAAAAGAAGCCTCCTGGCCTCAACAACCTCAAATAGGCAGCAAGGAAGTACCCTCAACTGTCCCCACCATGCCCTTAAATTCAAGGTTTCCAAGGCCAAGTCAGAGCAGGGAAGGGGCTACGGTTCTTGTGTTCTGGATGGATCAGCATGTGGGCAGAGGGAAGGAGTTGCAGGTGCAAGCTCCCTCTGCCTCCAAGATCACCTGTACTGAGGCCGGCCCTGACTCCAGCAATACACCTAGTAACAGTGGTAGGACATACATTCAGAATGTGACACGCATGTGCTCAACACTTCTCTCCAACTTCTGACAAGTTGGTCATAGGCCCTGACACTGTCCCTATTTCAGAGGAAGAACTGAGGCTAAGAGGTGGCCAGTATGCACTACAGCCAGGGACTGGCAGTCTAACTCCAGGCTAACCCTTCCTCATTCTTGCTTAGGAAGGATGGCAGGCAAGCCCTGCTGCAGAGGCCTGGTTAGACGCTGAGCAGGCCGTCTGCCCTCAGCCTCCTTGGCACATATGCAGCCACAGGAAGGAGGCAAGAGACTGGCACAAAGAGCTCTTGAACACTATGGACATGGAGATTTGGGCCACACACCATTTCTCATCTTTTGATGTGTTTGAAATCCTTTTTAAGATATAAAATAAGGCCAGGCATGGTGGCACATGCCTTTAATCCCAGTACTTGAGAGGCAGACGCAGGCAGATCTTTGTGAGTTCGAGGCCAGCCTGGTCTACATAGTGAGTTCCAAGACAGCTGGGGCTACAAGGAGACCCTGTCTCAAAAAAAAGATGTAAAATAACTCATCCCTCAAGCCTGGCATGGTAGCACATAGGGAGCAGAGGCAAGAGGATTGCCACAAACCCCAGGCCAGCCTGGGCTACAATGAGACTGTCTCAGAAACAGAACAAAAACCAACAACCAAAAAAACTACAGGCAAGATGGATCAGCAGGTAAACACACTTCCCATGCAGGCCTGGTGACTCAAGTTCAAGTCCCAGAACGCACATAAAGGTAGATGGAGAGAACCAACTCCAGAAAGCTGTCCTCTGATCTCCACATGCATAACATAGCGTGCACATGCCTGTACTCACATACACAAGATGCACACATGCACATGGGTGCACAGTAATGAATTAAAAAAAAAAAAAAGCCACCTTCCCCCTCAAGTCATACTCAGTAGATTGGACTTGATCCATACTGTTTTCTGGTCCTACTCCAGACCCCACACCACCTGCAGCTCTCCCACGTCCTGGGGACTCACCCCAGGGCCCCAGCGTGGACCCTTGGTGACCCAGCAGATCTCAGTGTGGCAGACAGTGCAGCGGATCCAGTCGCAGCCATCCTTCTTCTGCACCACAATCCGGCACTGTGGGCAGTGCATAGCCTCGCCTTGCTGCAGCATCACCTGCAAAGGGTAGATGCTGGGGCCTCTGCAGCACACTCCCCAAGCCATGTGGGTTAGCTGCCACTTTGTCCCTAAGGTGTCCTTGCACCCAGACCCTCTTTCTGTACCTGACCCCCTTAGCCAAAGACCCACCTTCCAGTGGGTGTGTACCAGGAGTGAGACTGGGCCTTTGGGGTCATGTGAACCCAGTCCTTCCTAAGAAACCCCCAGACCTTCACTAAGACCCTGCTTACTCTCAGCATCTCTGTGGTCTGCCGGGCAGCCACATCATTCTGAGCCCGCAGGGCCAGGTCATCCTGATATTCCTTGCAGTTCATGCGCTCATGGATGGCCTGTGGAGTGAAAGGCTCTGGGTGAGATGGTTCCCTTGGGGCTTAAGCTGGGAGGGGTGGAGCAGACCTACCAGTAGCACTGACCACTTGAGAATCGGTGACAGCCCTCACTTTATACAGCTTACACCCATTTTACCAGCAGCACTGACCACTTGAGAATCAGTGACAGCCCTCACTTTATACAGCTTACACCCATTTTACAAAGGCACAGGGCAGGGAGGTGGAGCCAGGACCATCAGTAGGATCCTAGTATAAATACTTGTTTCAGGTGCTGATAGGCATGCTAAGTCTTAAGGCAGCTCCACCTCAGACCCAGGCTGCAGCCCTTGCTCCACCCAGCTCTGTCTTTACAGTCCAGCATCACAGCAAGGCCCAGCTGAATGAGGACAACTAGGCCACATGGGCCCTACCCCACCTTGCAGAGCAGGCAGTTGACTCGGGAGCACACGGGACAGGCGAACTCATTGACGTCATCCTCAAAGAAGCACCAGCCCCTGCAGTCAGGGGTCTTGCAATGGTAGCTGAAAGTGCTGCGGTTCTCTGCAATGGACATGCTCAGGTCCAGGAAGCGCTGATAGTCCTCAGGGGGCAGGAGCTGCACACATGGTCTTGTTGCTGGGGCTTAGAATCCCCTGAAGATGCCCTCCATCCACCAAATAACCTAGTCTCTCAACTCTAACCCAGTCCCAAACCCTTTTTTTTTTTTTTTGGTCTTTTTGAGACACGGTCTCCCTGTAGCCCCAGCTGGCCTGGAACTCACTATGTAGACCAAGCTTGTCGTGAACTCATAGGGATCCACCTGCCTTTGCCTCCTGAGTGCTGGGATTAAAGCTTTTATTGGCTTTTTTTGAGATAGGGTTTCATGTATCAGAGGCTGGCCGTGAAACCTTGATCCTCCTGTCACCACCTGCTAAGGGCGGGACTACACATTTGGCTCAAGCTCTTCTTCACACAGCCCTTCCAACACTGAAAACCTCTACTCAGTGCACACCCAGCATCCCAGCATCCTAGCACCCAAGGCTGACGCAGGATGGAGAGATCCAGGCCAGCCAGGGCTACATAATGAGATCCTAGTTGCAAACAAAAACAAACATCCACTCTGGCTAGACAAAGCTCTGACAGTGGATAGACATGGCCCAGCAAGAGTACTGCATTTTTTTTTTTTTTTTTTTTTTTTTTTTTGAGACAGGGTCTCACTATGTAGCCTTGGCTGGCCTGACTGAATGACTCAGAACTATGCCCAAGGAATTCATCATGGACAGAGAAAATCCTATAAAGAAAACTGGACAAAATTAATGGGCAATGATGGAAGAACAAACAGGTTAAATTCATATCCTGGAACAGGGCACAGTGGCACATGCCTGTAATTCCAGCACTTGGGAAGCTAAGGCAGGAAGATTACTGTGAGTTGAAGGCTAGCCTGCACTATATAGCAAGACCCTGTCTCTAAAACAAACAAGGGACTGGAGAGATGGCTCGGCAGTTAAAGAGCACTGGCTGCTCTTCCAGAGGACATAGGTTCAGTTCCCAGCACCCAAATGGTGGCTAAAAACCATCCATAACTCCAGTTCCAAGGGACCCAATGCCCTCCTCTAGCCTCCAAGGGCACTGTACATACATGGTGCACTTACATATATATATATATGCAGGCAAAATATTCATACGTATTAAATATAAATAAATAGGGGGCTGGAGAGATGGCTCAGTGGTTAAGAGCTCTGGCTGCTTTCCTAAAGGACCGAGGTTCAAATCCCAGCACCCACATGGAGGCTAACAACCATCCATAACTCCAGGTCCAGAGGAACCCTCTTCTGACCTCCAAAGGCATTGCACAACACAGGTGCACTTACATATATATATCTATGCAGGCAACATATTGATACGCATTAAATATAAATAAATAGGGGGCTGGAGAGATGGCTCAGTGGTTAAGAGCTCTGGCTGCTTTCCTAAAGGACCGAGGTTCAAATCCCAGCACCCACATGGAGGCTAACAACCATCCATAACTCCAGTTCCAGAGGAACCCTCTTCTGACCTCCAAAGGCATTGCACAACACAGGTGCACTTACATATATGCACGTAATACACACATAAAATAAAAATAAATTTTAAAAACACATACATTAAAAAAAAATCGGTGTTTTGGTATACTGTACTCTGAAAACAAGGTGGCAATGTGTGCATCATCCCAAACCAGTCTATGTGCCCATATAACCCCTACAAGTCTCTCACATAAGAGCCTCCCCTCCACCCCACCCAACCTGTGTTGAATAAAATTCAACTGGAGGCTGCTGGGGCCAGTTGAGTTATGAGTCATTTCTGACTTCTCCCTGATGCTCTGCCAGTTAGGTATATTTCCTGTTGCTGCTACTGTAATAAAAACCACCTCCACCACCACTCTACCAATCCCTGCCTCCTCTCTCTCTCTCTCTTACTTCCACACTTGACATCTAGGGCTTGGGCTAGGGGCTTCTAGGGACCCTTGGTGGGGGGGGGGTCTTGACAGGGGAAACCTCCAAGGAGTAACTATGGGGCTGGGTGCCAAGACCAGTCAGAGGACTTGGTGTCCCAGACCTCTCCAGGCCATACAGCAGCACATCTCAGCAGGGCCCAGGAGCTGACCCACTCAGAGGCCCCACACACAAGATTAGAACACAGCTGCTCTGACACAGAGAAATCCTCCAAGTTCTGCTCTCTCGGCTCCCTTTCCCCCTCAGCAGAATCCCTTGAGTTCAGGAGAGCTGGTAAAATTTGGGGGGACCAGGAAAAACAGAGTTATAGGAGATAGGAATGATGGGAAGGAAGATCTGGGGTTCCCACCTGGACCCTAGCCACTCTGACCCCACTTTTCTTTTTTCTTTCTTTTAAGCGCTGGTGTCATTATCAGTGGACTCTCCTGTGCTGAGCTATACTCACTAGCCCTTAATTTTTTTTTTAGTTTTTATATGTATCAGTGTTCTGCCTACATGCCTGTAGGTGCACCCATGTCATGCAATACCCAGGGAAGCCAGAAATGGGTGTTGGCTTCTCTGGGACTAGACTTAAGGACAGTTGTAAGCCACCATATGGATGCTGGGAACAAAATCCCAGTCCTCTGCAAAAGCAGCTAGTGCCATCTCTCCAGCCCCCAGCCCTGAATTTTTTAAGCCAGCCTTGCCATGTAGCTCAGTCTGGCCTTAAACTCTCCATTCTGCACAAGCCTCAGCAGTGCTAGAATGACAGGGCAGGCCCCTTGCCCACTCTGCTTCCCATGTGTCAAGCCTATCAGTTACCCTACAGAGGAGGAAATGGAATCCAGGAGGGGAAGGATTTGCTCAAGTCCCAGCAGCCAGGGAGGGAGCCTCACCTCAAATGGCCTTATTTAAGCACAGAATGTCAGCCACTAATCAGGTGGACTCCCATGTGGAATCTGGGCCTAAGCATGTGACTTGCACTGGCTGACGGGATGGCAGCAAGCTAGTCTGCAAAAACTTAGAAAGCACTCCTATGCCATGCCTGGAACCCTGAAACCTGACTAGCCAGTACTGTGTGAGCAGGCCCTGACTAGTCTGCCCATGGAGGGAGACTGAAGTAGACAGCTATCCCAGATGAAGTTAACTCATGTTGAGAACTGACTGAGCAGATGAGCAAGGGTCCAACCCTGACTAAGCAGATGAGTGAGGGTCTAACCCTGGTGCAGAAAAACCCCAGCTCTACTCAGAAGCACTATCTTGCAATTCACAAGCTTAGGTATTTTAAGTCACTAAGTCTAGAGTGAATGGTTACAATGCACAAGGCAATTGACACAGGCTGTCGAATGAGCCACAGGCACCAGCCATAGCAGCAATCTCCAACTTCAGTTCTGGCAGATGACAGAGCAGAGGCTATGTCTGACATGAGGTCACACAGCCAGGCCACAGCCACCAACGCACCCCACCCTCACCAGCTGCAGTCCTTGCTTCATGGGGAAGTTA
Source organism: Nannospalax galili (assembly GCF_000622305.1). Classification (NCBI taxonomy): domain Eukaryota; kingdom Metazoa; phylum Chordata; class Mammalia; order Rodentia; family Spalacidae; genus Nannospalax; species Nannospalax galili. The sequence continues at coordinate 275,068 of NW_008357491.1, forward strand.
AAAGTAACTGGTGTTTAACCTACTCCAAACAATCCTGCCCTGCCTGGGCCCGGGGCAGTCCCCATGAGGAGGCTCTTGAGACTTGTCTGCTGGGAGCCTAGGGATGGCATATGCTCCTGAGATGTGCCTGCTGCCAGCTCAGAGCCAGCTCCAGTGACTTGGAATTCCCTTCCTTCCCAGGTTATCCCTTCCCTCCATACCCCTCCTGCCTTACCGCCCGGATCTCTCTCTCCAGCAGCTTGCCTGGGCATGAGTAGGTATTGTCAATGAAGGGGCAGGAGACCTCTGCCTCCTGGCTGTTGCGGATGGTGCCCTGCAGGCACTCCCTGCAGGAGGTTGGGGGATATGACAGTTAAACTCATGTCAATCTCCACAGGGATTCTATTCCTCAGTCTATCTCCACAGGTATTTTACCCCTCAGGTGGCAGGATTCTAGGTTTCTTCCTTCTCCCTCTCAACAACTCATCACCAAGGCCCCACTTCCTTCCATGCAGCCCCCTGCTGCTCCAGACACAACTGCCCAAGTAACTGCAGTGACCTCCTCCCTCAGCGCCACCTCCACCTGGTGAAGAGCTCACTCGGCAGCACTGCAGCAATCTGCTCAACAGAGAGCAGAGCCCACCCCAGGGTTCTGTAAGGGCACAAGACTCCACCCTTTTACTGAAGCTTTGGTAAACACTGCTGGGGGAATGGGGCCACACCTGCAGAAGGTGTGCAGACACTCCCGCAGCACCACGGCCTCTCCAGGAGCCAGCACCGAGTAGCACACAGGGCACTCGGCCGGCTCAGTGTTCAGCACCAGGCTCCTCTGCTCCAGCTGGACATGCTGCAGGTAGTTTCCCTCCTGCTGCTGCTGCTTCCGCTGGGCACACGAGTGGGGCGGGGCCACCAGGCTGGTCAGGGTCTCAGTGGGTCAGGTAGGAAGTGGGACAAGGCCAGGGGAGGATGGGGCAACAGGGTGGTGGCGGGCAGGAGCTCCCAGATTGGGAATCTGGAAGGGTAAGCAGGAGCCCAAGGGGCCAAGGTGGGCAGGGTGGGGCTGCAGCAGTTAGAGCTAGGTGAGGGGACAATGGTGGCAGGGAAAGAAGAGTTCAGGGCACGGGAGGGCATCACAGGACGCACAGTCTGAGCAAGTAGGGCAGTGGCATGGCAGTAGTGTAAGGAGGGACAAAGCAGGAGGCAGAGCAAGGCTGAAGAAGGGCCTGGCTAACTGGGATCATGGTCAAGACAGGGCACACCTGCAGAGGTCAAAGGGCATGCAGGTGGGGTAGGGGCAGGCTGGGTGGGGGCACTCAGTGGTATCTAGAATTAGTACTTGTGGTGGGAACTGATTACTCTGGAGATGGAGAGAACAGTCACTCTTCAGGAACAGTAAGATACAGGGTCACAGGAAGCAACCCATGTGGGCGGGGGGGGAAGAAGGTGGGTTGCAAGGAGCCAGGGTGAGATTTTGGCTCAAGTGTAGTCACAATCACAGTCACAGTTAGGGTGTTGGAGTCACTGCCAGGGACACTTGTGTACATGGGGGTGGGGGCATCAAAGTGACGAGATAGAGAGAGTGAAGAACTTGGCTGTGCACCTCACCCAGGGAGTAAGTCTCAGCCACAGGTTGGCCTCAAAGAGAGAGGCAGCTCTTAGTCAAGTGCAAGGTTACAGCTTAGCAGTGTGATCACAAGAGCGGCAGTGGCCAGGGCACAGCAGTGTGCAGGTGGCTCCCTTTCTGGCCTAGGCCTCCCCCGTCCAGACTGCAGGTATCTGTCCCTGGACGTGCGCGCCCACCTGCTGGTACTGGCGCAGCGCCTCCTCCTCACTGGCCAGGCGTGCTCGCTCTTCCTCGTCTGGTTGGTATGAGGCAGGTACCTGGTAGGTCTCTGGCCTTGCACGACAGCACATCTCACACCCAGGCCGTGTAGGTTTGTTGATGAAGGTACACCCAGGGCACTGCCAGCCCACCTGGAGGCAGATGTGCTGAGTGGGGCTGGGCAGGGCAGGCAGGGCAGTGGGTATGCATGATGCAAGGTAGCTTACCAGTGGCGGCTCTGGCACTGCATCTGGCTGCCCTGGATCCTGGGGGGCCCTGGGCTTGGGAAGGACAGGCTCCAAGGGGCCCCGTGGCTGTAGTGTGAGGTCCTTGAAGCCCAAATCTGTGGGGGGTTGGGGGTGTGGATTCATGATGCCCACATGTCCACATGCTGAGTCAGGCAGGCACATCCCATCTTGTGTTGTCTCCCCACTCTGCAGGTTTCCAGCCTTACCCTGGCTACTCGGAGGGCATGGCTTTATCCACCCGTAACTGGACCTTTGTGACCACTCTCCCCTTTGAGGGATGGGCTGCCAAACACTGGCTGACTCCACTGTGCTAAAACAGCCAAGAGATGGGCCTGGCCTTCTCTAGTCAGTCAAGAGAGCCAGGGACCTGAGGACCTCAGGGCTGGGAAGGGCTGAGCTGTGGCAGCTCAGTGCCATGTCATTTGCCACCAAGGACAATGGTAAGCCCTCTGGTCCAGGAAAACTGACTGCACTGTCAATGATGAGCTGGTGAGAAGACTCAGCAGGTAAAGGTGATTGCCAACCTGAGTTCAATCCCTGGACCAACATAGTAGAAGGAGAGAACTTACTCATATAAGTTGTCTTCTGACCACACCATCAGGTATTGCATGTGCATGCCCACACATATGCACACAAAATAAATAAATGTAACTTAAAAAAAGGACTAAGCAGCCGGATGTGGTGGCACACACCTTTAATCCCAGCACTTGGGAGACAGAGGCAGGTGGATCTCTGTGAGTTCAAGGCCAGCCTGTACTTAACAAGTTCCAGGCCAGCTGGGGCTATGCTGAATTAATGTTAACTTCCTAAATTGGAGAGTTGTGCAGGTAATACAAGAAAAAGGCCTTTCTTTTTAAGGAACCACATACGGAAGTGCTTAAGGGAGAGGGAGAGCCTATTCCTGATTACTTTTGAAATGACTCATAGATAATTCTGCATAAAGAGATAAAACAAATGTTGGAGAGATGGCTCAGTGGTTAAGAGCACTGGCTGCTCTTGCAGAGGACCTGGGTTCAATTCCTAGCACCCACATGGTGGCTAACAACCGTCTGTAACTCCAGTTCCAGGGGATCCAATGCCCTCTTCTGACCATTGCACAACATAGGTACACTTACATGCAGGCAGTACACTCATACACATAAAATAAAAAATAAATTTTTTTTTTTTGGTCTTTTTGAGACAGGGTCTCCCTGTAGCCCCAGATGTCCTGGAACTCACTACGTAGACCAGGCTGGCCTTGAACTCAGAGATCTGCCTGTCTCTGCCTCCCAAGTGCTGGGATTAAAGGCGTGCACCACCACGCCTGGCTCAAAAATAAATATTTTTTAAAAAAGAGAAACCAAAGTAGTCAAATGCTACTATGTGAAGGAGCCACATGAGAACTATGGAAAATCCATATGCAATTCATTGTACAATTCTGCAGCTTTCTACAGGTCTGAAATACTGCAAAAGTGAAAAAGCTAATGCTAAATCCTAGTTATAGTAACATCATACCCAATATACAAACACAGAAAACTAAGAAACAGAGACAGCAATGAACTTGCCTAAGAAACGCACCCTCCCTCGTCCAATGCTCTTTCCCTGGACAGAGCCTCCCACTGTGGCCCTGACAGAAAGGGGGCTTCACCTTCCAGCATCCGCAGCTGCCGCTGCCGCTGCAGCTCCTGAGGGTTGAGCAAGGTGTTGCAGGCTGACAGCAGGTAGAGGTAGGCACTGTCTCCATTCCGCCGCACCCCGTGGGAATGCAGGGTCTCCTGATCTCGTGCCAGTCGCTGCCCAAACACCCACTGCTGCAGGCTGGGTGGGAAGCCATAGTCCAGGAATACCTAGGAGGCAGTTGCAGGTTGAATGTCAAATATCCACCCCCACAGTCACACATTTGAACACTTGCTCCCCAGCTGGGGTAGTGTTTTGGGAGACTGAGGAACCTTTGTGGGGGGAGGTCCAGTTGGCACAGGCAGCCATTGGGGGCCGGTCCTGAGGGTTAGAGCCTGGCCTGCTTTTGCCTGAGTTCTCTGCTTCCTGGCCACGTGAAATCTGCAGCTGCAAGCTCCTGTCTCCACAGACCAACTCTCTAGCAGCATGCCTTCCCACCATAATGCACTGGACCCTCTGAACTGTGAACCAAAATAAACCTCAAATTGCTTCTGTGTCATATTTTGCCATAGCAACAGAAAAGCAACCAATACAGGGATGGGGGGGGGGAACCCAACCCAAAAAGAAGAGTGGGAAGGAAGGACAGAGAGGCGATATAAGCGCAAGTGGATCCCACATTCCTCTAGCCCCAAACTCACCATATCCTTAAGGGAGGCCACTGTCATATCAGGGCGTACCATCAGCCAGATGGTGACAGTGTGCATGTGGGCATCCTCCACACTCACACACAGCCTGTGGAGAAGGGAAGAGCGTAGACGTGTTCATGTCTGTACATGCAGGTACCTGCACACACAACCCACTTGCCGGAAGGTCTCCCTGAGTTCCCACCCTGTCTTTCCTGCTCCATCAGAACCACTGCCTAGGCCTCTCACTGCCCTTTGTTTTTTTCAGGTCTTGAACTTTTATCCTCCTGCTTCAGCTTTCCAAGTAGCTGCCACTAAGCCCAGCACACTCCTTTTTTTTTTTTTTTTTTTGGAGTGGGGCACGTCTTTTGTTTTAAGACAGGGTCACATGTATGTCAGGCTGGCCTTGAACTCCTTATGTAGCTGATGATGAGTTTGAACTCCTGATCATCCTGCCTCTGTCTCTCAAGTGTTGGTACTGCAGCCTGTCCTGGGCTCCACTTGCTTGTCTCTTCTCTCCTCAGCCAATCACCAGCAGCAGGTGTTGACCACATGCTATAAATAGTCACAGCACTTAATCATTTAACTTTTTCCATCTGCCCCAGGCAGGACCTGTTGCATCCCTCCTTCTCAGATACAAACACACTGTGGAGGCTCTGCCTCTGGAGCAATCAGTAACTACTATGGCAAGACTTATATCCAAACAGAATCATTCCCTTTTTATTCCCACACTGGGGATTAAATGTAGAGCCTCCTACACCTGAAGCGATTCCTCCACCACAGGCCCACACATCCTTACTCTAGTACTTTAGGCATCAATTTTCTCAAGGATCCTCAAACTTTTTGTTGTTTTTTTTTTTTTTTTTTTGAGACATGGTCTCCCTATAGCCCCAGCTGCCCTAGAACTCAGTAAGTAGACTAGGCTGGCTTCCATCTCAGAGATCCACCTGTCTCTGCCTCCTGAGAGCTGTAATTAAAGATATGTACCACCACACCCAGCTTTTGCTTTGTTGAGACAGGATTTCACTACGCAGCCCAGGCTAGCCTGGTACTTGCCATCCTCCTGCTTGAGTAGCCAGTGCTCTTAACCACTGAGTCAACTCTCCAGCCCCAAGACTGGATTCTTAACCTTCAAATTTTCTTCTCCCAGCAATTGGAAACATAAAAGTATACATGGGGGCTGGAGCAATGGCTCAGTGGTTAAGAACACTGGTTGGTCTTGCAGAAGACCTGGGTTTGAGTCCCAGCACCCACATGGCAGCTAACAACTGTCTGTAACTCCAGTCCCAGGGGATCCGACAGCCTCTTCTGACCTCCGCGGGCATTGCACGACACGGGTGCACTTAACTACATGCAGGCAATACACATGTACACATAAAATAAAAAAAATAAAAATAAAAAAGTATACATGGTAGTGAACACTTTTTCCATAATCAAAGTGTTATGATTCCCAGAGGCTAGACGTGTTTAAAACCAGAAGAGGCAAATTAGGGAGGCCTTAGAACTACAAAGCAAAATCTAAAAGTTATACTGTTGTGAGGTATGGTGGTGCACACCAAAATTCACACTTGGAAGCCAAGGCAGGATTAAGTTGAAGACTAGTCTGGGCCACACAGTGCGTTCTGAATCAACCTGGACTACAAAGTGCAGCACTACCTCAAAAATCAAAAAGTAGGGCTAGCAAGATGGCTTGCTGGGTAAAAGCACTTGCCATGCAAGCCTGGTAATCTGAGTTCCATCTCCAGATAGCACAGTGGATGGAGAGAAGCAAGTCCCAAAAGTGGTCTTCTGATATCCACTCCTATGAGAAACTGAACCCTGCCCTACAGTTCACAGCTGATTAGGTGGTCATTGGGGTTTGAAGCTCAGTCACCTGGCATCAGAACCTGACAGGACCTAGTTTCAGTCCCCAGCACTGCAGGAAAAAAAGCTGACAGCCTGTTCACAGAGGCTCAGTTGGCCTCCAGTCCCCACCAGTGTCAGCTACACTCACCTGATGTCCTGTGTTGGGGAAGCCTCAGGCTTCACCTGCACCTTGAGGGGTACTCGCTGTTCTGCCAGCCAAGTGGCACACTTCATAGCAGCCTGTTCATCCCCTCCGGCCACTGCCCGGGCAAGGCTCAGGGCCATCTCCTCTGCTGAAGATGAGCACAGTGCAAGCAGGTTAACACCGGGTTTATTTGGGGAGGCTGGAGAGGTGCCCCTTGGGGCACACATGCTGCTTCCTGCCTCCTTAGTGAGTTCCTCCACCTGCAGCACACAGCTATTTTTAAAGCCCTTTTCTCTGGGTGGCCTTTTTTCAGTCCCTGCCCCCTGCATCCTGGACTCCTGGGATTCCACTTTTCCTTCATAATCACAGAGTTCCCCATTCACTCATTTATTTATCTCATAAGTATTATCTAACAGTGGTTAAGATGAACAGGGTCCTTCCCCTCAACAGTCCAGTGAGAAAACAGAAATTTAACAAGAGTGTTTAAATCAGACTGTGGTCCATGCTAGCAAGAACTGGGTAAGTAGGCCAGAAAATACTTCTAGGAGGAGGTAAGGGGAAACTGAGGCCTGAATGAGGGGTTGCTGGACACGCAAAGACTCAGTGAGGAGAACTGCTCCAAGAAGGATGAACAGTGAGCAGCAAAAGCTTTGGGAAGGAAAATGGCTGGATCAGAACAGGCAAGGGGTTACGTGCTTGCCTAGCATGCATGGGTTCAGTCCCCAGTGTAAGGGACAGAACAGAAAAACCTAGGGGGTTCCAGTATAGTGAGGGCAAGGTGAATGCGGGTGGTTCGGGACTCTGGCCTTGTCCTAAGAATAGGACAGCAGGGATTCCAACAGACCAGGCCAGTCACACTGCCGATGTTCATTTCCACAGGGCTGCGTGAAAAGGCCAGGGGTAGACGAAAGTAGGATTCCCGCCCCGCCCCACTCGAGTCAAACGCAGGTCCGTCCCCTCACCCACCAGGAGGTCTCCGGGTTCAATGCTCTGTCCACTGAGTCTCCCAACCCTCTCTCTGCACAGACCCGGCCCAGGGCCCACTGCCACCTGCTCCAGTCGGTACCCACCTTTCTTGGTCTTTTCGTCCATTTGACTTGCCTGCGCCCATCCCCTCGGAGAGGGCTGCTGCTGCTTCCGGGAAATGCTATCTCGGGATGACCTGGGGCAGAGCGGGACCAGCAGCGACTCAGCCCGGCCGGCCTCGCGCTCGGCCCAAGCCCGCTGCGTGCTGCGGCGTCCCGGGCAACATTACACCGCCCGGGGCCCAGAGCCGGGGTCAGGCATAGGGAACCGCTCAAGGGCCCCGCGTGGAGCCCTGGAAGGCACAGGAGGCCCCGGGCCCAGGCCCCAGAGGACGACCGAAAATGCGAACCGAGATAGAGAAGCCGGCCCGGACGGGCGTCCCCTGGCATCCGGAACCTCAACCTCGCGACGCCCGCTCCCCGGAAGGCAGCAGGAAGAGAAAGCGAAAGTGGCAGCCCCGGAAGTGCCCGAAAGTGGCGGGCGCGGGCCGGAAAGTCGTCTCCTCATCCGGACCCAGTGCGGGCTCACCGGCTGGAGCCGGGGACCAGTCTGTCCCCGGCGCTCACCGCCGCGGGGTCTCGGCGACCTCGGCGATCACGGCGCTCAGGTCTCGGCCCCGGACAGTCTGCAGGCGAACCAGCGACTTCCGCCAGCGCGTCCAGCGGAGGGGCGGGCCCTGACGGCCCAGTTCCACTGCTCTGCACTGTTCAAGAGCTGCTCACTGAGCAGAGTGCCCTTGAGCTCCGTTTACAGGCGAGGAAACAGAAGCTCTGAATGTTTATAACTTCACCATAGCCACACAGCCGGGGTTGCATTCCGGTGTGGCAGATCTACCGGTAACCTGTAGACTTGTCTCTAGATGTTCATTACTCAGTATTTGCCTGGCAAAGGCTGGGAATCATTTTTCAATTTTCCAGCCCTCCTTTCATTTTTTGCCCACGTTTCATTCCATAGTCTAGTAGATACAATGAGATCACTAGCAAAATAGACAACAGAAACTGTTCTCTTCTACACCTGCCCCCATACCTCATCCTTCCAATCCCTCTCGTGTCCATGCAGCTTCAGAGCATCCAATGTAAATATAAATCAAGGGGCTGCAGAGACAGTGAGTCAGTTAAGTGCTTGCTGTGCAAGCCTGAGGACCTGAGTTCAATCTCTATTGCCCATGAAAAAAACGACATGAGCCAGGCATGGTGGTGTGAAACCCTCCTCCTTGGCCCCCCTGCCCTGGACTCCCGAGACCCCTGCCCCTCTTTAGGAGTAACTGTTCTTTTTTACTTCTGTAAACTGCTTGATTGCTTGGCTGAAAGGACAAACTGTATTAACCCCATTTTGACTAGCTGTTTCAGGCAAGCCTGAACAAGCCCAGGCATGTTGTAATCTCCACCTACCACCCCCACTCCAGGAGGCTATAGTACCACCCCCACTCCAGGAGGCTATAGATCAAGCAAGCCCAGGCATATAGCAGCCTTATAAGGTAGGAACAGAGACTTCTGGCCCCACAGATAACAGTCAGCACATTCCACAGCCCTGAGGGTAGCACCCACCAATAAGAAATTTCCAGGACTACATCCCTTGTAACAATTCAAAAGTGTGTTGGAGTGTGCGGGCTCCTTGGACCAATCAAGATGTGACTCTATTATTCTCCTCCTCCCTTTGTCTAAAATCTATAAAAATCTTTCTCCCCCTGCAATCGGGGCTCTCAGTTCAGCTTGGTGGGCGAATGCTGTAATTCTTCCTTGCTGATTGCTCTGGGAGCCCAAGCTTAAGCCTGAATACAATTTGTTCAAATAAAGACTCTTTGTTCTTGCATGCTCTCTGGACTCCGTGGTGATTCTTGGGGATCCATTCCCTGGGCACAACATTTGGGGGCTCGTCCGGGATCCCCAAGACCACCCCACCACCACCACCACGGGACCCCAGAGTGCTGAGTCTGCCTGATCCAATCGGTGAGTGTCTCTTGTCTTTGTGTCTTTTGTCTTTGCGTGCTTCTGGTCTTTGGGCCCAGTTTGAGATTGCCTGTTGGAGGTCTAGGCGTACACACTGGAAGGTCCCAGGCTGTGAGACTTGGGAAATGTTCCGGACCCACCTGGTGGGGATTGGATCCCCTTGGTAAATTTGGAAGGATGGAGCAGGTCACACCCGCGAGGAGGCGAGAGGCCATTGTCCTACTTTCAGTTTAAGGCGCCAGTTAACCGTGTGTTATTCCTGTGTGCGTTTGTGCTTTCTGTTTTGTGACTCTTACTGTATTGGAAGAAATGGGACAGAGCCAAGTAACCCCTCTCAGCCTTTTCCAGGATCATTTCTCGGAATTCAAAGCCCAGGCTGATAGCCTGGGCTTAGGAGTAAAGAAAGGGAAGCTCTTTGTGTTTTTCAGGAATGAATGGCCAACTTGTGGAGCCAGCTGGCCTGAAGAGGGAACATTTGACCTGCCTACCATCTACAGAGTAAAGAACATAATTTATGGCTGTCCAGGCCACCCTGATCAGGTCCCTTACATCACGACTTGGCAGGTTATGGTGGAGGAGCCTCCAAAATGGTTAAAGCCGTTCCTTCATCCTCCCCACACTGGCTCAATGCTGACTGTCCTTGCTCTACAGGAGGATGAGCAACAGAAAAATGAAACTAAACTCTCCGCCCCCCTCTACCCTGTCTTGCAAGGAGGCACACGGGAAGAACTCCTGCTTGAGCCACCCCCCTATCAGCCTGTTCCACAAGCAGAACCTCAGGATGTTCCAGGCAAGGCGGAGGCAGCCCCACCCCAGGAGGCAGAAGGACACCCTCCCCAGACACGGAGGAGAGTCCAAAGGGGGCAGCCACAGCCGGAGGCAGACTCTACTGCCTCCCTCTCTGGGCCGTGGGACCCTTCATTGAAGCAGGGGACCAGCAGATGCAGTATTGGCTATTTGCAGCTAGCGACCTTTACAATTGGAAGTTACAGACGGCTACATTTTCTGAAAATCCCCACGGTTTAATTAATCTGTTAGAATCTGTCTTATTCACCCACCAACCCACATGGGATGATATTCAGCAGCTTTTTCAGGTCCTGTTCACCACTGAGGAGAGAGACCAGATTCAAGTTGAAGCCTGCAAATTGGTCCCTGGGGTGGATGGGAATCCTACCACCAACCAGGCCCTGATTGATGAAGCTTTCCCCCTAGCTAGACCGAATTGGGACTTAAATACGGCTGAAGGTAAGGAGAGGCTCTGGGTCTACCGCCAGACTCTAATGAGGGGTCTCTGGGTGGCTGCAAGGGGCCCGACCAATTTGGCCAAGATTAGTGATGTGCAGCAGGGGAAGATAGAAATGTCAGCAGCATTTCTAGAAAGGATTCTAGAGGTGTTCCGTACCTATACTCCCATGGACCCAGGAGCACCTAAAAATAAAAATGCAGTGAGCCTGGCGTTCGTGAACCAGTCAGCACCTGATATTAGGCGCAAATTGCAGAAATTGGGCAGACTGACCGATAAAACCTTGCCAGAACTTCTGGGAGTGGCTGAGAAAGTTTACAATCACCGAGAGATTCCTGGGGACAAACAGGCCCGGGTCGCCACTGCTGCCAGCACCAAGCAGACCTGTGACTTTTCCAAGATTTTCCTGGCCATGTCGACTAGGTCCCTGGGTGAAAGAGAACGCCAGCTGTGACGCCTACCTGCTGAACAAAGTGGGAAATGCCCAGAAGGGCAACCAAAATTGCTGAGAAACCAATGAGCCTATTGTAAGAAAATGGGCCATTGGAGAAAGGAATTTCCAGAAAGACCGGCCAGACAGGAGCAGGTCTGTGAAGGAATACAAGTCCTGGAGGTTGGGGAATGGAGCGAATAGGGAGGACAGGGTTCAGATCCCCTCCCTGAGCCCAGGGTAACTCTCAGAGTGGAGGGGACACTCGTGAGCTTCCATGTAGACACAGGTGCTCAACATTGTTAACAGAAACCCAAGGGAAATTATCAAACAAAAAGTTCTGGGTACAGGGAGTGACTGGCATAAACCAATATTCATGGACCACCCGAAGGAAAGTGGACCTAGGCATGGGCCAGGTGTCCCACTCCTTCCTAGTCATGCCAGATTGCCCCTACCCACTCTTAGGTAAAGATGTGCTTACCAAAATTGGAGCCCACATCCATTTTTCACCTAATGGGGTACATTTAATAGATATAGGGGGCCACCCCATTCAGGTACTGACCTTGCAACTGGAAGATGAGTATCAACTGCACCAAAGGCCTGGCCCACAGCCAATGGAGGAGATTTCTGTTTGGCTGCAGGAATTCCCCTTGGCCTGGTCTGAGACTGGGGGAGTGGGGCTGGCAGTCCACCGGCCACCCACCTGGGTAGAGCTGAAACCGGGAGCACTTCCTGCTCGAGTGAAGCAGTACCCCATGTCACATGAGGCCAGAGCAGGGATTACCCCACACATCCGGAGGTTAAGAGACCAGGGCATCTTAGTGCCCTGTCAGTCTGCATGGAATACACCTCTCCTCCCAGTAAAGAAGCCAAACTCAAATGATTACCAGCCAGTACAGGACCTGAGAGAAGTAAATAAATGGGTCATGGATATTCACCCCATGGTGCCCAATCCCTATACCCTCCTGAGCTCCTTGTTGCCCTCCAGGAGCTGGTATACTGTACTAGATTTAAAAGATGCCTTCTTTAGCCTGCCCTTAACCAAGGATAGTCAGCCATTCTTTGCCTTCAAAAGGCAAGATCCTGAGGTCGGTTTCAACGGACAGCTGACCTGGACTCACCTGCCTCAGGGATTCAAGAACTCGCCGACTCTCTTTGATGAGGCACTTCATGAAGATTTGGGTGAGTACAGGTTGGAACACCCCCAGCTCACCCTATTGCTGTATGTAGATGAAATCCTCATAGCTGCTGCTGACGGTCTACTAGGTCAGCAAGGAACTAGGGATTTGTTGGAGACTCTGGGCAGGCTAGAATATTGGGCATCTGCTAAGAAGGCACAAATGTGTCATCGAGAAGTGATTTATCTAGGGTACATTCTAAAGGAAGGACAAAGATGGCTCACAGATGCCAGGAAAGAAACGATGCTGAAAATTCTGGTCCCCAACTCCCGGAGAGCAGTGAGAGAGTTTCTGGGATCTGCAGGGTTTTGCCATCTCTGGATCCCAGGGTTTTGGGATCAGCAGGGTTTTGCCACCTCTGGATCCCAGGGTTTGCTGAATTGGCTAAGCCTCTCTATGAGGCTACAAAAGAGAATGAGACTTTCATTTGGACGGGGGAGAAAGGACCTTTAATGAAATTAAGCAAGCCCTCCTGACGGCCCCAGCTTTGGGGCTTCCCAACGTCACCAAGCCTTTCCACCTCTACATAGATGAAAAGAAAGGAATAGCCAAAGGGGTCCTGACTCAAACGTTAGGACCCTGGGATAGACCAGTGGCATACTTGTCTAAGAAACTTGATCCAGTAGCTACAGGATGGCCACCATGCCTGCGGATTATAGCTGCTACTGCCCTTCTAGTCAAGGATGCAGATAAATTGACATTAGGGCAGGTACTGCACATCACCACTCCTCATGCTATTGAAGGAGTTCTTAAGCAGCCATGGACCACTGGTTGAGCAACGCCCGCCCGAATAACCCATTATCAGAGCTTACTTCTTAACCCTCCCAGAATTTGGTTCCTCCCAAGTACCGCCCTTAACCCAGCCACCCTGCTGCCCGACCCCAACTTGGACGTGCCCCTGCACAATTGTGTGGGGATCCTGAGCCAGGTACATGGGCTCAGAAATGACCTGACCAATCGGCCATTCTCCGATGCAGAAGCTACTTGGTTCATGGATGGTAACAGTTTCATGAAGGACAGGCAGAGGTATGCAGGGGCGGTGGTGGTAACTGAGACTGAGACTGGGTGGCGGCTTTGCCTGTGGGGACCTTGGCTCAGAGAGCCGAGTTGATAGCCCTGACTGAGGCTCTTAGGCTTGGAAAAGACAGGCGGCTGAACGTTTACACGACAGCCGATATGCCTTTGCTACAGCACATGTGCATGGAGCCATCTACCAGAAAGGGGTCTGCTCACAGCGGAAGGAAAAAACATTAAAAATAAACAGGAAATTCTGGACCTGTTGGCAGCTCTATGGCTACCTAAAAAACTGGCTATTATACACTGCTCCGGGCACCAGAAAGCCAATACATCCATAGCTCGAGGAAATCAGAGGGCAGACCAGGTTGCCAAAGAAGTAGCTTTGGAGGCCTTCCAGATTTTGCCAATCCAACTGCCAGATCCTGCCCCCCCCATCCTACCTGATCAGCCTCATTACCCCCAAGAGGATATGAAGCTGATACACAGACTCCCCATGACCCAAAAGATCGATACTTGGTGGCATACAGGAGACTGTAAAATTATTCTGCCAAATGACTTAGCCAAGGACCTCCTCACATATATCCACTGAACCACTCATCTGGGCACCAGGAAAATGGCTGATCTTTTAAGAAATGCTCATTTAAAAGTCCTGAATCTCCACCCACTTGTTGATGCAGTCGCCTCTGCATGTCTTATTTGCAAGCTGACCAATGCTGAGAACCATCCTAAGGAAGAAGGGGCTCGAATGAGGGGCTCTAGACCAGGGGCCCACTGGGAGATGGACTTTACAGAAATTAAGCCAGGCAAGTATGGTTACAAATATCTACTAGTTCTGGTAGACACTTTTTCAGGATGGACTGAAGATCCCCACCAAGCATGAGACTGCTCAGGTGGTGGCCAAGAAATTGCTGGAGGACATTTTACCCAGCTATGGCATCCTAGCCCTTCTGAGCTCTGACAACAGGCCAGCCTTTACTTCACAGGTAACCCAGGAATTAGCTAGGATATAGGGGGCAAGATGGAAATTACATTGTGCATACAGGCTCTACATTGTACACACAGGCCCCAGAACTCAGGACAGGTAGAGAGGATGAATAGGACTCTAAAAGAGACCCTTACCAAATTAACCATGGAGACTGACGGGGACTGGATGGCTCTCCTTCCCTTTGCCCTGTATAGGGTGACGAACTCACCCTATATGCTAGGATTGACCCCCTATGAGATCATGTTTGGAAGACCCCCTCCTATCCTCCCCAGTCTAAGAACTGAACTAATTGCAGAATTTGATAACCGACAGTTGCTTGATTCCCTAGAAGTGGTGGTTCAGGCACATAGGGACGTATGGCCCCAGCTGAAAGCTATCTATGAGACTGCTCCCCTCCTACCCCGCACAACTACCAGCCTGGCGATTGGGTCTATGTCCGCAGACATCGCCGAGAGTCCTTGGAACCTCGCTGGAAAGGATGGTACATAGTGCTCCTGACAACCCCAACTGCGGTAAAGGTAGACAAAGTTGCCACCTGGATTCATCACACCCACGTCCGACTAGCAACTTCCTACCCAGACCCAGACTATCGTTGCCCTCTGCCAACCTCTACGCCAGATCCTATGACATGGAAGGTCCACAAGGACATGGACAATCCACTCAAGCTAAGGCTGTGCCTCTCTTGATGTTTACCCTGCTGTTTGGAATGAACATATAACCCTCATCAACCTTACAATCTCACCTGGCAGCTCCTGGACACCTCTACTGGAGACATCCTGGTCCAGACATCCAAGATTGCCCCAATAAACTCCTGGTACCCAGAGCTAGGCTTTGACCTCCACCACTTGCTCCCTGGACAGAGCCATTGGAGGCTACATCATGCTTATTACTATGTCTGTCCTGGGAGCAGAGGAAGGGACTGGGGGAAACGATGTGGGGGAGCCAGTGGTTATTTTTGTAAATCCTGGGACTGTGTGAGCACGGGAGACATCTATTGGACAGCCTCCATTAAAGATGATCTTATCAAGGTGTTCGTAACAACACCCCTGATGCCATTTATTGTGGGTGGAGGGTTAGAACATGTCCTACAAAAACAGGCTGCAGCCCTGTTAAGGTGGTGTTTACTGATGCAGGAAAAAGAGACACCACTTGGGAGGTAGGGAAAACCTGGGGATTGAGAACTCTCAACCCGAGCCCAGCGGGTTCTTCACTATCATCTTCAGAAAGGAAACCCCCACCTCTCTGATACCCCAAGGTGTTGGCCCCCATCTGGTCTTAGTGCCCCTAGAACCCAACTCCAGCCCTAAGCCCTTGCCTTTGAGGGAAAGTACAACAATCTTTGGGAGGACAGCAGTAGCTGCGGGGACACCTACGGCTCCACCCCCAGGCCACACTATTTGGCCACTCGTCACCTCCACTTTTGAGGTGCTCAATGCCTCCAAGCCAAACCTAACTGTGGAGTGCTGGCTCTGTTTGAGTGTCCAGCCACCCTTCTATGTGGGCATAGCTGTAATAGGTAAGAATTAATAGTAACCAATGCACCTGGGGACAGCAAGGAAAACTTTGTCTCCAGCAAGTAACTGGGGCAGGAACCTGTGCCCTGCCCCCTGGTGCCCAGGTCCTGCCAGGGCTATGTAACCACACAGTCTCTATTTCAAATGACACATTACTCTGCCACTTCTGGATGGTGGGCTTGTTCTACTGGTTTGACCCCCTGCATTCACGGGGCCATCCTTAACAACATGAAAGGTTACTGTGTCATGGTACACCTATTCCCCAAGATGACTTACTATGAGGAGACCCAGATGGAAGTAGCCTACCCACCCCTTTCCACCCCCAGAACTAAGAGAGCCATAGGGACAGCAACCGTTTTGTTATCCTCCTTAATTGCCCTAGGTATAGCTGGGGCGACTGGAGTGGGTACTTTGGCCTTAATTTTGCAGGCCCAAAACTACAAGGCTCTCCAGGTAGCGATTGATGCAGATCTCAGGAATCTGGAACAGTCTGTAACTAAATTAGAACAATCCCTAAACTCATTAGCTGAGGTTGCCTTACAGAATAGAAGAGGTCTTGACCTCCTCCTTATGCAACAAGGGGGCTTGTGTGCAGCCCTGAAAGAAGAATGCTGTTTTTATGCTAACCATTCTGGTGTGATTAGAGACTCTATGGCTCTGCTCAGGAAACGTATCAAGGGTAGAGAACAAAAGGACGCTGGGTGGTACAACAACTGTTTAATTGGTCTCCCTGGCTCATCACCTTGCTCTCAGCCTTAGCCGGACCCATAATCCTCCTCCTATTAATGTTAACTATTGGGCCATGTATCATCAATCAGCTGACTGCCTTTATTAGAGAACGGATGAGTACAGTATAACTCATGGTCCTGAGGTCCCAGTATCAGCCCTTGGACCCCCTCATTAAAGACCCCAACACAGACCCATGATTGGGTCATCCCTAGTTACTAGGAGAGGGGTCCTCTGGGTCCCCCTGCCCTGGGCTCCTGAGACCCCTGCCCCTCTTTAGGAATAACGGCTCTTTCTCGCTTCTGTAAAACGCTTGATTGCTAGGCTGAGAGGACAAACTGCACTGGCCCCATTTTGACTAGTTGTTTCAGGCAAGCCTGGACCTGTCCAGGCATGTCATAATCTCCACCTACTACCCCCACCCCAGGAGGCTATAGATCAAGCAGGCCCAGGCATATAGCAGCCTTATAAGGTAAGAACAGAGACTTCTGGCCTCACAGTCTACAGATAACAGCACATTCCACAGCTCTGAGGGTAGCACCCACCAATGAGAAACCTCCAGGACTACATCCCTTGTAACCAATCAATTCAAAAGTGCGTTGTGCGGGCTCCTTGGACCAATCAAGATGTGACTCTATTATTCTCCTCCTCCCTTTGTCTAAAACCTATAAAAAGCTTCCTCCCCCCTGCAATCGGGGCTCTCAGTTCAGCTTGGTGGGTGAATGCTGTAATTCTTTCTTGCTGATTGCTCTGGGAGCCCGAGCTTAAGCCCGAATAAAGACTCTTTGTTCTTGCATGCTCTCTGGATTCCGTGGTGATTCTTGGGGATCCGTTCACTGGGCACAACACTGGCACACCACTTTAATCCCAGCACTCGGGAGGCAGAGGCAGGAGGATCTCTGTGTGTTTGGGGCCAGCCTGGTCTATATAGTGAGTTCCAGGCCAGCTGGGGCTACAGGGA
>NW_008357491.1:293224-315360 GCF_000622305.1 Nannospalax galili
TCGTGTTGTGCAATGCCTGAGGAGGTCAGAAGAGGCTGTCAGATCCCCTGGGACTGGAGTTATGGACAGTTGTTAGCTGCCATGTGGGTGCTGGGAACTGAACCAGAATCTTCTGCAAGAACAGCCAGGGCTCATAACCACTGAGTCATCTCTTCCAGCCCTAGCATTGTCTCTTTAACGGCTCATTCAACTTGGATGTCATTCACCTTAGTGGGTAGATACTGGATATAATATTAGGTTCCAGACTGGATGGGTCAGTGGTTAAGAGTACTGACTACTCTTCCAGAGGACCCAGATTTGATTCCCAACACTCACATGGCAGCTAACAATCATTTGTAACTCCATTTCCAGGGGATCCAGAACCCTTTTCTGACCTCCACGGGCACTGTGTGATACAGGTACACCTACCTACATACAAGCAATATACTCATACACAAAAAATAAAAATAAAATATATTTTTTAAAAGATTAAAAAAAAAGGGCTGGGGATATAGCTCAGTGGTAGAGTGCTTGCATAGGAAATGCAAGGCCCTAGGTTCAGTCCTCAGCTCCGGAAAAAAAAAAAAAAAAGATTAAAAAAAACAAGAAGGCAGGCGCGGTGATACATGCCTGTAGTCCCAGCACTTGGGAGGCAGAGGCAGGTGGATCTCTGTGAGTTCAAGGCCAGCCTGGTCTACATAGTGAGTTCCAGGACAGCTAGGGCTACAGGGAGACCCTGCTTCAAAAAGACACCCCCCCCCAAAAAAGAAGAAACTTAGGCTCCCACTTGGGGACAGTTCCATATCTGTGTGACCCTGCATAAGGGCTTCCCTGTCCCTGGATCTCAGTTTCTTCCTGTGTACATTGGTAGTCATGGTGGCTCCCTCCCTCTCACCAGCTGTTTAGAGGATCTATACAGATTAGCAGTTATATATAACACATCACACCAAAGTTAGCAATTTAAAACAATGTACCACACATGGTGGGTGGGACACATCTGTAATCCCAGGACTCTGGAGGTAGAAGCAAGATAACAGATGTTGAGACACTCTTTCAAACAAATACCCCAACAATAATCATACATGACTTCACATAGTTCCTGGGGGTTAGGAACTGGGAGCAGCTTCTTAGGTGGTTCTGGCTTGATATCTCTCATGCAGCTGCAGTAAAGATGTCGGCTGAGCTATATTCCCAGCACAGCATCTACCTCCTTCCTTCTCTCCCTCCTTCCTTCTCTCCTCCTTCCATTTCTCCCTCCCTCCCTCCCTCCTTTCTTTTCTCCTTCCAACCCCCCAACTCTCTGTTTTGTTGTGGTGGTATCTTTTCTTAAATTTATTTTTTTATTTTATTTTTTTTTCTTATATTTTTTTAAATTTATTTTTACTTTATGTGTATGAGTGTTTCACCTGCATGCATATAAGTGCACCTGTGTGTGCAATGCCCACAGAAGTCAGAAGAGGGCTGTTAGATGCTCTGGAGGGGGAGTTAGGGATGGTTGTTAGCCTCCATGTGGGTGCTGGGATTAGAACCTGGGTCCTCTGCAAGAGCAGCCAGTGCTCTTAATCACTGAGCCATCTCTCCAGCCCCTATTTTTATTTTTCAATTATTTATTTATTAACCACATACTTAGAAGAAACATTTCATCACAACAGCATTGACACATTCAGTGGTATCTTTTTTTAATTAAATTTTTTTTTTCTTAGACAGGGTTTCCCTGTAGTCACAGCTGACCTGGATTCACTATGGAGACCAGGCTGGCCTTGAACTGAACCCAAAGAGATCCACTTGCCTCTGCCTCTCGAGTGCTAGGTAAAATTTATTTTTATTCTGTCAGTGTTTTGCCTGCATCTATGTATGTTCACCACATGCATACAATGCCTATGAAGGCCAGAAGAGGGCGTTGGATCCCCTCTGGATCTGGAACTGGAGTTACAGATGGTTGTTAGCCACTACGTAGGTGCTGGAAACCAAACTTAGGTCCTCTGCAAGAACAGCCAGTGCTCTTAATGACTGAGCCATCTCTCCAACCCTCCTGTTGTTTCTGAGAAGAGTCTCACTGTGTAGGCCTGGCTGGCCCAGAATTCACTATGTAAACCAGGATTGCCTCAAACTCACAGAGATCCACCCACCTCTGCATCCCAAGTGCTGGGATTAAAGGCGTGTGCCACCACACCCAGCCTTGTTTTTTCATGTGTATAAGTGTATTGCTTACATGTATGTAAGTGCACCTGTATCATGCAATGCCTGTGGAGGTCAGAAGAGGGCTTTGGACCCCCTGGAACTGGACTTAGAGATGGCTATTAGCTGCCATGTAGGTGCTGGGAATCAAACTAAGGTCTTCTTCAAGAGCAGCCAGTGCTCTTAACCACTAAGCCATCTCTCCAGCCCCCTCTTTTTTGTTTCAATTATTTTGAGACAGGGTCTCCCTGTAGCCCCAACTGGCCTGAAACTCACTATGCAGACCAATCTGGCCTTGAATTCACAGAGATCCACCTGCCTCTGCTTCCCAAGTGCTGAGATTAAAGGCGTGAGTCACCATACCTAGCCTTCTCTGTTTCTTAAGACAGGGTCTTACTATGCTAGCCTGGAACTCACTATGTAGTCCAGGTTAGCCTCATACTCATAACAATCTTCCTGTCTCCCTCTCCTGAGTGGATATACCACCACAACTGGTTCCAGTATATGGAGATACATATGTTTTATATATGCATAGATTTTTACTCATCCCATCAAGAGAAAATCCACTTTACTGCCTTCTGAACTAAACTGTGTGTCGTGCTCTGGCCAATGGAACATGCTGTGACAACATAGCACATGCATCAGACTAACCCTCTCTTGCTTTGTAAAACCCTGAAACTACTGTTATGGAAAAATCAGAGACCAAGAGCCAAAGTCATGGAGGAGAGGGAGTTTTAATTTAACACTAGCAGCACTGCACACGAGTCTTTCTGCAAAGAAGTCAGCGTCCCCCACTTCAAGTTTTTGGGGGCGTTTATACTCATGTGAAGAATGCAAGCAAAGGACAAATAATACATATGTGGTAAGTACGTAAGTGGTTTACAGGTGACACATGGTCATAAAGGATACAAGAATGGGGCAGACTGGGAAAACAATGCCTTCTATAGGGTAACTGCAGGAGTTGGAGGAAGATTCCTGTTTACTTCCCCATTCTTATTATCTTATCCTGGGTCCTTTCAGGGTCCAAAGTTCTTAGCAAAAATTACATTGCAAGAATTTCAGCAACTCTTCCGGGCCTTTACTTTCTATTACACTACCACATAGTGTGATGGCTGAGTCTGTAGAGGATGCTGCAGGATCCATTGGTGCTGGCATATTCCCCTTAACAGACTGATTGCCAGGGAGAGGCCATAGGACCACTCAGGGAAGTGTGGGAAACTGTTAGGGCCGATTCTGGAGAAAGATCTATGGAAACAACTAATGCTTCATGCAAGGGTGATGATGCCAAGCCCTTCTTGTTCAAAAACACTTTACAGAAAAAAGAACTCACTGGGGCCCAGGGAGATGGCTCAGTGGCTAAAGCACTTGAAGAGCAAGCATTAGGACAGGAGTTCAGATCCCAGCACACATGAATGCAGGGTGGATACCTTGGGAGATGGAGAGGGGAGATCCTCAGAGGAATCTGGCTGATGAGAACAACCATACCCAGGAGCTCTGGGTTTAATTAAGAGACTCTACCTTGGGGCTGGAGAGATGGCTCAACAGTTAAGAGCACTAAGTGCTCTTGCAGAGGACCCGGGTTCAATGCCCAGCACCCACATGGTAACTACGAACTGTCCTTAACTCCAGTTCCAGGGGAATCCAAAGCCCTCTTCTGACTGCTGAGGCATTACAAGACACGGGTGCACTCACATACACGCAGGCAATACACTTGTACACATAAAAATAAAAATAGTAGGCTGGGCGTGGTGGTACACGCCTTTAATCCCAGCACGTGGGAGGCAGAGGCAGGCAGATCTTTGTAAGTTTGAGGCTAGCCTGGTCTCCATACTGAGTTCCAGGATGGGTGGGGCTACAGGGAGACCCTGTCTCAAAAAGACAATAAATAAATAAGTAAATAAATAAATAAATAAATAAATAAATAAACATTTTAAAAAAGAAGAGAGACTCTACCTCAATGAATAAGGTGTGTGACTGCCAGTGGGGCAGCCACAGGACCTGAATGGATTATCATGGAACTGAAAAAGGACCAGGGGACTCCTGCGGTTTTATTTCTTTACTCTTATTTCTTCATCCACACACTCATGGAAAGCACAGGCAATTCTGTTTTTACACTTATATTCCTAACAACTACAGTTGAATGTTTACAGAGCAGTGAATAATAATAAAGTGGCTAGAATACAGCAATTTAGCAAAATACGAGCAAAATAACAGTACCATCATAATATGCCTTGAAAGATAAGTGTTTCCTGAGAAACTAGGGGAGTACTGGCATTCTGGAGATAACTCCTCAGCAAGCATTCCTGCATAAAGTTTCTCATGAGAAAAGAGTCTCCAGGCATACGTGTTCAAGGTACAGCCCAATTTTCCAAACATTTTTTAAAGCCATGGGAACACTATTTCACAGCCCCTTCAAAGGTGGAAGAGTGATTAAGGATGATTCTAGGCCTCCACCTCCAGCCTCCACATGTGTGTACATGCACATGCATGTGAAGTGCTCACACAGGATAATAAAAAAGGAAAAGAACTTATTGAGGTCTCGTGGGCTGCAGTGTTTCCAAGCCACATTATGGTTACACCTGAATAAAGAAACAGCCTGGCTCTTAGCACTCATTCAAAGGCCAAGAGTGAAGCTGAACTCTGAGCACCTATTCCTTCAGATGTCTCACCTTCTTGGGCCAGACTTCACTCATTCTTTTATTTAAACAGTATCTCCAGCCTGAGTAAAAGTTAGGATCTACCCTTATTGGAGAATCTTGCCCTTTGAGCCCTAGGCCTTGAATATCACACACACAATTACAAACAGACTTCTCAGTTCTTGTTTTCAATGAGAAAAACACACTGCTTTTAGCACTTAGCTATGTTAATCATGTACATCCATATTCATTCACTGTCTTGGGTGGAGGGCTTAAGGGTAGATGCCCAGGTCACAAGAAGAGCACATGGCTCAGTGAACTAGTTGCATTATAACACTTTGGTTGCAAGGTTAGGTAAATATCATTGTCCAGATTATGTTCATATTGTAAAAGTCATTCCTAAAATGGGCTAGGTACTATCCCCTGGCCCTTCTCAGACAAAGAATCTGAGGTGTAGAGTGGTAAAGGAATTTGCTGAGGGCAAAACAGCTGGTGTGTACCAAAACAAGGATTTAATTCGGGCAGCGTGACTCAAGTGCTGAGTTTCCAAGGACTACAGTGTCACCCTCCTCCTTTGTGTACTGTGCCACATGTGCCAGCTGTCTCCAGGGACAACAGAACCAAGGGCTGAAGGAGTCTATAAAGCAGGCATCCTGCTAACAGCTGGGAGAACCAGATCTACCAAACTGAAATCCACCCTGTTCACTGACTCCTTGCTTCATGCAAAATATATCACCTCCAGTTTAAGTGGACTCTTTTTTTTTCCCCAGGACTGAGTGGAACCTGGAGCCTAGAACATGCTAGGTATGAGTTTTACCTCTGAGCTCCAACCCCAGCACTCAACTGGGAGTTTCCCACCTGAGACCCAAGGCCTCTAGAAGAAACAGAGCATATGCAGAAAGAGCAATGGGGAAATCTCCTCATAAACCACTTGGCCGGAGTTGAGACGTGTCTGGCTTTCACGGTGGGGCCAGCATTTGAAGGCAGGGAAAATCAACAAGGATAATGGAAGGTAGAACTCTCCCAGAGAAACGTATCTATTTTGTTGTTGTTGTTGTTTTAGAAGTAAAGAAGTAAGTTTTTTTTTTTTTTTTCATTACAGCTTTAACATATTCAGTAACATTCCAGAGCAAGGATACATCTCTTTCAAAGGTGGCTGTAAAGTTTTAGGTTCACAGTTGAATTAATGCAGTCATAGAATATTGAACTCAGTATAAACTCCTGGAGAGAGGCCTGTGGGTTGTGCAGGCCCAGGGAAGCAGAGGGCGGTGAGGGCCAGGCTAGGCCCAGAGGGCTCCTGGGGACCCCAGAAGGAACTGGGTTGGTCTGGATACAAAGGATCAGGAAGCAGTGGTGGTTCCCCCGGTGTCTGGGGCGCAAAGACAAGGAATGGGACAAGACCCAGGCTGGGAGGACAGACCAAAATGTATCTATTTTACCACTCTGCTTTTATTAGGCACAAGGTGAAAATACAGAAAAAAAGGTATCATACTGACAATTGGCCTGGGTGCTGAGACTCCCCAGAGCAGGCCCTGAGACTTTCTGTGTAGCTGTGAGACAGTCCCTACCTAGCCCTGGCCCTCCAACCTTGGTGCTTCAGTCAGGGGCCAGAAGGGTGAAAAGGCCTGGACGCTCCAGAATATTCCTGAGTCAGATAAGAAACAGCCCCTTTGTTGGAATCTTGCCCTTCTGGCCTGAACCTTGGGCCCGGCTGTGCCAGCAAGCAGGATCTCCAGATGGGAGGCCAGAGACTGACAGCACAATCCCAGCCTGACCTGGGCTTGTGGTCCTGAGTCACAGGGTAAGGCCTGAGGTTTTGGCATGGGGATGTTCCCTTTTATTAAGGGTGCAGGATACAAGGCAGCTGGGTCATTGGTGAAGGGGGTTGTCCTGTGGACAGAAGACCTAGCACTAGCGCAGTGAAGGCCAACCCTGGTTTGAAATGTGCCCAGAGCAGACACTGGCCTGGGAGCCTGAGGCAATGCAGCAGGTCAGTCAGCAAGATATTTTTGTCTCCCTTGGTCTCTGCTGTTCCCAGCACCTAGAACAGGGCTTGGTACCCAGGGAGCATCATCCCACAGTACCTGTGGGAGAGCTCAGGGGTGCATAAAGCACACTGCCCTTTTCTCCCTCTAGGAGGGCACTTAAGGTTTGGCTCAGCCCAAAGAGCCAGGTGAAAGCTTGGAGGACACCACTCAACCCCCAGCTTGCTGCTGAGGGACCAGAAGGGAGGCCCTAGCCATACAGGCCTACCTCCCCTTCCTCAGCCTCCTCCAGCCCAGGGCCATCAGGGACCACCTGGTCAGCCTCCCAGCGGTGGGACCCAGAAGGAGAGATGCAGTGGGGGTCCTCCCGAAGCCAGGGGTGCAGCAGGATGCCTGAGGCTGCCAGCCGCTCTGAAGGCTCCCTGCGAAGGAGGCAGCGGATGAGGCAGCGGGCTGGGGCTGATAGGCCCTCCGGCAGAGCGAAGGTCCCTCGACGGATCTTGCCAAAGAGCAGGGCTGGTTCAGAGTCCTGGAAGGGGTAGTGGCCGGCCAGCATGGTGAAGAGCGATACACCCAGGCTCCACACATCAGCTGCTTTGCCGGAGTAGGAGGGCTGGGAGCAGAGGATCTCTGGACCCACGTAGGCGGGGCACGCATGCTTGTCCCACAGGGAATCGTCTGGTCCATTCAGCACACAGGCATCCTCCAGGTTTTCCAGCACCAGTTTTGTCCTGGGTCATAGATACAGGAGTTGGGGCCTGCCAGGAACCTGGCACTACTCTCCACAGGACTGCCTTCTATGAAACTCAAACTAGAAGCCTGCTTGGCATTTGACAGACATGAGCCAACCGGTGTAGTGGGGAAATCTTTCACAGAAGAGGCAGGCCAGGCTCAGGGAGGTTAAAGTGTTTCTCAAAGTCACAGAGCAATCACATATAAACTAACATTACCAGAGGGTCAAGTGTTGCCAAATGGCATGTCTGGGAGGGGACTGAAGGGGTTAAGCTTTCTGAAAACAGAGGCAAACAGGGAGGAGCTAAAAGGAGAAACAGGAAGTGTACCAAACTGCACCAGCCCAGCCTGAAAAGGTTATGACTAACAAGTTTCTGTGTACAGGTTATTTATCTGACTCCACTACACCTGGGCTTTGGCTCGGCTTTCTCTCCCTCACTACACCCAGTGCACCAGACACCACTTCGAAGCTCCAGAGCCTGGGGCTGCCACGGAAATCCTGGCTGCCACTCATCTGGAGCCAGGGCTATAAACTGCTCAGGTCATCCGCAGGAGCCCTCTCTCCTTCCTCTTTTGCCTCAAGAGAAGCCAGAAATCTCTCTTTTTTAATTATTTTTTCAGTGCTGGGGATTAAATCTAGGACCTTGTACCTGTTAGGCAAATGGTCTACCACTGAGCTACACCTCAATCCCAGAAATCATTTTATAATGCAAAAGTCCCAGGTTTTAAAATGTTGACAGCCAATTTCAATTAAATACATAAAAAGTGCTGAGCACAGTGGTGCTCGCCTTTAATCCTAGTACTTGGGAGGCAGAGACAGGAGGATCTCTGTGAGACTGAGGCCAGCCTGGCCTACATAGTGAGTTCCAGGCCAGCTGGGGCTACAGGGCTACTCTGTCTCTAAAAACAAAAACAAATCAACAAAACCACAAACAGGGTTGGGGAGATGGTTCAGTCAGTGAACTATCTACCTGACTTTGGATTCCCAGCACCTAGGTGAAGCTGGGTGTAGTGTTGTGTGCCTATCCCAGAGGGCAGAGATAGAAGGAACTCACTGGCCAGTCAGTCTAGCCAGTTCAATGAGACATGTCTCAAAAAGTAAAGTGGAGGGCAAGAGAAGACACCTACCATCAACCACACACATGTATGCTGCATGCACACATATACACACAAAAATAAATTTAACCAAATAAGCTAGTATATTGTGTTGTCTTTTTTCCTCTTTTTTTTGGTCTTTTTGAAGCAGGGTCTCCCTGTAGGCCTTGAACTCACAGAGATCCACCTGCCTCTGCCTCCCAAGTGCTGGGACTACAGGCGTGTGCCACCATGCCTGGTCTTTTTTCCTTTTTTTTCTTTCTTTCTTTTTTTTTTTTTTGTCTTTTTGAGGCAGGGTCTCCTTGTAGCTGCAGCTGGCTCGGTTTTTCTATGGAGACCAGGCTGGCCTCAAACTCACAGAGATCCGCCTGCCTCTGCTTCCTGAGTGCTGGGATTAAAGGTGGGTGCCACCACGCTGGGCTTATCCTGTGTTTTTTAAAAAAAGCCCACACAAAGCTGGGTGTGGTGGCTCACATCTGTAATCCCAGCACTTGGGAGGTAAAAACAACAAGATCAGTTCAAGGTGAAGCCAGCCTGAACTACATGAGATGTGGCCTTAAAAACACATACACAGAGCTAGAGAGCTGGCTCTGCTCTTGCAGAGGACCCAAATTTGGTATTCCCAACATCCACATGGCATCTAACAATCATCTGTAACTCCGGTTCCAGGGTATCTGGTATCCTCTTCTGGCCTCCATAGGCATTGCACACATGTGGTACAATTATATACACACAGGCAAAACACCCATACACCTAAAATCTTTAGAAAAAAAATTTTTAAGTTGATATTCAGCTGGGTGTGGTGGTGCACACTTTTAATCCCAGCACTGGGAAGGCAAAGGCAGGTGAATCCTGTGAATTCAAGGTCAGTGTGGTCTCTATAGTGAGGTCCAGGCCAATTAAAGCTACAAGGTAAGATCCTGTTTCCAGAGAGAGAGAAAGGAGAGGAGAGGGAGAGGGAGAGAGAGAGGGCAAGAGAGAGCGAGAGCGAGAGCGAGAGCGAGAGAGAGAGAGAGAGAGAGAGAGAGAGAGAGAGAGAGAGAGAGAGAGAATCCAGCCTGAGCTAGAGACTAAAACAAAAAACAAATCATGAAAGTGATGCCTCCTGGGGTCTGCCTGTGTAGGTGGCCCATTAGTAAATCCCTGATACTATTTATTTGTGTACCTCCAAGTGTTGGGGGAGGGAATAGGATGGTTGGTCCCTCTGTCCCCCAAGCAGAGTCCTAATACTTATCTTATAGCCAAAAAGTACTAATTTTCAGTTTCACAGAAAAAGTTCCCCTGGGAGAGGAAGGTTGGGTGATATTTTTTGGCTACTGCTTGCACCCTTGCAATCCTGGAGCCACCTCAATCCTGACCTTTCTCCCACCAACAGAGACAGCCTCAGTGTGACAATGGGTCACCCACAGTCACCCAGTATGCCCAGTCAAGCTAGCCTGCATTCTCCAGCTCAGAGTGGGCTCTGGAGTGAGATCTGGGTTCAAATCCTGTCTCTTCCATTTATCTTATTGTGGGATCTTGGACAAGTTACTTGTCCTTGGTTTCCTTATTCATCTTGTGGGGATAACAGCAGAGCCTACTCCATAGTGGCCAGGATACAGGCCAAGTCAGAAAATACAGTGGTACCCTTCATCTCTATCAGCTCCTGTAACTGGCACAACCATAGCACTCTACCCCAAGTGGCTTTCACATCACTGAGTCATATTTGTCCAGAGAGGAGAGAAGTGGTCAGTGGGTGCTTGATTAGGTCCATTTCCTTTCCCTCTCTTTTTTATTTTAATTAATTAATTAATTAATTTTTTTAGGTAGGGGCTCACTGTATAACCCTGGCAGAGCCTGGAATTCATAGATCAATCAGGCTGGCCTCAGTCTCACAGAGATCCACATCCCTCTGTCTCCAGGGTCCTTGGGTTAAAGGTGTACACTGGCCTTATCTTAGTTTTTCAATTTTTATTTATTTATTTATTATTTATTTATTTATTTTGTCTTTTTGAGACAGGGCCTCCCTGTAGCCCCAGCTGGCCCGGAATTTACTGTGTAGACCAGGCTGGCCTTGAACTCACAGAGATCCAACTGCCTTTGCCTCCCAAGTACTGGGGGTAAAGGCGTGCACCACCATGCCCGGCAGTTTTTCAATTTTTGTATTTTTTATTTTTTTAATTTTATGTGTATTCGTGTATTGCCTGTGTGTATGTGAGTGCACCCGTGTCGTGCAATGCCTTGGAGGTCAGAAGAGGGCTTCGGGTTCTCCTGGAATTGGAGTTAAGAATGGTTCATAGCTGCCATGTGGGTGCTGGGAATTGAACCCAGGTCCTCTGCAAGAGCAGTCAGTGCTTTCAACCACTGAACCATCTCTCCAGCCCCAGTTTTTCAATTTTTTTTTTGGTCTTTTTGAGACAGGGTCTCCCTGTAGCCCCAGCTGTCCCGGAACTCACTATGTAGACCAGGCTGGCCTTGAACTCACCACGCCCAGCTTAGTTTTTCAATTTTAAATCTGCAGGTGTATATGTGCACGTGGAGGGGTATACATGTGGAGGTCAGAGGTCAGTGTCAAATGACTTCCTTGATGGGTCTTTATTGACTTACATACTTGTTTTTTTGTCTACAGGGTGGCTCAGTAAACCAGGAGCTCACACACCAGCTAGACTGACTGGCCAGTAAGCTCTGAGGGTGCACCTGTCTTGTCCCTCCTTCCCCACCCTCACCCCAAGTGCTAGGTTTACACACTTGCCACCACACATAGCTGTTACTGGGTGCTGGGAATTCCCTTTCTGGGCCATTCTTTTGGTGCTGGGGATAGACGCCAACTCCAGGGCCTTGGACCTTCTCTACCACTGAGCTCCACCTAAGCTATAGGCTTCTCTTCTGGCCTAAATTACTCTGCCATCCTTGGCCTCAGTTTTCCACATGGCCCACTTCTCAGGTGCCTCTGGGGTCACACTTACCGCTCACAGTTGCTGAAGACAAAGCGACGCAGCTTGAGGTCCCGTAGGACTAGACCATGATGGTGGCAGTGGGCCACAGCTGCAACCATCTGCTGGAAAAGCGCAGCAGCCTCAGGTTCAGGGATACCACGACGGCTGCGCACCAGGCTGTGCAAGTCTCCGTGGGTCTGAGGGAAGAAGGTGTAGAGGAGCTGGGAGCCCAGCAAGACGTCAGCGGGCCGGGCTACATGCTCATGGGTGGGCAGCCTCATGTAAGGCTCCAGCACCGTGCAGGCTTTCCAGGCTGGGTACATCTGTGGGCAGAGCAGAGCATGGAGTGAGCATGGCTGAGGACCTGGGATGCCAAGCTGGCCTGGCAAAGGGGGACAGCCAACCCTTTCACTAGACATACAGGATGGGGTTTTGCTTAGCAAGCCACTCAGCTCTGACAACAGCCTTCTTGGCTGACTTGCCCCATTTCACAGGTCAGGAAGTCCAAGCCAAAGGGCAACAAACAGCACAGCTGGGATTGGAACCTGTGTGTCCACCTCTGTGCTCTAAGTGCTCTCCTGTGTGGCCTTATGCCTCTGACAATTGAATGAAACCAGGGTGTAACCAAAACAGAAAAGCACCCCTGGGCTGCGCAGTGCTCGCACAAGGCTAGCCCAAGAACAGCCTACTCAATGGCCCACATGAGCCCATGGCTAGCTGACTAGACGCACAGCCACAGCGGCCCCTGCTCTCCTGGTACCCAGTGTAGCACAAGAAAGCCCACAAATTCTGACAACTCTAATATCTGCTAGCAGAACCAAAGAAAAATGCTAGAAATCAGACAGTATTTTAATTTATTTCACAGTGTTGGAGGTTGCACCTAGGGCCTGTTGGCTGAGACAAGTGTGGGATAGCAGATAGTATTCTAGAAGGCAGCACCTATTTTAGAAAGTGTAGGCCACGTGTGACTCAGGGGAGGTGACCTGAATGACTGAAAATGCCCAGGGGAGAAGCTTCTCATGTTGGGTCACAGGCAGTGCAAAAGCTATCAAGAGCTCAGCCTGGTCTTTTGAAATGCAAGCAAAAGATAGTGTGGCCAGAATGGGGAAAGGGATGGGGACCTATGGGAGGGGCGGCAAGGCAGCTGGGAAATATGCTAGGGCCTTAGAGACATTAAACACACACCTGGAAAGGGGTCCCATTTTACTGATAGTAAAACTGAAGTTTAGAAAAGAGAGGTGACTTGTTAGAAGCCCCACAACCAGCCAACCATGGCAGAGTTGGTATGCTTCCTTGGTTTGTCTGACTTTAAAGTCCTTGCATGCCTAATATATATGTATTTAAGTATTTTATTTATTTTTATTTTATGTGTATGAATGTATTGCCTGCATGTATGTAAGTGCACTCATGTCATGCAATGCTCACGGAGGTCAGAAGAGGATGCTGGATCCCTAGAACTGGCAGTTGTTAGCTGCCGTGTGGGTGCTGTGAACTTGGGTCCTCTGCAAGAGCATCCAGTGCTCTTAACTGCTGAGCCATCTCTCCAGCCCCTGACTATATATATATTTAATCCATGAAAAATATAAAACATACTTCCTTTAAAAATAAATAACTGGTGTGCTGGAGAGATGGTTCAGCAGTTAAGAGCACTAGCTGCTCTTGCAGAGGATTGGGGTTTGATTCCCAGCACCCACATGGCGGCTACCAACCGTCTGTAACTCCAGTTCCAGCGGAATCCAGCACTCTCTTCTGGGGCATTACATAACACAAGTGCATTTACGCACATGCAGGCAATACACTCATAAAATAAAAATAATAAATAAAATATTCAAAAAAATAAGCTGGGGTGGCAGGGAAACAATAAAAACAGACTACTTTTTCTTTTCCCCCTATTCCTGCCCTAGTGCCTTTGCATGTACCCTACCTGCTACCATGATACTCTGCCTTTGGACTCCCCATACCTCTTCAACTCCCACAATTCACTGTCCCTTGTCATGTCCAAATCCCTCCCAGACTTCTTCGTGTCCCCTACATCCCATACCCCTACCTCCTTTCCCTGCTTCCACTTAGAATTGCCTACTCCCTTCTGATGTGTGTGTTTGTCTGTCTGTCTGTGTCTGTGTGCCTGTGTACATGCCCATGTGCATGTGGAGGCCAGAGGAAAATTTCAGGTGCTATTCCTCAGGTGCCAAACTTTTTTTTTTAAACTGCGATAGGGTACAGGGTCTCTCACTGACCTGGGACTCACCAAGTAGGCTAGGTTGGCTGGCCAGTGAGCCCTGTCTCTGCCTCCCCAATGCAGGATTACAAGTGTGTGGCACCACACCCTCTTTAAAAAAAAAAAAAAAAAAAGGTGTTCTGGGGAATACTGACTGAGCTATCTCCCCAGGCCCAGCCCCAGCTTCTCTTTTATCATCCACATCCCTCACTGGAATGTCAGCCTGAGGACAGCAGCACTGGGCCTGTGCCGGTTTTCTTTTCTCTTTTCTTTTCTTTTTTTTCTTTCCTTTTTTGTTTTAAGACAGGCTCTCCCAGGTTCCATCTCACAGAGATCCACCTGCCTCTGCTTTCTGAATGCTGGGATTAAAGGCAAATGCCATCACGCCTGGCTTTTCTTTTTGAGACAGGTTCTCAGCATGTAGCTGAAACTGACCTCAAATTTGAGGAAATCTTCCTGCCTTAATCTATCAAGTGTTGGGATCACAGGCATGCGACACAAAGTCCTACTTGGAAGCCTTTCTAGGCACAGCTTGGTGCATGGTGTCACATACAGTGCTCCACGAAGCTTTGTAGCATTGATGAATCTGAAGGTGACAGTCAGCTATAGATAGCTCTCCCTGGCACTGGAGGAGCACATCTCCCATTCCAGTGGCTCCCTGATGATTCCAAAGACCTGGAGCCCCATTAACCTCTGTAGCTTCTCCAAGCCCAATGTGGTCATTTCCCTCAGGACAGGGCACCCTTCTCAGTGAACAACACTATAACAGGAAGAACACTATAAGACTCACAGGACTGGAGAGGTGGCTCAGTGTTTAAGAACACTTGCTGTTCTAGAGGACCTGGGTTTGATTCCTAGTACCCACATGGTGGCTAACAACCATCCTTAACTCCAGTTCCAGGAGATCTGACACCCTCTTCTGGCCTCTTTAGGACATTGCATGTACATGGTGCACTTCCATACATGCAGACAAAACACTCATACACATAAAATAAAAATTTAACAAATAAAATAAAGAAGGATACCCAGAGTCAGGGCTCCTGAACCCATAGGATACAGCCAACCTAGAGCCCAGGTAAGGCTAGGTGGACCCAATCTGCTGCAGGGCTGGAGCCAGACTACTCCCACGGGTCCCACAGCCTCTCAGAACATTCCCAAGGGCTGTGTGGCCACATGCCTTCCTATTTCCAATTCTCTTTATGCCTCCCTCCAAGGGCAAGACTGCCCTGATTGTGACCTGAAGACTCATTCTAGCTCAAGGAACATGGCTCTGGGCCCCATTTGCCAGGCCCAACTTGCTGGTGACACTTCTGAGATGTGGCCACCACAGCTGAGTCCCAGCCCCTATCTGTAAAATAAGTCCAAGGAGAGCACTAGCTCAGGTCATGTGGGGACAGAGACTGCACAGCCTATGCCACTAACAGTGTCCCTTTTCTCATCTCTACCCATCTTGCTCCTGACCTGCCACTGTGCTGTGGGCCTGCCTTCAGGGACCTTGGTTCTGCCCTTTTCCTGACTTCTTCGGCCAGGAATCCTCAAACTTCATTTCCCCACATCATGTCCTAGATGCTAGGCCCTATGCTATGTGACATCAGGCATGGTTCTTGGGTGCTTCCTCAGTCTTCTTCCTGTGAAGTGGCCACAGGTTCAGCCATCACTACCAGAGGCTCGGGAGTACAGATGCCTTTCTCTATACGGGCATCCACAGCCCACTGGGAGCTGGCTCCTTCCTTATGCTCTGAGGCCTGCTGCAGCCAGCCCTCATCACCCACCCTCTCCATTCTGACCAGCACAGGCCCTTTTCATACCTCTGAGGTCCTCCCAGGCTTTGCACAGCTCCCCCTTCCCTTCCTTCATTTCCACCTGGCCAGCCCTACTCAGCCTTTGGGGATACCCCTTTGAACACTTTGGAAGTGTCTCCACTGTTCTGTTGACTATGGGGTCTACCAGGTGGCATTTATCAGGGCAGAGCCTAAGTTGAGAAGGCCCAGTGGCTGGGCCAGAGGCTCTCTGGCTGCTTCCCCAGTAAACACAGGAATAAATAAGCATCAAGGGCCTCAGCCTCCCAGAAATCACCTGGGGATCAGCCGCTTTGCAGGCCCCTGGGATGCTGGGAGAGACCCCACAGGACATACCTTGCAGGTGAACTCCCTGCCAGTGGGGCAGTGCAGGGCGGGGTAGGTACAGCTGCTCTGTTCGAGCTCCAGAAGCACATAAGGCCCCAGCTGGGTGGCAGGGGCCACAGCAGGTGCTGGGTCTGGAGCAGGGGATGGACTGGCAGGCAGCAAACAGGGAGACAGCTCTGGGTCCGGCCCACTTCGAGCTCGTTTTAGGACTGGACACTCGGCATCTAAGTTATCACCTAATTCCAACGGCTTCTTCCTGTAGGGGCCACTAGCAGGAGCAACCAGAGGGGTGGCTCGCATCTAGAGAGAAGGAAAGAAAGGCTGTTTGGTGGCCTGTCTCTTCCCTGCTGCTGGGAAGGCACACGGGTTAAGACTCTCCCAACAGAGCCGGGCGTGGTGGTGCAGCCTTTAATCCCAGCACTCAGGAGACAGAGGCAGGCGGATCTCTGTGAGTTTGAGGCCAGCCTGGTCTACACCGCGAGTTCCAGGCCAGCTGGGGCTACAGAGAAACTGTCTCAAAAGCAAACAACAACAAAAGACTCTCCCAACAGTTGGAGGCGAGTGAAACAGCACCGTCGGTTTTCACCGAAGCTCCCTGGGAATGTTGCATCTCAGACGCAAGGGTTGCTTTAGACTTGGTAAATAATTCAAAAAGGGAAGATGGGCACAGGGGCGCACCCCTGCACTGCCAGCCCCGAGTTCCCGGCCCGCCTCGGGCCCAGGGCCCCCACCGAGACGGCGGAGTAGCTCAACGTTTTGGCGTGCGTGCGTGCGTGTGTGTGTGTGCTGCAGACACCCAGGGCTCCCGAGGTCCCTCTTGCCAGGCTTCAGGGAGGTCCCCTCTCGGGATGGGTACCTTGTCCTGGGGTCCCGCGTGGGTCTCGGCACCGCGCGTTTCAGAGCCGCTGGTACACGCGCGGATGGAGCCTGGCCCGCCGGGCTGCGGCTATCTCGGGGTCCGCGGCTCGCTAGCACCCAGACCCCAGCTCTGCTGCGTGCAGAGCCGGCGGCGCTTCAGCGTGTGCGGCTGCCCGGAGCGCGGGCTCCGCTCGGCCTGGCTGATGTAAACCTGAGCTAATCCGCGCCGACGCCCTGCGGGGAGGGATTGCACCATCCGCGACCCGCTCTCCGGTCACCGGCAATCCGAGCTCCGCCCACCCACTCCGGCCACCCCAGGGGTCTGCTCTCCGCCCACTCTCCTTACCATATTACTTTGAATCTATGGGGACGATATCCTAGTAGGGGAAGAAAAAAGAAGAAAAGTAAAGAAAGAAAAAGAGCAAATGCACACTGGCTATACTAAAACCCTAATAAGATTTAGGCGAGAAACTCCATCCTCCCCATCCTCTGAGCCATCCTCTCCCTTCAAGTGCGCACCTAGCTCTGCTCAGACCCGGTGGTGCTGTGCGGGTCGGAAAAGCCACTTAGCAAGCACCCTGCCTGGTCGGGATGGGGGTGGGGGGATAGGTGATGGGGATGGCTTAGTGCTAGAGCACTTGCCTAGAACATGCACCAGGAAATCCCAGCGCTGCAAAAACCAAAGCAAATCGACCATCCCACAAAGAAACCACAGCTTCAGTTTCCTTCTCCTTAAAATGGGCTGGGAGCAGTGCTCGCTTTATAGGGTTGCTGTGAGCATTAAGATCCTTTTAGAACAGCCGGGCTAGTGCACAACTGGGACCCCAGCTACTGGGGAAGTTGAGGTGGGAGGACAGCATGTTTGAGGACTGCCTGGGCTACCTTGTGTCTATCTAAGATCTTTTACAAAGGCAGGGCCCAGGGAAAGGAATTAGGACTGTAGCTCTTATGCATTAGGCAGTGGGTCCAATCCCCAGTAACAATGCAAACAGAACGCTGAGAACAGTGTGTGGCACATTTAGACACTCAGTACATAGGATGGAGATGCTGGGCCCTGGAAGGCAAGGGATATAAGGACTCCAGTCATAGCTGAGGAGGGCCTGGTACTGCTAGACACAGTGGTGACACCCATGCACAGCCTCAGAGGCCCAGCACCTTTCCTCATTTAGGTCTTTATATTTGAGTTCACTAGAGTCAAAAAAAAATAACTCCTCTAAGCAAAGCTAGAGGCAGGCAGAGCAGAGACACCTTTGTTTTCCTGGTTCTGGAAGACAGGGGACCAACTCCCTTGTGTCATGGAGTCTTTCCAACAGGCCAGGGGATTCTGGGATCGAATTTGGCCCTGAATACACCCTTGCTGGGAAGGGATGAATGAGTTTATTTTTAGAAGTCAGGACATGTGGAAGACTCCAGCTGTGAGGGGCAAAGGAAAGTGGGATTGTTGCTTCCTGAGCACCCATCCAGTCAGCCAGAGCTAGGTGTG
The DNA here is from genome assembly GCF_000622305.1 of Nannospalax galili. Lineage (NCBI taxonomy): Eukaryota > Metazoa > Chordata > Mammalia > Rodentia > Spalacidae > Nannospalax > Nannospalax galili. The sequence continues at coordinate 311,430 of NW_008357491.1, forward strand.
CTTGGCATTGTTAACTGTTTGCGTGCTGTCAGGCCCTGTCCCAAATGCTGGGGACTCCAGGTGACCACACTGACCCCTCCCTCCTCTCACAGATTTCATAAATCAGAAAAATAAAGTAACTTCTGCCATTTAAAATAGATTATAGGCTGGGCGTAATGGTACACACCTTTAATCTCAGCACTTGGGAGGCAGAGGCAGGCAGATCTCTGTGAGTTTAAGGCCAGCCTGGTCTACATAGCAAGTTCCCAGGCCAGCTGTGACTACAGGATGACCCTGTCTCAAAAAAAAAAAAAAAAAAAAGATTATAGAGGCTGGAGAGTTGACTCGGCAGTTAAGAGCACTGGCTGCTCTTGCAGAGGACCCAGGTTCGAATCCCAGCACTCACATTCCAGTTAACAACCATCTGTAACTCCAGTTCCAGGGAAATGGGATAGTCTCTTCTGACCTCCTAAGGTTGCATGACATGGGTATACTTACATACTTGCAGGCAATACACTCATACACATAAACCATATATATATTAAAATAGATTATAAAAGTACTCCATATTTTCTTGATGGGACATAATAAAATTCGATAGAGCTGGATAGATGGCTCAGCTGTTAAGAAAGTACGTAATGTTCTTGCAGAGGTCAGCACCATGGCAAAGGTTTGGGAAGCTCACAATTCCCTATAACTCCAGTTCCTAGGGACCCAACATTATCTTCTGGCCTCTGTGGGCACCTGCACACACATAACATACATTCACACAAATACTTATACACATAAATTTAAAAATTAATATTTTAAAAACAAAACCAAATTGGATATATCTGTTTTTGTCATGACTGAGGATATTTATTTTTTTATGGGGTTCATCAGAAAGGTGATGTTTAAGATGTTAAGGAAAAGGAGAAGTATGTGTCGCAAAAACTCAAGGAGCTAGAGAGCACTGTAAGTGCAAAGGCCCTGAGGCAGAATAGGACTTTTTAAGGAACTACAAAATGAGCACCGTCACCTCCATTCTACAAAGCACATGAGTCAAAGTGAGGGGCTAACTTGTTACCACCAGCTTGGCAGGTTTGAGATTTGAACCTGGGTCAGCTTATGCCAGTGTCATCAATGTCCTGGGAACATTTCACAATTGTTTCAACCCAGCAGTCACCAAATGAATTTGTAATATGCTCACTGGAATGTCACAGCTGTGGTTGTCAAATCCAAATTTTCTAGACTAGGACTTGGCAAAAAGAAACAAAAAGTGCATGTGTAATTTTTAATTTAGGGGGAGCTGGGAGATAGCTCAGTCCATAAAGAACTTGTCTTGTAACCATGAGGACCTGAGCTCAATCCCCAGCACCCATGGGTGCTGTGGCATGTACATAGCACTGTGGAGGTAAAGACAGGTGGATTCCTGGGACTCGCTGAGCAGCCAGCCCAGCCTGACCAGTGAGTCCCAGGTCCTGGTGAGAGACCTGTCTCAAAAAACCAGGTGAGCCAAGCATGGTAGTGGCTCACACTTTTAATCCCAGAACTTGGGAGGCAGAAACAGGAAGCTCTCTGTGAAATCCAAGCCAACCTGGTCTATGTAGGGAATTCCAGGTCAGCTGGGGCTACCAGGAGACCCTGTCTCAAAATAAACAAACCCAAACAACAAAAACAAAAAAGAAGGTGAATGGCTCTTGAGGAATGACATCTGAGGTTAACCTCTGGCCAGCACACACACACACACATACACACACACACACACACACACACACACACACAAACCCATGCCTGTGTACACACATGCACAAACACATACAACTTTTAGTTATAGGCAGGCTGACCTTGAATTCACAGAGATCTACCTACTTATACCTCCCAATGTTGGAATTAAAGGTGTGCACCACTGTGCCCCCACCCCAATTTTTTTAGTTGTGATTGAAGAAAAGCCAAAAGAAATTCATTTTATTAATGTAGCCTATTTAATACACTGACATATTATTACAACAGATAACGAACAAAATTAAACTTTTCTCATATCTTTAAAAATCTATTTTTGGGGGGGCTGTTTTTGAGACAGGGTCTCTCTGTAGCCCCAGCTGGCCTGGAACTTACTATATAGACCAGGCTGGCCTCAAACTCACAGAGATCCACCTGTCTCTGCCTCCCAAGTGCTGGGATTAAAGACTTGTGCCACCATGCCCAGCTAAAATCTTTTTTTTTTTCTAAAATCTATTTTCATCTGGGGCTGGAGAGATGGCTCAGCAGGTAAGAGCACTGACTGCTCTTGCAGAGGACCAGGGTTCGATTCCCAGCACCCACATGGCAACTCTGAACTATCCTTAATGCCATCCAGTTCCAGGGGAATCCGAAGCCCTCTTCTGACCTGCACAGCATTGCATGACATGGGTGCACTCACATAAATGCAGGCAATACACTCATACACATAAAATAAAATATTAAAAAAATAAAATTGCCAGGCATGGCGGCACACGCCTTTAATCCCAGCACTCGGGAGGCAGAGGCAGGCAGATCTCTGTGAGGGTCAACGCCAGCCTGGTCTCCATAGCGAATCCAGGCCAGCTGGGGCTACAGGGAGACCCTTTCTCAAAAAGACCAAAAAATAAATAAAATAAAATCTACTGTTATCTTTTGTGTTTTGAATTATTTGGTTTTTATTTTTGTTTTGTTGAGTCAGGGTCTTATGTAGCCCAGGCTGGCCTTGAATTTCTGATCCTCCTGCTTCTATCTCTGAGTGCTGAAATTACATGCATGTGCCACCATGTCCTGTTTTATGTGGTCCTAGGGACTATGTATGCCAAACAACACTCTACCAACTTAGCTACATTCCCAGTCCCCTTTTTTCCCCCTGTTTTTTGAGACCGACTCTCATGTAGCCTAGGCTGGCTTCAAACTCACAATGTTGTCAAGCCTAGACTTGAACTCTGGATCCTCTGGTCTCCAGTTCTCACACTGGGCTGGGTTTCAACGTCTGCTTATGTAGCCTGAACTGGCCTGGAATTCTCACTAGTGCTAGGGTTATAGGAGTGTGGCACCACTCCTGGCTCCCAGTATGTATTTTACAGTTCATTTGAATTAAAGTGAGCATGGGAGCTAAACGATTAATGGTTCAGCCAGGTATGTTAGCCTGTGCCTCCAATCCCAGCACTTGGGAGGCTGAGACAGGAGGATTGATGCAAGTTCAGCCTGGGCTACAGTGAAGCCCTGTCTCAACAAACAAATTTGGACCAGCAAGATGGCTCAGTATGTAAAAGGTATCACCAAGTCTGAAGATCTGAGTTCTATCCCTGCAGCCCACATGATGAAAGGAGAGAACAGCAATTATCTTCTGACTGCTACACGTGCACTGTGGCACGGTCACCCCCAACCCCGCAGAATGAATGAATGAATGAATGAATGAATGAATGAATCTAAAAACCAAATAAATTAATTCATCTATTAAAAACTAAAAATTGGAAGATGTTAGAATTGTTAGTGTATTCCAAAGTCTGGTGCTGGTGGGACGGCAGGAGCGATGATGGAATAACAGAATTGCAGCAGCATGCCAGGATTCTTTTCCCATGAGATGCTCTTTGGCTCCACAGATTCCATGGGGAGAAAGTCTCACTTAACAGTTCCTGTGTGTTTCTGTCTCTCTCATCAAGGACTGGTGAACAAAGCTCAGCCCAGAGACTTCAGTGGAACAGGATTGAGCTAGCATTGCATAATCTTGTTTTGCTCTCCAGTATTTAACTTTATGGTGACCTCTTTTTACATCAGAGTTGGGGTTGTTTCTTTCCTTTTATTTTTCCCCCTGTGGTGCCAGGCATGAACCTACATCAGAATTGGGGTTTGTGCTCTCTCTCTCTCTCTCCTGTACTGCCAGGCATGCCTGGGGCCTTGCACATACTAGATAAGTGCTTTACCACTGAGGCACATCTCAGTGCAAAATTTCTTTACTACTACAGGA
>NW_008357491.1:315436-357906 GCF_000622305.1 Nannospalax galili
TTTTCTTTTTTTTTTTTTTTGGTCTTTTTGAGACAGGGTCTCCCTGTAGCCCCAGCTAGCCTGGATTCACTATGGAGATCAGGCCAGCCTCCAACTCACAGAGATACGCCTGCCTCTGCCTCCTGAGTGCTGGGACTATAGGTGTGCACCACCATGCCCAACTCCCAGTCCTTTTTTTTTTTTTCTTGAGATACTGTCTCAAGAAAAAAACTCAAGCTCTGGCCTCAAACTCAACTGCCCTCAAACTCAACTGTGTAGACCAAGCAGACCTTGAATTTGTTACTCTCTTGCCTCAGCCTCCTGAGTAGCCAGGATTATAGATATGTGCCACTAAGTCTGGCTTCAAATGAACATTTATTTTATTTTTTTAAATATTTACTTTTTTTTTTAGTCTTTTTGAGACAGGGTCTCCCTGTGGCCCCAGCTGGCCTGGAACTCGCTTTGTAGACCAGGCTGGCCTTGAACTCACAGAGATCCATCTGCCTCTGCCATTTATTATTTGTAATCATATGTATGGTGCCATCTCTATTTTACTTTGCTTTTAAACACATACTGGTTTATTTTACCTTTTATTTTAATAATTATTTATTTTGTTTTTTAATTAATTTTTTTCAATGTGTATAAGTATATTGCCTGCATGCATGTAAGTGCACCCATGTGGTGCAATGCCCGAGGAAGTCAGAAGAGGTTGTTAGATTTCCTAGAACTGGAGTTATAGACGGTTGTTAGCTGCCATGTGGGTGCTGGGAATCAAACCTGGGTCCTTTGTAAGAGCAGTCAGTGCTCTTAACCTCTGAGCCATCTCTTCAGCCCCTACTTATTTTGTTTTTTGAAACAAGGTCTCCTTATAAACTCAGCTGTCCTGGAACTCACTCTATAGACCATGCTGGGCTTGATCTCACAAAGATCTACCTGCCTCTGCCTCCTGATTGCTGGGACTAAAGGCATGTGCCACCATACCCATCTTATTTATTTATTTTTATTCTATGTGTATGAGTGTTTTGCCTGCACTTATGTAAGTGCACCCAGGTCATGCAATGCCCATGAAGGCCAGAAGAGGGCATTGGATCCCCAGGAACTGGAGTCAAAGATGACTGTTAGTAGCTATGTAGTTGCTGGGAACCAAACTCTGGTCCTCTGCAAAAGTAGTCAGTGCTCTTAACCACGGAGCCATTTCTTTAGCCCCTATTTTACATCTGTGTGTGTGTGTGTGTGTGTGTGTGTGTATGCATGAATCATGTGGCGGTTCACATGTGACCCATATGTGTATGCATGAACCATGTGGAGGTCCGAGTTTGGCAACCCACAGGAGTCAGGTCCCTCTTTCCACCATGTGGTTTCCAGGGATCAAACTTAGGTTGTCAGGTTTAGCAGCAGGCACCTTTACCCACTGAGCCATCTGGCTGGCCCTAAAAAGGACATTTTATTTTATTTTTAAAAGATTTATTTTTATTTTTTATTTATGCATATGTATGTCTGTGTGAGTGTATACATACATGTGTGTAGGAGTGCCCTCAGAGGTCAGAGGAGGGCTTTGGATCCTTTGGAGCTGGAGTTACAGGCATTTGTGAGCCTCAAAACACAAGTGTTGGCATCAGAACCCAGTGCCCATGATTGAGCAACAAGTGCTTTTAACCACTGAGCCAGCTTTCCAATAACTATATTGGGCACTTAAAAAAAAGATTTGGGGGCTGGAGAGATGGCTCAGTGGTTAAGAGCACTGATTGTTCTTGCAGAGGACCCGGGTTCAATTCCCAGCACCTACATGGTGGGCTACAAACCGTCCTTAACTCCAGCCCTCTTCTGACCTCCATGGCATTGCACAACATGGGTGCATTCATATACACGCAGGCAATACACTCATACACAAAATAAAAATAATAAGTAAAATATTTTAAAAAAAAGATTTGGGGGCTGAAGAGATGGCTCAGTGGTTAAGCACATATATGACTCTTGCAGAAGACTTGAGTTCAGTTTCCAGCACCCCTATCAGGTGACTCACAACTGCCTGTAATTCCAGCTCCAGGGGTATCCAATGCCTCTGGTTTCCTTTGGCATCTGTACTCTTGTGTACATGCCAACACACAGATACACATAAATAAAACAATTTTAAAAAATTTTTAAGTGTGTGCACGTGTGTGTGTGTGCATATATGACTCAGTGTAGGCCATGTGTGTGCTGGTACCCATGGAAGCCAAAAAAGGGCATCAGATACCCTGGAACTAGTGTTATATGTAGGCACTTGTGAGCAGCCCAAATGGATGCTGGCAACCAAACTCAAGTCCTCTAAAAGGGCAAAGAAGCGCTCCTGACCACTGTACCATCTCTTCATCCTTAAAATGGACATTTTTTTTTTTATCTTTTTGAGACAGGGTCTCCCTGTAGCCCCTGTCCTGGAACTCACTATGTGGACCAGGCTGGCCTGGAACTCACAGAGATCCGCCTGTCTCTGCCTCCCAAGTGCTGGGATTAAAGGCGTGTGCCACCATGCCCGGCCTTAAAATGGGCATTTTAAATCGCTAAGATAGAAAACTATTATTTGCCATAAAGGAGAGGTTGAAGGATTGGGTGGAGACATGGATCCATTGGTAGAGTGCTTGCCGAGCATGCATGAAGCCCTGGGTTCACCCCCCAGCTCACGTAAAACCAGGCATTAGTGGTGCACAACTATGATCCCAGCACTTGGGTGGAAGATAGAGACCAAAGGGTGATGGGTGGACTGGGGCCAGTTTGGGGAAGATGTAGGTGGATGGATGATTCAGGAGTTGCAGCTGGCCTGTGCTCCTCTTGGGGACCCTCCCCTTGGGGACCCTCCTCCTGGGGACTGGGCATCTCTCTTCTCTGGAGTCTCCGGGGACCTTGGCACAGATCTTCATCCACAGTTTGTGTTGACTATGCCAGGAGAGGCAGGAAGGCCAGCTCAGCTCGGCAGTGGACCTATGGGTGCAAAGAGTGAAGGAGGGGGCATAGGCCATATTTGGTGGCAGGTCTGGGCTGGTCCCTTCCTATTTCCTCAAGTGATCCTCACCACCACCCTGTGAACCTCAGGAATAAACTGATATCAGAGAGCAGAAGGAACCTGCCCAGGGTCACACAACAAACAGATGGAAGTGGAACCCAGGTATGGTCCCAAGGCCATGATGACCCACAATTTCAGGAGTCTAGTGAGACCCAGGGTCTTGGCCCTCCCTCCCTGTGGTGGGAGGAGCGAGAAGGCAACCAGCTGACAGCTGGTTGGGGCCCTTTCCTTGTTTCTGACTTTGAGTGACCTTAGGCTGCAGTGGGCCCTCCCTGGGCTCGGTTGTATAATTACGTATAATTGCGGTTTTCTATTTGTGTTTAGAGCAGGGACATGCTGAGATCTCCAAACTTGCTGGGATTCCAATTTTCTTACCTTCAAGCTATGAACTGAGGAGAGAGCCCCAGTTTGGCCTGTCTTGGACTGAACTCACTGCTGAGTCATCTAGCCCTGTTCAACCCACCTTCCTTTTGGCATTCCATCTTGTTGGCCTGCCTCCTGCAGGTCTAGAAGCACCAGGAGGTCAGAGAGGCAAAGGGATTCTGTGTGTGGATCCTGGCCACTGCCCAGCCCTTCCCTTTCTGAGAAAAGCTGGGGGTTGGGGGGACACAGTGTTCAGCAGTTGCATCAGAAAGCCTTGCACAAGACACCCTCCTGGATAGACATAGCTCTGCCCCCAGCCCCACCCCACCCTCTGGCCCCAGTGAGGCTTCAAGACAAGCTGGCTTTTATGGAGTGACGGGGAAGCCTGGCCCTCCAGAAATGATGGATGGGAGGTTTGGGGCAGGTATTAAGAAGACTCAGGCAGGCTTCTTGGCGGCCACAAGGCACTCCTTAGGGGAGCTGGAACCAGTTCCACCCTGTCTCTTTCTGGAAAAAGGGGGTACTAATTCAGGGTCTTAGACGTTGATTGAGCCCTGATCTTTGACTCTAATCATAGACTGAGCCCTATTGCCTCTTCACTCTGACCTCACACCATGGGACAGTCTGATTCCTAATGGTTGACATTAGCCATGACAACTCTGATTCCACTCAAGCTAAGCATAGGCTTGGTCACAGACTGTGCACCCAGCTTTTCCCATCCTCATCCATGTTCAGAGTTCCAATTCTAGCTTCTAACCGAGTTTTGAGACTTGAGGAAAGTTTAGTTCCATCTAATCTGACACTCGTGACCTCAGATCCCAGATAAACCCAACTCTAGCCCAAAATACTCTCCTTAAAGATACTCTCCATCAGTTTAAAAGGGCGTAGGATTTGGCACCAAGAGCTTGAAGTCTATTGCCTGCCTTCCTGTATGCTGGTCTTCTCCTCACAGATAGGTCAGTTCCTGCTGACTACCCAAGCCTGACTCAGCAGGGTGAGGTGGGAGTGCAGTCAGGCAGAGCCACTGGGATGGATGGGCAGGTGCTGAACCAGTGCAGGAAGGATAGGGATGGAGTTCTGAGCTGTGGAGAGGGGGTGGGAAGCCCCAGAGCATCCTGTTCCTTTCCATAGTGACACTCTAAATGGCATTATGCATTGTTTTGTTTTGTGTCTTTCCCCTGTCTAAACCATAAGCTCCATCAGGGCAGGCTCCATCGTTCTTGGCTTGCCAGTGCATCTCTAGCACCCAATTCCATGCCTGGCATGTGGAGGTGCTTGGGAAACAGAAGCTAAAAACATTCCATTCAATCACCCACCTCATCATCTACACATTCAACTTCTCTGGGTTCTTACTTCTCTCCATCTTCCACCCACACTATTCAGCAAGCAGCTGAATTCATTCATGCATCCTTCTTTCCAGTAGCAATGATATATGTATATATTCACTCAACAGGTATTCACTGAGCACCTGCCACTTGTTAAGTACTGTTGTAAAGGCTGGGGATACTGCACAGAGGTTAACATAAAAACAGTGCTTACATGCCATGGTAGGTGCTGGGGGAAAGGTTATGGAAGAGTGGGTGAAGACAGCATGGGGACTGAGGTACGGGGGAAGGCCAGTCCAAGAACACCAGAGGGGAGACTCTCTGGAGGACAATCACTCAAGCCGAGGCAGCTGTTGCAAAGATTCCCAGGGCTATACGCTTGGAACAAGTAAGAGGGTGGCAGCGGTAAATGAGATCAGAGGAAGGTTCAGAACATGTGGAGCCTTTGAATGGACTCTGGGGAACAGTAATGAGTCTTGGATGGGTTTAAGCAAAGGAAGAATGTGGTCTAACATTTTTTTTTTACAGGGTCTCCCTGTAGCCCCAGCAGGCCTGGAACTTACTATGTAAATCAGGCTGGCCTTGATCTCACAGAGGTCCACCTGCCTCTGCCTCCAGAGTGCTGGTACTAAAGGCGTGCGCCACCACATCTGGCCGTGGTCTGACTTGAGGGAGCTGTGCTTGGAATGGACTGCAGGAAGAAAGAACAACAGACAAGGAAGCAGATTTTAAAATAATTCCAGCTGTGTGAGTGCTGCAATGGGATTGGACTCTGGGGATACAGATGCTTTCTCCATCTGTGATGGGGTTACCCCTCCATAAACTCATAGTAAACTGAAAATAGTCTAAGTCAAAAGTGCCCTCAATAGGACTTATGAGATGCTCAGAGTGTGTTTTAGTTAACTTTCTATTGCTGTAGCAAAACACTGACCAAAATTAACTCGGGGTGGAAAGGGTTTACTTGGCTTACACATCCTGATCACAGTTCACCATTGAGGGAAGCCAGGGCAGGAACTTAAGGCAGGAACTTGGATGCAGAAGCTGAAGCAGGAGACCGCAGAGGAACACTGCTCACTGGCTTGCTCCTCTGCCTATGCTCAACCTGCTTGCTTTTTTTTATTTTTAAAAAAATATTTTATTGGGGCTGGAGAGACGGCTCAGTGATTAAGAACACTGGTTGTTCTTGCAGAGGACCTGGGTTCGAATCCCAGCACCCACATGGCAGCTAACAACTGTCCATAGCTCCAGTTCTGGGGGAATCAGATAGCCTCTTCTGTCCTCATGGGGTGTTGCCTGGCACGGGTGCACTTACACACATGTAGGCAATGCACTCATTCTTTTGGTTGTTATTGAATAGATAGCCAAGCTCTCCTCCACAAAAATCTCTTACATATATTCCATTTTATTATTATTATTATATTACTATTATTGAATGTATCACCTGCATGTGTGTAAGTGCACCTGTGTCATGTAATGCCCAAGGATGTCAGAAGAGTGTGTCAGATTCCCCTGGAACTGGAGTTATGGTTGGTTGCATAGCTGCCATGTGGGTGCTGGGACTCGAACCCTGGTCCTCTGCAAGAGTAGTCAGTGCTCTTAACTGCTGAGCCATCTCTCCAGCCCCCAACCTGCTTTCTTATACATCACAGGACCTGCCTAGGTGTGGTACCACTCTCAGTGGGCTGTACCCTTACATACCACTCAACAATCAAGAAAAAAACCTCACAGACCTATCCACAGGCTAATCCGATAAAGAAAGTTCCCCAACTGAGGTTCTCTCTTCCCCGTGTCAAGTTGACAGTTGAAGCTATCCAGCAAGACTGACCACTTGCCAACTTGATGCAAAAACACAAACCTTTCCATTTCTTGTCTCCCAAATCTCATGTTAATAGTAATATTACATTATAAAACATAGTACAACTTTAAAAGTTGCACAGTCCTTAAAAATTCCAATACTTAAGAGCTCAATGTCTCTTTAAAATAATTCAGTCTCTTAATTATGGGCTCGTATAAAATAGAAATAAAAGACAAGTTAAATATTTCTTACTCCAAAAAGGAAGAATCAGGGTACAATCAGATCAAAGCAAAACCAAAATCAAACAGTATAAATAGACCTGTGTCTGATAGCTGAGGCTCAATCACAATCTATGGTGTTCCAAAGGGCTTGGGTAGCTCCATTGCTCTGGTTCTGTGATCACAGCACACACAGCTTGTTTTGTAAGCTCAGACTGGCCCCAATCCACAGCTGCTGCTGGCCTTTTGTGGTTGTCCTACCAACCATCTCCAATATGCCGGGGTCTCCACTGCAACTGAGGCTGCACCTTCACCAGTGGCCTCTCCTAGTCTCTCTCGATACCAAGCCTCAGGTTCTCTCCATGACCCCTTCAATTATGCCAAAACAAGTACCGTGTATGGACTCTTACATATTACCAAGCTTGGCTTCTAGCTTAAGATACAGCCTTGGCTCCCTCTGGCCACAGCTTCTGTGTACTGACCCTTGAGGAAATCTCAGATTTTACTCCAGTGATGCCAGTCTCTTGTTAACCACAGCCATTTTCTTTTAGTCCCAGCTAACCAGCACTGATGATCCCAAGAATGTAAAGAAGGTTTCACTTCCACAGATTCTTAATCCAAAATATATCACACAAATGGCCTGGATAGCATCTTTGAGTGACTCTCAAATTTCTCTCTGAAACTTTAAAAGCCAGGCCTTTACATTTCTCCAAGTCAGCTCACTAAGCTCCAAGCACTCAATGAATTTTCCACTCAAAAGTTCTAAATGCTTCCACAAGCCTCCCCAAAACAACAGTCAGGTCCTCACAGCAATACCCCATGATCCTGGCACCAACTTCTATTTTAGTTTGCTTCTCTATTGCTGTGGTAAAACACTGACCAAAATCATCGGGTGTGGTGGCGCACACCTTTAATCCCAGCACTCGGGAGGCAGGGGCAGGTAGATCTCTGTGAGTTCAAGGCCAGCCTGGTCTACACAGCAAGTTCCAGGACAGCTGGGGCTACAGGGAGGTCCTGTCTCAAAAAGACCAAAAACAAAACAAAACAAAACAAAACAAAACAAAACAAAACAAAACACTGACCAAAATCAACTTTGGGAAGAAAGGGTATATTTTACCTTACACTTCCATATCACAATCCATCTTTGAGCGAAGTCAGGCAGGAACTCGATACAGGAACCTGAAGCAGGAACTGAAGCACAGACCATGGAGGAACGCTGCTTACTGGCTAGCTCCCCTGGCCTGTGCTCAGCCTGCTTTCTTACACAAAACAGGACCACCTGCCCAGAGGTGACACCACCTACCCTCAACAATCAAGAAAACGCCTCACAGAGGTATCTACAGGACAGTCTGATAGAGGAAATTCCAAACTGAGGTCCCCTCTTCCCAGGTGTGTCAAGTTTACAAATGAAACTCTCCAGCACGGGGGTAAAAGTGCTTGCCACCAAGCAATGCAAGCCCGACACCCTGAATTCAATCTCCGCAACCCACATAAAGGTGGAAGGAGAGAACGCCACAAAATTTTTCACCACGGCACATGTGCTCCCCCCTCCATCATATACACAGTAAGAATATATATATATATATATATATGTCTTTTTGAGACAGGGTCTCCCTGTAGCCCCAGCTGTCCTGGAACTTGCTGTGTAGACCAGGCTAGCCTCAAACTCACAGAGATCCACCTGCCTCTGCCTTCCGAGTGCCGGGATTAAAGGCATGCACTACCACACCCAGCCTATAAAATATTTTTTAAAAGAAAGATCTACCTGCCCCTGCCTCCCGAGTGCTGGGATTAAAGGCATGCACCACCACACCCGGCAAGAATATATTTTTAAAAAGTTATTTGCCAAGCTGGAGAAATAGAGATGCTCATGAAGGTTTCATGGGGGTTTCTCTTGTCCTGACTGATGACTGTCCGTAGTTTGCCTCCCTGAAGGCAAATGTGGAGGAGGAACTCACCTTGGTGTTGGGAGGTGGCACTGCTGGAGCAGATGTGGCTATGGCCAGCATGGAGACTCTGTGGTGGCTGCAGAGAACAGTATTGCTTCCTCTGTGCTTCCTCCCTCCTCCTCTACTCACACAGGATGGGCTCTCACGTGTCCATAATGTCCCCATCTCCACACCCAGCAGGTCATCTGGCTCCCTTCTTTCCCTGTTCCTCTTTCTGTCATTTAACATGTCCTTGGCTCAGGGATTCTGGAAGTCTGGGCTGAGTTGACATCCTGCCTTTCTGTTGAGTCCATAAGTTATCAGATAACAGAATCCTAGACTATCTGGCCTGGTTCTGCCCTCCTGTGGAGCAGTGTGAAGGAGTGTGCGGATATTGGTGTGTCTGGCAGGAATGGGTGTAAAGGAATCACAACAGACCTAGGCTCAGTCTCTCCATAGCCTCTAATTATCTGAGTGATGTTGGACCAGCCCCTTGACCTCTGAGTGTCATGTCTCCTGCCTATTCAGTAGAGACAGCAATACAGGAGCTGATTCTTGCCAGCTTTGCTCAGTCACCTTCTACACCCACTTTATTCTCTGGACTCCAGCTTCAGGTCCTTTGTTCTAGCCCTGGAACCTGTCAAGCTCTCCCTGTCTCAAAGCCTTTGCTTCTGAGGTCCCATCTTTCCAGACTCCTTCCTCCTTTTCCTTCTCCCCCTCCCCCTCCCCCTCCCAAAAAAAATCCTCCTTCCCCCCTTCTCCTCCTCCAACAAGTATGGCAATTTTTAATTAAAGAAAAACTTCCAGGCTCACTTTTCGCCAGTCTGTCCTGCGATGCTTCTAGCAATAGCAGAATCTCTTGGATCAGCACCACCAGTGTGCAGACTCTGTAGTATTTTCCACTGGTTGTGCCCAATTCACAATTATTGCCTATGTAGTAGTGATGGACACAATTTTGGCCAACACGGCATAATATTCTATTTCAGAATTCCTCAAAGCTGGGCAGTTCTTGGCAAGAATGACCAATTTTCTTTGCCCTGTCTAATCATCTTCAGAATCTGTTTGCACATACTTTCCACTTTTCACAAATTGGAGCCTAGAGTTATCAACTCCAGAGACTTTTCTGTCTTCTTTGCAGCAACCATCTTCCTGTGTTAGGTGCAGGCCAGTTCCAAGCCAAGAGCAGTTGCCAAGATGGCCCAGGAGTGAGAAAGGAAGGAGTCCCAGCTCTGTACTCTTTTACTCAGAGGACCTGTCATAATTTGACATGAGCTTATTTAGGTATTAAATTGCATATTATTATGGTTTAATCCCAGCACATCAGAGGCAGAGACAGGCGGATCTCTGTGAGTTCAAGGTCAGCCTGGTCCACATAGTGAGCTCCAGGCCAGCTGGGGCTACAGGGAAACCCATCTCAAAAAAGATTTAAAAAAATAGATATTGTCTGTCCCTTTTGCCCCCACTAAGACCTAAGGACCTGCCCTGCCCTGTACATGCATGGGACCTGCTGAGTATTCAGTAAACATTTGTAGGATGAAGGTCTATAAACTGATGAGCATGGATCCTAAGAGCCATAAAAACTCAACATTGGTCTTTAGTATTCTTTTTTAAATATTTCATTTGTTTTTATTTTATGTGTATGAGTGTATTGCCTGCATGCAATGTCCTCAGAGGTCAGAAGAGGGCATCGAATCCCCTGGAATTGGAGTTGCAGATGGTTGTTAGTCACAATGTAGGCGCTGGGAATTGAACCCAGGTCCTTTGTAAGAACAGCCACTATTCTTTAGTATTCTTGAAGTGGGGTTGGAGGGATAGCCCAGCAGTTAAGATCACTGGCTGCTCTTGCAGAAGACCAGGATTTGGTTCACAGCACTTACATGGCAGCTAACAACCATTAGCAACTCCAGTTCCCAGGGATTTGACACCTTCTTTTGACCTCTAAGGGCATTGCACACATGTGGGGCACTTATGTGCAGGCTAAACACTCATACACATAAAATAAAAACAATTTTAAAATATTATTTATTTATTTATTAGTCTTTTTGAGACAGGGTTTCCCTGTAGCCCCCAGCTGGCCTGAAACTCACTTTGTAGACCAGGCTGGCCTCGAACTCACAGAGATCCACCTGCCTCTGCCTCCCAAGTGCTGGGATTAAAGGTGTGTGCTACCACCCCTGGCTGTTATTTTTATTTTATGTGTATGAATGTATTGCCTGCATATGTGTAGGTATACCCATGTCATGCAGTGCCCTTGGAGGTCAGAAGAGGGCATCAAATCCCCTGGAATTGGAGTTGCAGATGGTTGTTAGCTGCTATGTAGGTGCTGGAAATTGAACCTGGGTCTTCTGCAAGAGCAGCTAGTGCTCTTAACCACTGAGTCATCTCTCCAGTCCCTGAAACAAATTTTTTAAAGATGTTAAATAGTATTCTGTAATCCTTTATTATTAATTATTATTACTGTTATTTATGAGGAATAAACCACGTTGCTGGCAATTTGTAGAGCAGATTAGTATCTCCTATAAGAAATGTTGGAGAAGCAGAGGGTAGGAGAGCCAGAGTGTGCTATTAGCAAGACAGAGCAGCGGAGAAGTTACCTCAGGCTGTTCTGTGGCTATAACTGAACACTAGAAACTGGGTTGCTTATAAAGAGTAGTGCTGGGGCTCGAGAGATGGCTCAGCAGTTAAGAGCACTGACTGCTCTTGCAGAGGACCTGGGTTCGATTCCCAGAACCCACATGGCAGCTAACAACTCCAGTTCCAGGGGATCTGACGCCCTCTTCTGACCTCTGTGTGCATTGCACGACATGGGTGCACTTACATACTTGTGAGCAATACATTCGTACATGTAAAAAAAATAATAAATATTAAAAATAAAGAGTAGAGCTTTTTGTGGCCCAGGTTCTGGGATCCATGATGTCACTTTGCACAACGACCTTCTTGTTCTGCCCTAACTTGAAGAGGGTATCTCAGGGTAAGACATTAAGATGAGGCAGAGCCCACTTTTATAACAAAACCACTCTGACTGGTAGCCATGAACCCATTCCTCCATCAGCCCATGAATGGATGAATTTGTTCATGAGGGGAGAACCCTTATAAATGAGCCCATCACCTCCCAAAGGTCCCACCTTCAAATACCATTAACATTTTAATTGGGGCATCACTTTCCAACACTTGAAATTTGGGGGACACATTTCAATCATTTCGGAAAGATTAGAGCTAAGGACAATAGCCGTGATGTGCTAAAGTCATAATTCACTGAGTCATTCTAATAAGCCTGGAAATAGGTGTTACACCTAAGGTTTTAGATTAGAAATTGGGGGCTCAGAGACATACCTAAGATCACGCACTGGTCAGTGCGTCACCAAAGCCCTCAGCACATAGCTAGGAGTGGTGGCTTAGGTCTGGGACCCCTGCACTTGGGAGGTGGAAATAGAAGGGTCAGGCAATCAAGGTCATCCTCAGCTGCTACATAGCGAGGCCAGCTTGGACTACATGAGACCAAAACAAACAGAGGCATTTAGTACATCACCTATAGACTGAGTGACCAATGTGTCATTTACAAATCTATCTGAACTTCAGAGGGTGTTTTCAGTGTTTGGAATTGGTGGAATATATCTGGGCACAAGTCATACCTGGGGCCAGAGCAGTGGTCTTTAGCTAAGTGTGTTTTCCCCATGTCTGAGGCTCCTGGTAGAGGAGAAGTCAGTTCATGCTACTGGGATTAGGGGTCTCTTGGGTGGGATGTTTTGTCCATATGAGGTCCAGGGTCTGAGTTGAGGAGGCCTTTGTTCTGTGACTGGAAGAAGAAACTTTGTATGGATGTCAGGCATGACATGGGGTAGACTCAGTGCAGGATGGTGCAGAATGGAGGCCTGAGAGGGAAATGTCTAGGCTGTACCTGTGCTCTTGGGGCATATGATGTGTGTGCTGGATAGCTTTAGTAGTCAACTTGACCTACGTAGGAAGAGAGAACTTCAATTGGGCAATTGCTTGTATTGGTTTGATCTTGTCTGCATGTCTGTGAGGCCTTTCTTGATTTGTTGAGTGATGTGGGGGGGCCTAGCCCACTGTGAGTGGCTCTACCCCTGGGCAGGTGGTCCTGTGTTGAATAAGAAAGCAGGCTTGCTGGGTGGGCGTGGTGGCACACACCTTTAATCCCAGCACTCGGGAGGCAGAGGCAGATGGATCTCTGTGAGTTTGAGGCCAGCCGTGTCTCCATAGTGAATCCAGGCCAGCTGGGGCTACAGGGAGATCCTGTCTCAAAAAGACCGAAAAAAAAAAAAAAAAAAGAAGAAAAGAAAGAAAGAAAAAAAAAAAAGCAGACTGCCCAGGATGGTGGCGCATGCCTTTAATCCCAGCACTTGGGAGGCAGAGGCAGGAGGATCTCTGTGAGTTCAAGGCCAGCCTGATCTACATAGTGAGTTTCAGGCCAGCTGGGGCTACAGGGAGACCCTGTCTTAATATAAAAAAAGAAAGTAAAGAAAGCAGACTGAGCACAGGCTAGAGGAGGAAGCAGCACTCCTCCAAGGTCTATATTTTGGTTCCTGCCCCGAGCGCCTGCCCTGTCTTCCCTCCATGATGAATTATAAGCTGAAGGTGAGACAAGACCTTCCCTCCCCAGGTTGGCTTTGGTCAGTGTTTTCTCTCAACAACAAAACCAAACCGGGACAGTGCGACAGATACCTTGCTAGACAGACAGGCACACACACACACACGCATACACACACACACATACATACACACACACACATACACACACATGCATACACATGCATACACACACATACATACACACACATGCATACACACATACATACACACATACACACACGCATGCACACACATACACACATGCACACACACATACATACACACACATGCATACACACATACACACATACATACACAGATACACACACGCATGCACACACATACACACATGCACACACACATACATACACACATACACACATACATGCACACACACGCATACACATACACACATGCACACATACACACACAAACATGCACACACATACACACATGCATACACACACATACATACACACATACACACATACATGCACACACACGCATACACACATACACACATGCACACATACACACACAAACATGCACACACACATACATACACACACATACACACATGCATACACACACATACATATACACACATGCACACACACACATATACACATACATATACACACATACATACACACACATACACACATGCACACACACATACATACACATACACACACATACACACACACACCACTTCCTGCTCCTTTAGATAGGCCAGTCTTGTTCACACAGGTCAGGTCATTTCACAGCCCAGCAGTCCCACAGTCACCAGGCTGCTAGTATCATCCCAGCTCTCACGGTTGAGCCAGCAGTGCCAGGTTCATGTGGTAAACCAAGCATCCACAGTGCCAGGCCGGAGCTGTCTCAGGGCAGGCACTTAAGATTTCTGAAAAAGCTACCCAGCACAGTGGCTCACATCTGTAATCCCAATACTTTCAAAAGTGAGGCAGGAGGTTGGCCGGGAGTTCCAGATGGACCTGGACAGCATAGTGGAACTTGTCTCTCAAAAACGATAGCATCAACAACAAAGATCTGTGAGAAAGATGAATTCATGCTTTCCTTCACTCCTTTATTTACCCCTGCCTGCTGGCCTTTGTTTGTGTACTCCCTTGCTGGGGCCTCCTGGGGCCAGCAAACTTCCCTCCCTGCAGGCCCCTCCTTCAATGATACTTATGCACTGGCTAAGGGCACAAAGCACAGTTACAAGCCAAGTCCTGCAGCTCCTCCCCTGCCAAGCAGGTCAGGTCCTCAGACCCTGCCCAGGTACACTCCCCAGAGGACATTCTGTTTTTCTCTCTTTCTCTCTGCCCTGAGCACGTATCCCAAGCCGGATGCTTATGAAATCCTGTGAGTTCTTCCTTCACCAGGACCCTGATGGCCTGGTGCCCAGAGCCTGACTTTGGTGAGGCTGGGACAGGAAGCTCCCAGCCCTGCTGACACCAACCCAGTCTGAGACTGGGAGGGAGGCCAAGGTCACTGTCTATTCACTCAGATAAACCTGCACAGCAGTAGAGACCACCACTGGGTGGTGCCAAGTCTATTCACTTTTGTATAGTAAGTGCTCAATAAACGTAGCTACTAGAAAAATTAGTGGCAGAATAAAACTAAGTGCAGTGCACAGTAAGTGTGTCAGCGTGTCCACAGTTCTCATCCTAATAGCTGACATATTTGTGGGTGTGCGTGTGAGTGCATCCTGGGATATGACATGCTTATTGAACTTGTGTCTGATTTATATCAGAATGCTTGTGTCTGGGAGTTTGCATGGGGCTACTGTTCATCTCTGGCAATGCACAGCATTCCACGGTGGCATCCAGAGGGTCTTTGAGCACCTGACAGGGGCCGAATAGATACATGTGCTGCCTGTGTCTGTGGACCTCTCAGGAGTGTTTGGTAGTATGATAGCATTAGCAGGTTGGTGAGTCGGTAGATGCTGTGGAGTTGTTTCTGTACCTGTGGGTGCCAGAGTCGTGGGACGTTCTGGACTTACATAATTTTGGTTCAAAATTTAAGTCTGCTAGATATTCAGTGTTGGACAGGATGTTTATACAAACCATGCTCTGTCTTCTCAACTGGAGATGGGGTACCCACCTTCAGATGTATAAAGACCCAAATCTCTATAAAGTACTTAGGACAGAACCTGGGCCAGCCAGGGCTATATATGTCACAGGGTCTCATATAGCTCAGGCTGGCTTCAGATTCACTATGCTGTCAAGGATGACTTAGAAATCCTGATCCTCTTGCCTCCAGCTCTTGAGTGCTGGGATTACAGGTGTACAGGACAACACCTGGGTTATGCTGTGCTGGGACTTGAACCCAGGGCTTTGGGCATGCTAGGCAAGCACTCTCCTAACTGAGCTGCATCCCTAGCTCATATGCCACTACCATGTCATGCTCTCTGAATCTGTCTATCTGTTTTCTGTGATACAACACTGCATCAACCCATTACAGTATTACCCTGACCTGATGTCAGTCTGTGGTCAGGACTGTCCATTCCTCTAGACCATGAGTCCCTGGAGGGCAGGGTTCTGTCTGTTCATCTCTAGTTTTAACCTGTGTGACTTGGTTTTCTCTCTTTCAGAATAGCTTGAATTTAAATATATTTGAGGCTCTAGACAAAGCTCTCAGTGAAGCTCAAACAATCTCAGTGAATTAGTGTCCTTGTTGTCCCCCTTTAGAGAAAAAACTAAAACGAAACAAAAGCAACCACAGAAAAAGTGGCTCAAGTCAGGCTGTGGTACATACTCCTAATCCTAGCATCAGGAGACAGAGGCAGGAGGACAGTCAATCAAATCAGCCTGAGCAATGTCTCGGAAAATAAAAACAAGAGGCTGGAGAAATGGCTCAGCAGCTGAGTACTTTGTGCTCTTCCAAAGGACCAGAGTTCGGTTTCCAACACCCATAATCCAGTGGCTCACCAGTTCTAGGCTCATTGACCTATAACCCCCAGCTCCAGGGGATCTGATGCCTTTTTCACGGGCAGCCCCCTACACACGTGTCATACACACATAGAGACATACACACACATAAATCTTTAAAAAGTGAAAAAATGAAAATGAAACTAAAGCAAAAACTGGGGTTCAGAGAGAGTAAGAGATTCCTTAAGCTCACAGTGTCTAGAACCCTGACCTATTGACAAACCCTTAGAGCTGCTGCTTCTCCCTCTCCTCCCCCCACTTTCCCCCCACTGGTTTCCCAGCTCAGCCAGTTTGGTTTTGCCTCTCCTTGTCTCTCTGTCCCACCAGAAATCAGTCAGACCATCCTCTCTCTAGTCTGCCTGGGGGTTAGGCAGAGAGTTTTTTTTTCTGAACTAATCCAGTCCCATGGATTTACAGGGAAGGAGGGGAGGGGAGGGCAGCTTCCAGGTGGTGTTCTGGTTGAGCACTCTGGTTACCTTGTTAAAGAGGCAGAACGGGGATGAGGTGTAACTTAGTGGTAGAGTGTGTTTAAGGCTCTAGGTACAATTCCAAGTACTGAAAAAGAAAGAAAAGAAAAAGATGAAGTACTGTCTAGGACCAGCTTCCCTCCAGTCTCTCAGGTCCAACAACCTAAGGAGCTACGATAACATTGGAGAAACACAAGGGGGAGCCCCAAGAAGCTTAGCCTCCTGGCACTCAGCCTTGTATTGCCTGCTGTTAAGAGGAATACTCTGCTAAGGTCAATAGTTCAAGATCAAATCTTCTACATTTCAGAAGCCAGTCATAGTGGTATATGCTTGAAGTCTGAGCGCTGGCAGGCTAAGGTAGAAGAATCAGGAGTTCAGGGCTGTCCTTTATTACATATTGAATTTGAGACCAACCTGCATTACATGAAACCCTGCCAAAAAAGAGAAAGAATGAAGGGAGAGAAGGAGGGAAGGAGGGAGGGTGCTGAGTGTATTGTGGTGCACTGTAATTTCAGCACTTGGGAGGCAGGGGCAGGAGGATCAGAAGTTCAAGGTCGTTCTTGGCTATACATGGAGTTTCAGGCCAGCCTGGGCTACATAAACCTGGTCTCAAGGAGGGTGGGAGGGAGAGTGAGAGACTCTCAGCAGTTAATAGCTTGCTGCTGTTCCAGAGGATCAAAGTTCAGCTCCCAGCACCCATTTCCTGAGAGTCACAACAGCCTTTAACTTCAGCCAGGGGGATCCTATGTCCTTTTTTGGCTTCCCCAAGTGTGTGTATGTATGTGTGTGTGTGTATGCATGCGCACACACAAATAAATAATCTTTAAAAGAGATAAAGAGTTCTTACGAAGCTTAACACTATACACAATTAATACAATTTAAAAAATAAAAAGCATTGTGGGGCTGGAGAGTTGGCTCAGTGGTTAAGAGCACTGGCTGGCTGCTCTTGCAGAGGACCTAGGTTCAATTCCCAGCACCCACATGGTGGTTAACAACTGTCTATAACTCCAGTTCCAGGAGAATCTGACACCATCTGCTGATCTCCACGAACACTGCACAGTACAGGTGCAATACATACATGCAGACAATACACTCATACACATAAAAATATTTTTTATAATTTTACTTTTATTTTTAAATTCTATTTGTTATTTTTATTTTATGTGTATGAGTGTATTGACTGCATATATGTAAGTGCAGCCTGTGTCGTGCCATGGAGGTTAGAAGAGGGTGTCGGATTCCCCTGGAACTGGAAGTTAAGGTCAGTTCATAGCTGCCATGTGGGTGCTGGGAATCAAACCCAGGTCCTCTGCAAGAGCATCCAGTGCTCTTAACTGCTGAGCCATCTCTCCAGCCCCCAAATAAAATATTTTTTTTAAAAAATGAAATAAAAAGTATTGTAATAAAAAATTGCATTCACATGGTTCAAAATTAAACATGAGTGAGGGACTAGGTATGTGGCTCATGACGGAACACTGGCCTAGACTGAACCAGCCCTCCTGGCTTTGAGCCCCTGAACTCCCTGAAAGTACCCAAGATCATGGATGTTTTATATATATACAAGGGAAGTTAAACAAATGGTAGGAAAGCGTTCGAGGCTCTGATCCTTTTCTAATGGTATAACTCGACTCAGTCCAGATGGGCACATGAAGAGCTGTGTCGCTGTCCACCAGTATGCTGGTGCATAAATGTGCCATGCTTTCAACTAGCTGCCTATCCATGAGTGCCTACATTGTTTCCAAGTGCTTTCTGTGGCAGTCTGATAGTATCCTAACACTCAGAATCTTGCTATAGACACACCTGCACGCAGGTGTGAAGGGCTGTACCAATTCTACCCTGTGTCAGCTTCCTAGGGTTTCCAGGACAAAGCATGGCTGACAAGGGGGCTTTGAGCAACAGAAATGTGTTCATACAAGTAGACTGTAGCAGGGCAGCACTCTGTAAGCTCAGCCGCTCCTTGCTTCTAACCTCTGGTGGCTGTGGGCAGCTGTGGCTGTGTCTTGGCTTGTACGTCTTCCTCCTTTGCCTCTGTCTTCTCACGTCTCTTTATAAATGGACGTAATCTGGACTAATGTCTTTAAATTAACCTTTGCGAACTCCATGATCCTTGTCTTATGACAGGATATTTCTCTTGGCAACCTCAACTTGGTACTCCACCCAAAAATAATGAATGAATGTGAGTATGCTTGAGAATTAACACAGCACAGCGCTGGAAGACAACACACCCATCTCCACTGTACACAGTGAAGACTGGGAAGGATGTATGACATTGGGTAAATGAGATATTCTAGAAAGAGGGATGAAAAGGCAGAAAGGTCTATTAAGATGACGATTTAGGCAAACTTGTACTTCCCCAATAAATCTGGAGAAACCAGTTTGAATAAAAATGCGAGTGAGGCCTAGCTTGGGAGCAGTTCCAGAAGACAGTTCCAAGAGAGATCTGGGGGAAGAAGGAGTGTCCTCTGAGTTTGGACCCACACTTAAAAAATCAATTTAAGGGTAGCTGGAGAGATGGCTCAGCAGTTAAGGGCACTGGGTACTCTTGCAGAGTGTACCTGGGTTCAGTTCCCAGCACCCACATGGTAACTGGCAGCTGTCTATAACTCCAGTTCTGGAGATCCAACCTCCATGGACTCTTCTGATCTTCACGGGCATCGCATGCAGGTGCTGCACTTACAGGCATGCAGGCAAAACACTCATACATATAAAATAAATAAAGTAAATGTAAAATAAATGTAAGAGTCAAGCTTTTTTGTTCAGGTAATTGCAGTGTTGGCTTAGTAATGCTGCATTCAAATGGCCACCTTCCTTCTGTGTGCAAATTCCCTCTTTTAGTAGGGATGCTGGTCACAGGAGGAAACGCTTCTCCAATACAGTATGACCTCATCGTTACTTGATGACATCTGTGCAGACTCTATTTCTAGGCTGGGTGTGGTGGTGTACGCCTTTGATCCTAGCACTTGAGAGGCAGAGGCAGGTAGGTATCTATGAGGTCCAGGCAAGCCTGATATACATAGGGAGTTCCAGATCAATTGGGGCTACAGGGAGACCCTATCTCAAAAAAAGAAAGAAAAAAATTATTTCCATATTAGGTGGCCCTGACCCTGGGTGACCTTGAGAGTGTGTTTCTTCACTCTTCAGCCCAGTCATATTCCCATTAGCAATGTTTGAGCATGAAAAGGGCCTTCTCCACAGTTCCAGGGGATTTGGGTGACAGATGGCAGGTTCAGGAATTGACATGGGTAACTGGATTCTGCTTCTCTGCAATGGGGTGCACTGTTGGACTCGGCTGTGTGGAAGCCTGGCAGTTACTAGGTTATGGATGAGGGCTGGCTTCTCGTGTGGCAGCTGGGAAAGAAAATCCACGTGGCGTAGATGTTCTGGACTATGAGTCCCTTCAGTTTCCTGGGTCATTTAGTCTTTTCAGTAGTATGAAATCCTATCCCTGGGCCTGACCTGTGTGGGCACCAACCTGGAGTGTCTAGGTCAGAGGTCACATCCTCCCGGGGTTAAGTTCTTCCCCCTGGAATACATTGTTTTGCACACTATTTAGCCAGGTTTCAAAATACTATTTTTTTGTTTTGTTTTGTTTTTGGTCTTTTTGAGACAGGGTCTCCCTGTAGCCCCAGCTGTCCTGGAACTATGTAGACCAGGCTGGCCTTGAACTCACAGAGATCTGCCTGCCTCTGCCTCCCGAGTGCTGGGACTAAAGGCGTGTGCCACCACGCCTGGCTCAAAATAGATACTTAAAAGAAAATTTATTATTTTTATTTTATGTGTATGCATGTATTGCCTGCATGTAGGTAAGTGCACCCGTGTTGTGCAGTGCCCAAGGAGGATAGAAGAGGCTGTCAGATCCCCTGGAACTGGAGGACAGTTTTTAGCTGCCATGTGGGCACTGGGATTCGAACCCGGGTCTTCTGCAAGAACAGCCAGTGTTCTTAACTGCTAAGCCATCTCTCCAGACCCTGATACTTTTTTTTTTAAATTCTGTCTCTCATGCAGCCAGCTGGGCTCAAGCTTGCTATGTAGCTGAGGATGACCTTGAACTCCTGATCCTCCTGCCTCCACCTCCCCAGGGCTGGGATTACAGGATACACCACCATGTCTGCTTTCAAATAGTCTCAATGCATGTGCATGTGTGAGTTCATCTATGTGTGTATGTGAATTGATGTCACTTGTAGGTATGTGCACATGGAGGTCAGCTTTGGGTGTTGTTCCTCAGGACAGCTGGTCACCTGTTCAATTCCCAACACCCACTGCAGCTAACAACCATCTGTAACTTCAGTTCCAGGGGCTCCAATGCCCTCTTCTGATCTCTGTGGGCACTGCATGACATGGGTGCACTTACACACATGCAGGTAACACACTCAAACACATAAAGCAAAATAATTTTTAAAAATTTAGATTCCAAAAAATTTTCAGATTTCTAATTTATCTGAAAAATAAATCTGTTGGGGCTGGAGAGATGGTTCCGTGGGCAAGAGCACTGGCTGCTCCTGCAGGGACCCAGGTTCAGCTCCCAGCACCCACATGGCAGTTCACAACAGTTCCTAACTCCAGTTCCAGGGGATCTGACATCCTCTTCTGACCTCTGTGAACACTGCACACATGGGTATACTTACAAACATGCAGGCAAAACACTCATACACATCAAATAAAAGTTAATAAATTTTTAAAGAAGAATATGTTAATATCATGTTCACATTCTCACCTGGCAACAATCAGCTGGGTACATCAGGCTGTGTCCCAGCTCTGGGCCTCCAAGCCAAGAGTCACCAGAGTGGACTGGGCTGTGGCTCTGAATCCCATGCCTGCTATTTACTAGCCGAGCATCCTTGAACAAGTTGCTTGAATGTCTCTTTAAGCTTCAGTGCCCACATCTGTAAAACTCAGACTGATATTTTTTGCAGGGTGGGGGACATTGTTGAACTACAGCTTGACCTCAAACCTAATAATCTGCCTGCCACAGCCTCCTGAGTCCTGGGAGTGCACATGTGCATGTGTGCTCTAAGAACTGCTTCATCCAACAAATTCTTACTATCTTCTGTGTGCCAGGCACTGTTCGAGACACTTGTGTGTAAAGATCTTTGGTCTTCCAGGGCTTACATGTGGCAAGGGTAGGCAGGCTGTAAGCAACCTGGTATAACAGATGGGCAAACTCTAATGTATTTAAAGGTGATTCATGCTATGGAAAATCAGAACCAAAATCAAGGGTATACAAGGAATAGGGAAATAGGGTACGGTCATGTTTCTAAATGGGATGCTCACTGACAAGGTGACTTAGAAAGGAATTTTATGTGTATGAGTGTTTTGCCTGCATGTATGTAAGTGCATCACATGTGTACAATGCCCACAGAAGCCAGGTCCCCCCGAAACTGGAGTTGGAGAATAGGAGATAGTTCTGAATAGGCATAGTCAGGGAAGGAGGTCCCAGACTAGATTCAACTGTGATTCCAATTACTCTCACTTGTATTTAAGATGGCCTTCTTCCAGGTTCTTCTCCAAAGTTGGCCCTTTGGTTGTCCCCCTACTAACATACTCCCTCTGGTGGGAATTCCAAATTTCCTGCCTTTGCTCTGCCAAATCAGGTTCCTGCTTTCATTTGAGTGAGCCAACCAGTAACAAGCATCCTGCTGTGTCCAATCCAAAGGAGGAAAGGGGAGCCTAGTCCTATTCCATCTTCTACCCTATAGAATATAAAAACCCAGACTCTCCAGGAGAGTAGATGAATGCCCCAGCTCTGAACCCCTTCCCATTTTGGGGAGTCTGTCACTGTTGTGGAGTATTACTTATGCTTCAGTAAATCTTAGCTGTGTGTGCGCTGTGACTGCAAACTTCTCATCTTACAACCTTTACCTGGTGAAGAAAAGGGCCCCAGAACAGACCTTAGGTGGCATCAGTTGTGGATGGTTGTTAGCAGCCATGTAGGTGCTGAGAACAGAATCTGGGTCCTGTGTAAGAACAGCCAGTGTTCTTAACTGCTGAGCCATCTCTCCAGCCCCTAGAAGGTGATTCTTGAAGGAGGCTGAGAAACTGATCACTGGATATTTGGGGAGGGATAGGCCAGCAGATGGAACAGCTAGGAGCCTGGCTTAGATGCTGGAGACACAAGAGGCTGGTGTGGCTGGGGAAGAACAGAGCAGGTGACAGGATCAAGGTCACAAAGGAAGGTTGGGCAGCCAATGGGATGAGTCTTTAAAGGCTACAGAGAAGTTGGGTTTTGCCAAGCAAAGTGGAAGCCATGAGAGGACACTGAGCTCTGAGACGATTGACCTAAGACCTTGTCCATCTGGCTGCTCCATAGAGATTAGACTTGGGAAGTAGGATGCAGATGCAAAAGGTTGGATTTGGAGACCAGGGAGAAACTGCTGCTATAATCTAAGTGGGAGAGAGTGGTGGCCCAGGTGAGGGAGCTGGCTTGGCCCAGCACATGACTCAGAACAGAATCTGTGTCCCAGGCTGAGTTGTACTGGGTTCAGGGTAGAAGGAAAGGAAGGAGTCAAGGATGATGCCACAGCCTGGCAGAGCAACCAGAGGGACGGAGCTGACACTCTAAGATGGGACAGCACAGGGGACAGGATGGGTGGGAAGGGGTAATGGGACAGTTGGGCATGGCTGAGGTGAAATTCACCCTGTGGGTAATGCCTTTGGAAATACAAGCCTGAAGATCAGGAGTCAGATTTGGGAATAAGAGCCCTTCCCACTGCATAGGGCCTAGCCCCTGCTCAGTGTTCATCAGGGTCAGTGGTTGTGTGTGTTGCTAGGTAGCCCAGGCTGACCTTGAACTTAGAGCAATCCTCCTGCTTCGACTTCCCTAGTGCTAGGATTCCAGCCCTTCCCACTGCATAGGGCCTAGCCCCTGCTCAGTGTTCATCAGGGTCAGTGGTTGTGTTGCTAGGTAGCCCAGGCTGACCTTGAACTTAGAGCAATCCTCCTGCTTCGACTTCCCTAGTGCTAGGATTCCATGCTGGGGGGAGGGGGTGGCCACCATGCCTGGTTCTTCTAGTCTTGGGAAGGAGTCGCCTTTGGCTACAGCCCCTCCTCCCCACACTCCTCTCAGGGATGAGGCATGAGGTAATAGCTTGACAAGGCCAGGGTAGACCCTGGGGGAAGCTGTAGACATGTGACTTCCCCCTCTCTGGCCATTAGTTATGTTCTTGTAGAGGAAAGAATCTGTTTCTCAAAGGGTGATCCTAGGGAGTGAACGAGATAAAGGACAGCAGCATACAGTGGATCTCTGCAGCAAAGAAGCCTGATTTCTTTCCTCCCTCCCCGCCAACCAGGGGTCTGGAAGCAAAGGCGGTGTCTATCCCAGCTGTTTATTGAAAGAGGTAGGATAGGAGGGGCAAGGAACAGGGGACCCTGGAGGACACATGAGGCACAGAGGCAGTGGGGGCTGGCCTGAGGATCTCCCCCAGGAAGCCCTTAGGCCAATAGGGGCAGACAGAGGTGGGAGGTCCAGTTAGCTTGGAGCAGACAAGTGGCAGACACAGGAGATGGTGCCTCTGGATAGAAGGGGCTGGGCCTCTGAGCGCACATTTTTGAGTCAGGACTAGTGGGCACAGGTGTGTCTACTTGTGCAGGGTGGACTTTGAGGAGCAAAGACATTCCACTTTTCCTAATGCCTGGACTGAGTTATGGATGGTTGTTAACCACCATGTGGGTGCTGGGAATCAAACCCAGGTCCTCTGCAAGAGCAGCCAATGCTCTTAACCACGGAGCCATTTCTCAAGCCCCCATGGAAGGGCAGTTCTTAGATGAGTTTGCCCCTACCCTGAGGCAGGGCAAGGATTTGAGAATGAGACCTGATTTGGGGGGGGCTACTAGTATCTTAGGGAGAAGGGCCCTGCTGAAAGGGAGAGGTCAGGGTAATGAGGGAGAGGTGTGCAAGGAGAGAAAGCATTTGATTCCCCAGCTTCCAGCTTATGAGCCTCGCTTGGGCTGGCCGATCTGCACAGAAGTCAGCCCAAAGGGGCTGGTGGTGTCAGGAACCATGACTGACCGCCGGCATCATTGAAGATAGGAGACAGTTGCTCTGGCTCATCCCTGAAGACCTCCACAGGACTGTCAGCTTCAGTGATCAAGGGTTCTGCCTTGATGTCCTCGCTCAGCCAACCTGATGCGGCCAAGAAGAGGCAGATGGCCAGCAGGATCCCGGCTGCACCACACAGTGCTACACCTGCCAGGCGGCAGGTGCCCAGGGCTTGGTTGTAGTCGGCTGCTGGATCATCTAGTGACTGGAACTTATCATCATTGACGAGTTCTAGTTTGGGAGGCACCGCATAGCCGGTGGTCAGGGCTGCCACACCCAGCAGCAGGAACAAGGTCCCTGAAGACAGGGTGATCTGAGGAGAGTCAGACAGAGTAGGAAGCAGCCAGGTTCAGCTAGAGTCCAGGGTCATAGGATCGTGAGAGGGGTATCACCGAACATGGGCTGCTGGCAATGGAACCCAGGGCTTGCACATAATAGGAACAAGTACTCTACCATCGGTCTACAGCTTCAACTCTGTTTGAATTTTAGTTTGAGACAGGCTTTACTAAATTACCCAGGTTGGTCTGAAACTATGTAGAAGAAGCTGGCCTCAAACTTGCCTCCCAAATGCTGTAATTACAGTTCTGTGCTACCATGTCCAACCTAGCAATGGTTTCCCCCAGGCAACCTTGAGTACCCTCCACCATTATTTGGGTTCCATTTATTATTATTTTCACTGACTGTTATATGTAAGGATGTGGGAAAGGTACACAGGTGCATGTAGGGATCAGGGGTCAACCTCCAGTATTTTTCTTCAGGAGCCACCTACCTTGTTTTTTAAAATGGTCTCTCACTAGAACCTAAGGCTTGCAGATCTGGATAGGCTGGCTGGCCAGCAAGTCCCACAGAGCCTCCGGTCTCTATCTTCCCAGTGCTGGGATTAGATCTTGACAGAGGTGCTGGGGGCGGAACTCAGGTCCTTAGGCTTGCATAGCAAGCCCTTCACTGACTGTGTTATATCCTCAGCCCTAATTGGGTACCATCTTATCCCATGACCCTTTCCAACTTGCCCTTTCTCTCTCTCTCTCTCTCTCTCTCTCTCTCTCTCTCTCCCTCCCTCCCTCCCTCCCTCCCTCTCAGCCTTTTTTGAGACAGGGTCTCCCTGTGGCCCCGGCTGGCCTGGAACTTGATATGTAGACCAGGCTGGCCTTGAACTCACAGCGGTCCACCTGCCTCTGCCTCCCGAGTGCTGGGATTAAAGGCCCGCCCAGTCCAACCTTGTCTCTTTACTATGTTAATGCCCGTGCTTCAGGACTCATCTCAAACCCCCCTTCCTCTGGAACAACTTCCAAGACACTTCCAGGTTGGGCAGGTGTCTTGCCCTCTGCACAGATGTGTGCCAACTTGTCTTTCAGTGCACCTACCTCAGAGCACACTTGGACATGGATTTTGGTTCTTAGGACCACTGGACTGAGCCTTATGAAAGCAAAGATAGCATGCGTTGGCTCACTAGGCATCTTGTGCTGAACAACTAAATAAACCATGCAGTAGAGTCCTTAAGTTTGAGGCTGGGGAGATGGCTCAGTTGGTTAAGTGCCTTCCATGCAAGGATACAACCTGAGTTTGGAGCTCACACCCATATAAAAAAGCTGGACTTGGCTATATACATCTGTAACTCTAGTGCTGCAAGGGTGGAAACAGGTGGATCTCCAGAGCTGACTAGCAAACCAGTCTATCCAATTGGTGAATGCCATGTTCAGCAAGAGCCTCTGTCTCCAAAGATAAGGTTAGGAGCTGGAGAGATGGCTCAGTGGTTAAGAGTGCTTGCTGCTCTTGCAGAGGACTGGAGTTCTGTTCCCAGCTCCCACAGGCAGCTCACGACCATCAGTAACTCTAGCTCCAGGGGTTCCTACACCTTCTGGTCTCTGTGGGCATCCCCACCATACACTTTAATAAAAAATAAATCTTGGGCCAGGCATAGTGGTGCATGCCTTTAATCCCAGCACTTGAGAAGCAGAGGCAAGTGGATCTCTGTGAGATTGAGGCCAGTCTGGCCTACATAGCAAGTTCCAGACCAGCTGGGGCTAGGGAGACCCTGTCTCAAAAAAAAACCCAAAATAATAAATCTTAAAAAAATAGATGAGGTGTCGAGCAATAGTGGAAGGCACCTAACACCTACTTCTGGCCTCCACATGTGTGCACAGATGTACATATACAAATACATACACAGGTTTAAAAAAAAAAAAAGGCCAGGGGCTGGAGAGATGGCTCAGTAGTTAAGAGCACTGACTGCTCTTGCAGAGGACCCGGGTTCGATTCCCAGCACCCACCTGGCGGCTACAAACCATCCTTAACTCTGGTTCCAGGGGAATCCGAAGCCCTCTTCTGACCTCTGCAGCACTGCACTACACGGGTGCACTCACACACATGCAGGCAATATACTCATACACGTAAAATAAAAGCAATAAATAAAAACATTTTTTTAAAAAAAGGCCAATGAGATTGCTCAGTAGGTAAAGGTGCTTGCTGTGCATGCTAGGCAACCTGAGTCAGATCCCTGGAACCCATATATAGTTGGAAGAGAATCAATCCCACAAGTTGTCCTTTGACCTTTACATGTGCACTGTGGCACAGCCTATACACACAGCCTATAAATAAAATTTAAGGAGTTCTTAAATTCTTTGTCTTCAAGAGCCAGTAATTAAAAAAAAAAAAAGCTAGCTGGGGGGGCTGGAGAGATGACTCAGCAGTTAAGAGCACTGACTGCTCTTGCAGAGAACCCAGGTTCGATTCCCAGCACTCACATGGCAGCTATGAACTGTCCTTAACTCCAGTTCCAGGGGAATACGAAGCCTATTCTGATCTCTGTGACACTGCACGACACGGGTGCACTCACATACATGCAGGCAATACACTCATACACATAAAATGAAAATAATAAATTAAAAAAAAATGCTAGCTGGACCTGGTGGCTCAGACTTGTAATCCCAGCTAGTCAGGAGGCTGATGCAGGAAGATGACAAGTGTAAAGCCAGCCAAGGGTACAGAGTGAGTTCAAGGCCAGCCTAGGCAACTTAGTGAGACCTTGCCTGAAAATGAAAAAAAGAAAGAGGGCCGGGGTGTAGCTCACTGGTAGAGTAGCAGAGAGCTGTGCTCAGGATGTTTAAGTACAATCCCTATTACCATTACCTAAAACACTTTTTGTTTCTTTGTTTTTGGATACAGGGATTTTTGTTCTGTGGCCCAGACTGGGCTCATGTTCAAACTCAAGACCTTCCTGCCTTTGCTGCCTAAGTGCTGTTTAAAATACTTATTTCTGGAAGTCTTGCCTGATCTCGCAGGGTACTGAGGCCTTTTCTCTCCTGGCATCCTCTGCACACCTGATCTGAGGTTGGGCAGGTTGGTCCCTCTGCACAGTTTGGCACCTTGTCTCCTGAGTAGAGTGGAGCCCTTTGCTCCTCTGCTTTCTATCTTCCCTACAGCATTCAGCGGAGAACTATGCCTATCGTAGCAACTACTGATTGGCAACTCTCTGGCTGTTATGAACAGCAATCTTTTCTCTCACATCTCTCCACTGCTCACCAAATGGTACCCCAAAGTGGGAAACCCTAGTAAGATGCAGGTGAGGTGAACTCCACTTCCTGCCCTTGTACTTCCTCTTCATGGTCATAGCAATTAGCTTAGAGCTGGCAGGTGGCCCAATCAGTCAGAACATCTAGGAACGAAATGCTTTCTTTCCTTTATTTCTCCTTTGTTTTTACTTCATTTCATTAATTTTGAGATAGAATTACTTTTTTAAATTTTTTTTAATTTTGAAGATATTTTAGTGTTTTTATTTCATGTGTAGGCATGTAGTTGCCTGCATGTAGTAGAATTACTCTTTATTGCCCAGGCTGGCCTGTAACTCACTATTCTTTCTCAAGTTGGCCTTGAACTCATGATCCTCCTGCCTCAGGCTCCCAAGATATAGGCTACTATGCCTGGCCTGGTTAACACAGGGTTTCCTTATGTAGCCCAGGCTGGCCTCTTTCTAATTTCTGGCTATCCTAGATCTTCTCTTTTTCTCTTTCTTTCTTTATTCTTTCCTGTCCTCTCTTCTTTCTTTCCTTTCTTTCTTCCCTTCTCCCTTTCTTCTTCCATCCCTCTCTTCATTGCTTTCTTTCCTTCCACAGGGTCTCATGTAGCTCAGGCTGACCTCAAATTCCCTGTGTAGTCAAGTGTGACCTTGAAACTTGGATCTTCCTACTTCTACTTTCCCAGTGATAGATTTGTAGCTGTGCACCACTACACCAATTTGTGTGGTGCTGGGGGTCAAACCCAGGTTTGTGAATGCTAGGCAAGCACTCTACCAACTGAGCTTCATCACCAGAACTAGCCTGGATCTTCTCTCTCTATATATAAACTACAGAATCAGTTTGTTGATACGACAAAATAATTTGCTGGGACCGTGGTTGGGATTGTGTTGAATCTACAGGCAGGAGAAGAATGACTTCTTGGCAATATTGAGCCTTTTTATCCATGAATTTTTGCAGTTTTTGTATACTGTATATATTTTCTTAGATTTCTACTTAATTTTCTTGCTTTTTTTTTTTGGTCTTTTTGAGACAGGGTCTCTCTGTAGCCCCAGCTGTCCTGAAACTCACTATGTAGACCAGGCTGGCCTTCTACTCACAGAGATACGCCTGCCTCTGCCTTCCGAGTGCTGGGACTAACCACCCCCGGCAATTTTCTCTCTTTTTATGGGCAGTACTAATAGAAAAGCTAATGCATTTTTAATTTCTGGCTATTTTTCATTGTTTCTTTTCTGAAGAAAATATTGGAGGAGGGCTGGGGATGCAGCGGCAGGAATCACTCTTTTGGTCTTACCTTCCAACACAATGAGGGCCAGGGTTGGTGGGGGCACTGGACTTGGGGTCCTTCTGGGTCTTCGCTGAGAGCAGTATTGGAACAATCCTTATAGGAGAGGTGTGGATAGGAGCCGGTGCCATACCGCTTACCTTCCTCCACGTTGTCATGGCCACACACACACGAGTGACTGCAGCTCAGTGTCATGGATCCCTGTGGGCACAAGGTATGGAGGGAAGTCAGTGGGGGGTGCCACTGTGGTCCTTCTGAGTCCTGGCCTTTTGGACTCCTCTCCTGTCTTTCCCTAAGTGCTCCGAGGAGTGTGTCAGTCAGCTCAGTGCATGGCAACTGCACATACTAGTCCATGCTCATGTTTTCTCTGGAGGCCACCCAGGGGCTTGCTTATGGGCTCTAAAGCCTCACTGCTAGGCCTGGGTCTCAGACTTACCACTTCTTCCATAGTATTTCACATGCTTGTACTGACTTCACAGGGCCTCAGCTTCCTTGTCTGTAAAATACGGCTAATAATGAGATAGGCTTCATTCAGGGAGCTATTATGATTAGTACGGTGCTTTCTTATTTTATTATTATTATTAGTGTATGTGATATGTACATGTGTGTGCAGGTGAGCACATGTGGAGGTCCTCAAGAGGACAACTTGTGGGAAATCAGCTCTTTCCTTCTGCCATGTGGGTCCTGGGGACTGAACCCAGATCACTAGGTGACAAGCTTAATCGCTGAGTGGTCTCACTAGACCCTGTTACTGTGCTTTATTTGTTATTATTTTCATCCTCAACTTTTGGGGCTCCATGTCTGCTGTGAGAGATCCTGTGTCTCCTTCCCTCAAAACTGCACTCCCCAGGACCAATTATCACAGATGGTACTTGTCCAATTGGGCTGGCGTTCCCAAACTGCATGGTCCTAAGGGCCTCCCCAGGGCTGACTCTCCACAGCCTACAAGTCCCAAGGAATTTTGACTCCACAGGAGCTGAAACTCAGGGGCCCTCAGAACTAGAGGCTCTGAGGCTCTTTGGCCTTTAGAGTTGCAGGTCCATTTAGGAACCCACAAAAGGAGACCACCCTGAGACCTTAGGGAAGGAAGGGGTCTGTGTTCATCCAGGTGCTGGGAAGCACTGGGCCTCTCACCCACTCCCCTCAACTCCATTGGACAGCTTCAAACAAAAGAAAACCGGGTACTTGTTCTGGAGAGTAAGGTATATCTAGGGCCCCTCTTACCTTCAATCAACATGACCCTCAGATTGGTGCATACACATTCACCAGCGCACCCCCCAATACATAGACATAACCAGGCAGACACATGGACGCATCGCGCAAATGTATACATAAATACGGATATAAACATACACACACACACACACACACACACACACACGCACGCACGCACGCACGCACAGTGGAGGTGCTTTTGGGGACCCCCTCCGAGACACACGCGAACACAGGAGTGCTGGTCCGTACATGGTGGATGCCCACCCGCCTCACAAATCAGGGGAAGGAAGAAAAGAAAGGGAGAATTTTTATTTTTAACGACAAAGAATGGTGAATGGCAGAGGCCAAAAGCGAAAGTGACAGAAGAGAGGGCTAGACAACAGCAAATCAAGGTCGAGGGGAGAGGCGGAGCCAAGTTGGTGGTGGGCGTGGCTAGCGCTGAGACCGCCTCGCCCTGGCTAGAAAATGAATGGAGGGCAGTCGGAGCCTCCCCCACCCAGCGTTAAGTTGGGGCCCCTGCGAGGCGGGGAGGGGTGCGGGGATAATAGGCTGGAGTCGGCCCCGCCCCTTGGATTTTTGCTCGCCCCTCCCCCCAAGAGCATCCAGCCCTGGGTCGGGGACACAGGAAAAGGAAGGTGACCTTGACTGAGCCTCCCCCTCCCCCTGGCCCCTCCTCCTCCCATCTCTGGGTGGCCGGAAGTAGGTTCCGGTGGGGGAAGGAAGCAGGGAGACATAGGATGCTGAAGAGCCCGCGGGGTTGTCATGGGAACCGCTAGGAAGGTGTCCCTAATCTGCAAGAGGTGGGACTTGGCAGGAGGCGAACGCGTAGAGGAGGGGGTCGCCGCAAGATGCTCTGCGGAGGCTGAGGGGACGGCCGGGAAGCGTTTGCGAAGGGGGATCAGCCCGGTTGGAATCATTCTGTCCTCCCTAGACCCGCGCACGACAGCCCCGCGGGAAGGACAGCCCTCCTAGGAGATGAGTCAGGACCCGGGCCGCACTCGGTAACCTGACCGACCACCCCTGCGTCCTTTCCCCGGAGGGAAATTGAGGCACATCGGAATGGGAATGGATTTTGGAGAGGGGCGAGTGATCTTGTCTTTGAAGCCTCGGCCCAGTCTATGAACCCCTGGGTGTCGAGGACCGTAATGCTAGGTCTCTGTCCCCTCTACTCCCCAAGCCCGAGGATCTCGCGCAGCCGTTCCCACCTCTGGCGGGACATGGCCCGGGCTGGGGACACGGGTGGGAAGTGGGGGTTTTCTGGAGCCGCGGGGATGGCGGGCAGGGGTTGGGCCGCGTGGAGTCAGGGCTGAGCTCACCTATGGGCCTGCTGTCTCCGCGGAGCGAGCCGAAGCTGCTGGAGCTGGAGCCAAGCAAGACAAGTTTACTTCGCGCCTGCGCCGCAGTCTGGGCTGGGGGCGGAGGGAGGTGGGAGGGGGGTGCCTCCGGCCCCAGAGGCTGGTTCTGCAGACTGCTGTCCCTGACAGATCCCCTGTCGTTTCCTGAGTTCCCTTCCCTCCCTTCTAAAAGAGCAGGGGACCATACCACCTATCTCCCAGAGCAGCCTACAGTCCTCCAAATCCTTACGCATACTACCTTGACTCCTCAGACTCCACCCTTTTCACATACAGTAGACCCGTCCCCCAGTGAGCCTCTGTCTCCTCAGACCCTCCTCTGAGTCTCCATGCCTCCTGGAACCCCTAGCCCACTTAAAAAACCCACATCTTGGGTTGGGAATGTAGCTTTCAGTTGGTAGATGGCTTAGGTGAAACATACAAAGCCATGGGTTCTATCCCCAGTACCCGGCACGCAGGTACGTGCTAGCACTCCAGAGGTGGAGGCTGGAGGATATCCTAAGTCCAGGCCAGCCTGGGGTACAAGAGACCATGTCTTAAAAAAAATTAAGAGAGATGGCTCAGTGGCGGCTCTTGCAGAGGACCTGGGTTCAGTTCCCAGCACCCACATGACTAACAATCATCTGTAACTGATGGTTCTAGGGGATCCAACCTCTTCTGACCTCCGTAAGCACTGCACAACAGGGTTGTACTTACATAGATGCAGGCAATACACTCATACACATAAAATTTAAAAAATGTTTTAAAAATAAATAACAATAAAAACAATATAGATCTCAAGACTTCCTGGAGATGCACGTCAATGGAGGCTGGTGCAGGAGAATCTCCAGCCTGGGTTACATAGCAAGACCCTGTCTCAAAACAAACAAGTCGCTCATACTCGAGGCAGAGGCAGGCAGATCTCTGTGAGTTCAAGGCCAGCCTGGTCTACATAGTGAAGTCCAGGCCAGCTGGGACTACAGGAAGACCCTGTCTCAAAAAATAAAAAATAAAAGGAAAGACCAAGACAAACAGGCACTCACTCTGAAAGGTGCCTGGAACCCATCTCTTTCATTGTCACCTTTTGGGAAGTCCCTCCCACTATGATGGGAGTCCTTGATCTCACTGAATCCCTCACCTTCTTAGAGCTCCACCCCAGCTAAGAATCAGTCCCTCTTACCTTGAGGTGGGAATCAGGGTGGAGGAAGAGGAGGTATTGGAAGAATGCCCTTTCCCCTTTGGAAGGACACAGCCTCTCTTACTTTCCCTCCCAGGTTAGCATCAGTCTTGCTGTGGGCAGTATTTATCAGTGGCATCCCCTTCGAGAGTCAACCTTTGTCAGGGCATCCACTTTATGTCTTTTCCTATGCTCACACATTTGCTATGTGGTCCTGAGAGAGAATTCTCTGAGCCTCATCAGACTATTGCTCAAACATACCTTTATGTCTTGATCATCCATCTCTTCTGTATCTCTGTGCTGGAGGCTGGGGACACAGGGATAAGTGAGCTGTGTAAGATGGCACTACGTCGGTGCCAGCCAGCCAAGATGGACAGTACCTGAAAGGGGGAGTGAAGATTGAAAGAAAAAAACAAGAGACAGAAAAGATACTTGGGAGGGCTGTCAGTAGAGACTGCAGGCCCGGTTTATTTCAGCTCTGCCTTTTTATACAGAAGAACTCAATTAGTTTCAACAGCTGTTTTTCCCACCTGTATCTGAGGGTCAAGGAGCGGTCAGATACTTCAAAGGCTTCTTTGATCTTTTTGTCTACCACTATTGCCTCCAGGTCAGATATTGTGAGGCTCTCCATATAAACACATTCCTCCTGATTTGGCAGATTAGGTACTGGTGTGCAGAACACGAACTCAGTAAACAAGCCTGCCACAGCTCAATGTACATAATAGACTAACAGCTCCCAACAACACTATGTCTTTCTTTTTCAACACTGTATCCCTAAGCCTCCCATAAGTGCTTTACTGAGTAGATGACAATATTTACTAAGGACAGACTAATTAGCCACAAATGATGCTCATTATGTGTTTAAGTGCTTTATATGGACTACAGTACTTAGTTAATTGTGCTCGTGTTGGGGAGTGCCATACAGGAGACAGGACAGAGCAGGTCTGAGGGTGGCTATGGTATCATGGGGAGCAGGATGGATGAATTTCTGGAAGCAATGGGAGGATATGACATCAAATGCATGGGGAAGTGGGCCAGCCTTGAGCCAGAGAAGCTGTGATGGTTTATTTTCTTTAAAAATATTTTTAAGACCGGGAGTAGGTGGGGGGTGCACACCTTTGATCCTAGCACTTGGGAGGCAAAGGCAGGTGGATCTCTGTGAATTCAAGGCCAGCCTGGGGAGTTCTAGGCCAGCTGGGGCTACAGGGAGACCCTGCCTCAAAAAGACCAATACATAGGCCAGGTGTGGTGGTGCACGCCTTTAATCCCAGCACTCAGGAGGCAGAGGCAGGCAGATCTCTGTGAGTTCAAGGCTAGCCTGGTCTACATAGTGAGTTCCAGGACAGCTGGGGCTACAGGGAGGCCCTGTCTCAAAAAGACCAAAAAAAAAATTAAAAAAAGACATATATATATATTTAATTTTATGTGTATGAGTATTTTGCCTGCATAATATGTATGTATATCATGTGTGTGCCTAGGGCCTAAAGAGGCCAGAAGAGGGCATCAGATTCTTGGGAACTGGAGTTACAGAGGGTTGTGAGCCACTATGTGGGTGCTGTGAACCGAACCTGGATCCTCTGCAAAATCAGCCAGTGTTCTTAACCACTGAGCCGTCTCTCCAGCTCCAGTATGATGGTTTATATTGACTATCAACTTGAGAAGATCAAGAATCACCTTGAAAACAAATCTTCAGGCATGTGAGGGATGTGAGGGATGATCTAGACTAGGTTACTGAAATGGGAAGATATACCCTAAATGTGGGCAGCACCATTCCCTGGACTGAAGTCCTGGACTAGGTAAAAAAAAAAAGTTAGCTGAGCACCAGCATTCATCCCTCTATTTCCTGACTGTGGACACAGTGTGACAGGCCACCACTAGCTCCTGCCACCATGACTTCCTGCAGGGATGAACTGTACCCTAGGATTGGGAGCCAAAATAAGCCCTTTCTTTTTTATTTTTATTTATTTATTTTTATTTTGTGTGTATGCGTGTATTGCCTGCATGTAGGTAAGTGCACCCATGTCGTGCAATGCCCTTGGAGGTCAGAAGAGGCTGTTGGATCCCCTGGAACTGTAGTTATGGACAGTTGTTAGCTGCCATGTGGGTGCTGGAATTCGAACCCAGGTCTTCTGCAAGAACAACCAGTGTTCTTAACCACTGAGCCATCTCTCTGGCCCCCATAAGCCCTTTGTTAAGTTGCCTTTGTCACAGCAACATGTAAAAGCACTAATATAAAGGGAGTGTTCCATAGTACTGTATCCCTGCCACATGGGCAGGAGGAAGGTGGCCACTGGGAAGAGAGGCAGGACAGTTGTGAGCTGAATTCAGGAAGTGAGGAGATCCAGCTTTGAATCTTGGTTCAGCCACTTGCAGTTCATAGGGCTTTACCACTCTGGATATAAGGCTCTGTCTGTAAAAGAGAGGTTAAATATTTGTCTCTCAGAGGGTTTGAAAGAGTGTTTATAATAAGATGTTCAAAGCCTTTGAGGCAGAGTAAGAACTCAATCAACCAGTGTTGTTATGACTGTTGTTCCTTAGCTTATAGCTGAGTAGGTCAGAAAGTTGAGTGACATACTATCTGCCATAGAGGAGCCAGAGGCATTATCTAGTAAGAAAGGGGAAAGCTTTAGTTCAACAGGAGGCTTAGAAAGGTGGTGAAGCAGAAACAAAAGTCCAAACTGATATGTTCTACCTAGAGTCCCAGATGCTTGGGAGGTTGATGATTGAACCTAGGAGCCCAGGAGTTCAAAGCCAGCAACATAGAAAAACAAAGTCAACATATTATGTCATTCCATTTTTTGTGAAACATTCAGAGGTGGCACATCCGCAGTGAGAAAATAGATTATAGTAGTCCTTGGAGAGAGGGAAATAGGGAGTTCCTGCTTAAAGGGTTTCCTTTGGAAGTGATCACAATACTTTGAAACTAGATAGTGGTGATTAGCTGCAGCACCATGGATATTTGAAATGCCACTAATGACAAATTTTTATGTTTTATGTGTTTTACCACAATTTTCAAAAAAACAGTACTAAAGGAGCTGAAGAGATGGCTCAGTGGTTAGGTGCACACACTACTCTTGCAAAGGACCCGAGTTAGGTTCCCAGAACACATGGCAGCTCACACACCTATAACTCCATCACCAGGGGATTTGAC
Organism: Nannospalax galili; assembly: GCF_000622305.1. Classification (NCBI taxonomy): domain Eukaryota; kingdom Metazoa; phylum Chordata; class Mammalia; order Rodentia; family Spalacidae; genus Nannospalax; species Nannospalax galili. The sequence goes on from NW_008357491.1 coordinate 351,781, forward strand.
ACCCCTTCTGGCCTCCTTGGGCATTGCATCTATGTGCACAAATCCACACAGAAACACACACATACACATAATTTTTGAAAATCTTTTTTTAAACGGTAGTGAAGAATTGAAACAACCAATCACAATGACGGTGATGATGGCAGCTATCACCGTTGAGAAGTTTTGTTTTGCTTGATTTTTGGTTTTGTGACACGTGTTCCAGGTTGCCCTTGAACCAAAGATGACCTGGAACTTTGTGTTTGTTTGTTTGTTTGTTTAATTTTATGTATTATTTCTACTCTATGTATACATACGTGCATTGCCTGCATGTAGGTAAGTGCACCTGTGTCGTACAATGCCCTTGGAGGTCAGAAGAGGCTGTTGGATCCCCAGGACTGGAGCCGTGGACAGCCACTAGCTCCCATGTGAGTGCTGGGATTCAAACCCAGGTCTTCCACAAGAACAATCAGTGTTCCCAACTGCCGAGCCATCTCTCCAGCCCCATTGTTTGTTTGTTTTTAAGACAGGGTCTCCTTGTAGCCCCAGTTGGTCTGGAACTTGATATGTAGACCAAGCTGGCCTTGATCTCACAGAGATTTCTGCCTGTCTCTGCTTTCCAAGTGCTGGTATTAAAGGCCTGTGCCACCATGCCTGCCTGACGTGGAACTCTTGGTCCACTTGCCTCCACTTTCCCAATGCTGGGATCACAGGTCTGCACCGCCATACCCGGCTATCTATTGGGATTTATATGTGTCTAATCACCATGAGAGATATGAAGAGATATGAACTTGAAAATGGTTATGATGCAGTAGATGTCTGATGCAGACCTGATAATCCCAGCATTGAGAGGTAAAGGCAGGAGAATTAGATATTCAAGGCCAACTTCAACTACATGTTGATTCAAGAGCAGCCAGGGTAAGATTCTGTCTCAAAAGAACAAAAAACAAAAATCCAGAAAATAGAAGCTGTGGAGAAAGCCCAGTGGATAAAGTGCTTGCTATACAAGCATGAAGACCTGAGTTCAGATCCCCAGAAGCCACATATAGTTGGGTGGGCAGTAGGCAGCACATTTGTAATCCCTGGCTCTTTTCAGGAGAAGTGAAGTAGAGACAAGAGGATTCTGGGAAATTCATGGACTAGGTGGCATGGTATATGCAGTAGCAAAGAACAAAGAAGCCCTGTCTCAGAGTGGAAGGCAAGGACGTACAGGCTTGTAGTTTGGCCTCTACACGCTAGTTGTGGCATGGTACCAGCACTCACACAAACATGTGCATGTACATACACACACATGCACACACATATCATACATACACATACACACAAAAGGTTATGATAGAAACAAGCTGGGTGTGGTGACACACACCTGTAGTCCCAGCACATGGGAGGCAGAGGCAGGCAGATCTCTGTGAGTTCAAGGTCAGCCTGGTCTACATAGTGAGTTCCAGGCCAGCTGGGACAACAGGGAGACCCTGTCTCAAAAAGACCAAAAAAAAAAAAAGTTATTATAGAAACATGAGTATGATTCTCTGATTCCTCTCAAAGCCCTCTGGTGACCCCTCTTCTACTCATGGTAAAAAGAAAGGCTGTTCTGGACTAAAGATGGCCACCAGCTCTTTGTTCCCGTACCTTTCCTTTGGGAGAGTTTAGCCTTCTCATATGACCCTGAGTAGGTCTCAAGAGAGCTTCAGCTGGCAGCATAAGGTGGCAGAAGTCATTTGTACCACCTCTAAACTTCCCTTTCTAGGGGTCAGTTTCACTCCTACACCTTCTTGGGCACACATGTGTAAGAAGTTTCCTCTTTGTCCCCAGTCCCTGTGCTAAGGAGCCAAGCCACCTGGAGAGGCCTCCCACAGATGGCCTACTGACAGCCCAGACTCCCAGCCTACAGCCAGTACCTGCTGCTTCACTGGGCAGAATCATATGAATAAGTCATCTTAGATATCCCAGCCCTCAGGAGTACTCACATGACACCCTGTGATTCACAGGGCCATTCAATGGCATCCTGAAAGCCCACAGAATCTTGGCAGAGAATAAAATGGTGTCTCCAGCCACTGGACTGTGAGATGGCTTGTTAGAGAAGTAGAAATTCAAACCAGCTGGGTATGGTAGCTCATGCCTGGAATCCCAGCACTTATAGCCCAGGCTGGCCTTGAACTCATGATAATCCTCCTGCATCAGTTTCCTAAGTGCTGGCAAATCTATGGGATTTGTTTTATTCGGTGAGCAGTCACACATGTCACTCCTGTGTCAAAGCACTCATTCCAGCTGTTTCTTCTTTTTTTTTTTTTAGAAGCATTTCATTATAGCTTAAACATATTCAGTAACATACTCCAGAGCAAGAGTACATCTCTTTCACAAGTGGCTGTAAGTTTCCAGGTTCACAGTTGAATTAATACAGTTATACAATATTGAACTCAGTATAAGCCCTGTAAAACATAAAATCGAGTGAGTTTTTAACCTTTAAAAAAGATCTCCATTTCATTTTAGAATATATTGTTCCTTGCAGAAAGACTCATTGTTTTTGCTACTAACACTGAGATGTTGGCACATGCATCTCTAATCTGCATATATCTGATTATTACTAGTCATAATTGGTTGCACTTGGATCCTTGGAGCCTGTGTATGTCTATAAAGTCATCGGGTAGATTTCAATGGTAATGTTTATCACCTCTATTAAGTAACATGACATAAATTTTCATGATTCCTCCTCAAATATAATACATTTTTAAAAATTTGTTGATTTTTGGGGTGTGTGTGTATATCACACAGAACATCCTAAACCATCTTGTTCAACTATATACCCACTTCCCAGATGGCACTCTCCCATAGCCTCGCTCCCCCAACTAGAGCCCTTATACTCTGATATCCCTGATACTGTCTGCTGTGTTGTCAGCACCCCCAGCCATTCTCCACTACTTGCCCTTCTGGTGAATCTAGTCAGCCTATCTAGAGGTCTTTGTTTTAGGAGGGTCAGCTGTTCCTCATCTAGGAGCAATCAGTTGTCAATATTCCTTTAGATAAGATTGGGGTCTGCTATTCACTTTCCCAGTTCTATGCTGGGTTACTATCTGGGAGTGCCTTTGGCCACCCTGGCCAACAACTCAAAAGTAGGTATCGCCTGTCTCGCATTGTTGCTTGTTACGTATCCTTTAGCTATGCATATGGATGCTTAAAAAATTATATTGACCTCCTTTGGGTGTTTAAGGCCATACAGTTGGCCCAGATAAACCAATTTATTTTTACTCTTAAAGTCATTTGAGGATCTGTTCCTCAGGGGTTACACGGGCTTGGGAGGATAAGCCTATGTGAAGATAAGTCGAAGGTCCTGCTCGACTATGGCTGGCTTCTCTTGGAAGCATGGAGGAAATGATTTCTCTGTGTTGACCGTCCTCTTTGTAGACTGGACACTGGTTCAATCCATCTCGTGGGTTCTCCTCGGCCTCCTTGATCAAGAAGACAGGTGACCTACCACAATTACAGGACATTTTGAAAGATGCTCATAGTCCCCTGGAACCAGTCGACCTAGGAGGGCAAGGAGCAAAAAGTGTCCTTTATGTCCCTCTGACCAGATTAGTATAGGCCTCAAAGTATGTCTGTTAAACATCCAAGATGGTTAGTGCCACCAGTCTGGTACTTTTATTTACTGTGTGCCATGTAGATAAACCGTGGGCAAAGACCAATTGTTCTCAGATAAACCTTACCTAGACATATATTTCTTGATCTGGTATGTATAATTTGTTAGTAGGTTGTTTGAGTAATATGGTTCTCTCTGGTTCTCAAAACTAGCAAGGCATTATTTATCTCTCGCACTGTCTAACCCCTCCATCATGGTTTCCCACTTAAGGTGCCCCCATTTTCTCCCTTTCTCCCTTATTAATACCCTTCTCCTATGGTCCTACCTCTCTTGAGCTCCTTCTTTCCCTTTATCCCCTAATTTCCTTGTATACCCTCCCTACACCCTCCCTTAAACTAATCCAATTTTTATCCATATCTCCATTATTAACACCTGTTTCCTACTGTTCTTCTCTTTCAGGTTATTTTTTTTCCTTTACCTCCCTGGTTCCTTTCCATTATCCTGGTTCCTGTAGTTATGTCTGGTTGCATACTTATTTATCAGAGTCTGGTTCTAGGATCCACATATGAGGAAGAACATATGTCGATTTTTTTTTCTGAGTCTGTATTACTTCACTTAGTATAACAGTTTCTAGTTCCATCCATTTACCCACAGATTTCATGATTTCATCTTTCTGTACTGCTGAGTAAAACTCCATCGTATAAATGAACCACATTTTCATTATCCACTCATCAATTGAGGGACACTTAGGTTGCTTCCATCTCTTAGCTATTGTGAAAAGAGCAGCAACAAACATGGAGGTACAAGTGTCTCTGCAGTAGGATGAGTTCTTTGGGTTTATGCCAAGGATTGGTATAACTGGGTCAAATGGTAGGTTCATTTGTAGTTTTTAAAGAGTTCTCCACACTGCTTTCCAAAGGGGTTGAACATGTTTGCAGCCCCACCAGCAGTGGATGAGTGTTCTCCTTTCCCCACATCCTCTCCAACATTTGGTATCATTTGTTCTCTTGATCTTAGCCAGTCTGACTGGGATAAGATGAAATCTTAAAGTGGTTTTACTTCGCATTTCCCTAATTACTAGTGATGTTGAACATCTTTTAGGATGCTTCTTAGCCATCTTTACTTCTTCTTTTAAGAACTCTCTGTTCAGCTCCTCAGCCCATCTTTTAATTGGGTTACTTCCTGTCTTGATTCTTTTTGAGTTCGTTATATATTCTGGCTGTTAAACCTCTGTCAGATGTGTCGCTGATGACAATTTTCTCCCATTCTGTGGGTTTTCTCTTCACTTCCTTGGTTGCTTCTTTTGACGTACAGAAGCTTTTTAGTTTAACGAGGTCCCATTTGTTGATTCTTGACCTTGTTTCCTGAGCAATTGATGTCCGGTTTAGAAAATCCTTTCCTACACCTACATCTTGCAGGTTATTGCCAATGTTTTCTTCTAACAGTTTCACAGTTTCAGGCTTCACATTGAATTCTTTGATCCATTTGGAATTCAGTTTTGTGCAAGGTGAAAGATAGGGAGGCAAGGTGAATGATAGGGGTTTAGTTTCATTCTTCTACAAGTGAAGGTCCAGTTTTACCAGCACCCTTTGCTGAACATGCTGTCTTTCCTCCAGTGAATGTTCTTGGCCCCTTTGTCAAATATCAGGTGGCTGAAATTGCATTTACTCATATTTGGGTCTTCGATTTTGTTCCATTGATCTATGGGTCTATTTTTGTGCCAGTACCATGTTGTTTTTATGACTATAGCTCTGTGCTACAGCTTAAAATCTGGTATAGTAATCCCTCCGGTATTGCTCTTAGTGCTCAGGGTTGCTTTGGCTATCGGAGGTCTTTTGTGCTTCCATATGAATCTTAGGATGTTTTTTTCCACAAGCAATCAGAGAATGTCATGGGGATTTTGATTGGTATTGCATTGAATCTATAAATGGCTTTTGGTAGGATGGTCATTTTCACAATATTAATTCTTCCAATCCATGAACATGGGAGGTCCTTCCATCTTCTGAACTCTTCCTCAATCTCTTTCTTTAAAGATTAAAAATTTTCATTCTAGAGGTCTTTAGTGTCTTTGGTCAGGTTCATTCCGAGATTTTTATTTTATTTTTGCAGTTATTGTGAAGGGGAGTGTTTCCATATGCTCTTTCTCTGATTGCTTGTTATTGGTATATAGAAAGGCTACAGACTTTTGTAGGTTAATTTTGTAACCTGCCACTTTACTGAATGTGTTAATAATTTCTAGGAGTTTTCTGGTGGAATTTTTGGCATCTCTTAGATATATCATATCATCTGCAAGAAGGGATAATTTGATCTCTTCTTTTCCAATTATTACTCCTTTAATTTCCTGCTCTTGTCTTAATGCTCTTGCAAGAGTTTCAAGCACTATGTTAAAGAGAAGTGGAGGACAGCTTTGTCTGCTTCCTGATTTCAATGGGAATGCTTCCAGTTTTTCTTCATTTAGAATGATGTTGGCTGTGGGTTTGTTATATATGAATTAATTATGTTGAGGTATGTTCCCTCCAGTATAGTTCCCTCTAGGACTTTGAACATAAATGCATGTTGAATTTTGTCAAAGG
>NW_008357491.1:359207-359645 GCF_000622305.1 Nannospalax galili
TGTTCATGATTGTAATATCTTCTTGATTGATTGTTCCTTTGATCAAAATGAAATAGCCCTCTTTGTCTCTTCTGATTAGTTTTAGTTTAAAGTCTATTTTGTCCGATATTAGAATTGCAATGCCTGCTTTTTTCTTAGTTCCATTCGCTTGATATATTTTTTTCCATCCTTTCACTTTAAGATAGTGTCTGTCCTTGAAAGTGAGATGAGTTTCTTGCAGACAACAAAAAGATGGGTTTTGTTTCTTAACCCATTCATCTAGTCTGTTCTTTTGACGGTGGGGGGAGGGTTTCAGTCTGTTAATATTTAAAGTTATTAATGAAAGATGAGTATTGAAGCCTGTAATTATTTGTTTACATTCTTGATATAGCTGTACTTTTCCACAGTTATACCTTCATTGAATTTCTTTCTGCAACTCCTTGGGTATAGTCAAGATCG
>NW_008357491.1:360177-360491 GCF_000622305.1 Nannospalax galili
TTTGGTCTTTTTATGGTGTCACACAATTCCTGCATATTCCATTCCTGTGATTTCTTAAATTTTTTATAATCTTTGCTTAAGTGGTCTAGTTTGTCCACTTTCTTTCAGTCTTGATATTCTGTTTTCCATTTCATTCATCCTGTTGATGAGGCTTTTTCCTGTCGTTTCTTATTGGCTTATTGAGTGTTTCACTTCCTTCTTCATTTCAGCCTGAGTATTCTTCGATATTTCTAACTCTTTTCTGAATTCATTCAGAAGTTTATCCCTATCTTCCTTCAGTTCTTTGATTTCTTTGTGTGTTCTTTATTTCACTG
>NW_008357491.1:360586-374919 GCF_000622305.1 Nannospalax galili
CTTCAAGTTTAGGTCTGCTTCTTTTTGTGAACTTTATGCATCTTTGTGGTTTACTTTTTGGGCACGAAAAGCTGGTTCATCTAAGCTTCTGGTTCTCTCTTGATTTTATATTGGAGTGGCCAAATTGCTTTTGTCTTCAGGAGTTCCCACAGAGGCCCAAGTCAGATGAGTATCAGATGCTCTCAGCCTTTCTCCTAAGGTCTGGATCCCTCCAGGAAAGATTTTGGCCTCAGGAATTTGGGGGTTGGACTGTCCTAGGAACAGGGCCCAGGAAAGATGCTGGTCTAGGGCAGCTGGTGGCCGTTCCACCCAGAGATGCAAAGGAAGGTGGGGTAGGAAGAGGCCCCAAGGGCTCCTGGGGACTGCACTGAGGAACTGGGTTGGTCTGGATGCAAAGGATCAGGAAGTGGAAATGTCAGAAGGAGGTGAGGGAGTGGCCAGGCCCAGAGGTCTCCTGGGGACCCCAGAAGGAACTCGGTTGGTCTGGATGCAAAGGATCAGGAAGCAGTGGTGGTTTCCCTGGTGTCTGGGGTGCCAAGACAAGGAATGGGACAGGACCCAGGCTAGGAGGAGAGACGGGTGGGGGATATGTGAAGGTGAATGAGTCTGGGGGAATCAAGGCACGGAGGGCGTGATGGACTTACCCCAGAGAGAGGCCTGTGGGTCGTGCAGGCCCAAGGAAGCAGAGCCCAGCTGTTTCTTCTATGTGATGAACTACCCTCACTCTACTGACAATCACTGCTCTGTTCACACACCTTCAGGTTGGCCAGGCCTCAGCTGGATGGCTTAGATCTACTCCAAATAGCAGTAGATGGGGTAGCTTCTCAGGGCTCTGGGAATTTCCCTTTCCAGGCTGACTGTGGTGTGGCTGGCAAATTATGACTGACTCTGGGAGCCAGGACATCAGCTCTCTGTGTAAGATCTGCACTGACTCTCAGGCTTCCTCACAGCTTGGAGGCTGGATCCCAAGGAGTAACTCAAGAAAGAAGAGGTCAAAAGACTGTCCTCCCCCAACTCCCTCCCTCCCTCCCTCTCATCTTCCTTCCTTTCCCTTCCTCACCACCCCCACTCCCTCCCCTTTCTTTCTTTGTCTATGTAGCCCAGGTTGTCCTTGCCTGGAACTCATGATTTTTCACCTTCAAACTCTTAAGTACAAGGATTGCAGCCACCAGAAATGTAAAAGTCAAAACTTCTAGATCTCAAAGAGAAAGAGAGGAAGAGGCTGGGGTGTGGCTCAGTATGCTCAAAATCTGGGGCTTGGCCCTCATCACCCAAACAAAGCAAAACTGAGATGAAGGAAGGAAGGAAGGAAGGTGGGGGGAGGGAGGGAGGACAATGCATTGAAAAGTGTCACTAGACACAGCTGTATGTCCCAGTTACTCAGGAAGCTGAGGCAGAGGCATGGCTTGATTCTACGGGTTACAGATTAGCCTGGTAATAGAGTTACTCTTGTCTCAAAAACAACAGCAACACCCAAAAAGTATTTCAGGTGTATTTGTGGGTTTGTTTGATTTTTGGTTCTGGGACTGGAACCCACAGCCTTACAAATGTTAAGTACCTGCCCTACTCCAACCCTTGAGTATGGTTTTAGTACATAAAACTGACTAGAATTAAGTGATAAGAAACTAAAATTGGGGGGCCGGAGAGATGGCTCTGTAATTAAGCACACTGGTTGTTCTTGCAGAAGGCCCAGGTTTGAATCCCAGCACCCACATGGCAGCTAACAACTGGCCGTAACTCCAGTCCCAGGGGATTCAACAGCATCTTCTGACCTCTGAGGGCATTGCACAACACAGGTGCACTTACCTACATGCAGGCAATATACTCATGCACAGTCCCAGGGTTCAACAGCATCTTCTGACCTCTGAGGGCATTGCACAACACAGGTGCACTTACCTACATGCAGGCAATATACTCATGCACATAAAATAAAAATAATAAACTTTTTTTTTAAAAAAGAAAGAAACTTAAATTGGGGCTGGATAGATGCCACAGTGGCGATTAAGAGCACCAGCTGCTCTTGCAGAGGAGCTGGATTTGATTCTCAGCACCCACATGGTGGATAACAACTGTCCATAACTTCAATTCCGGGGGATCCGATGCCCTCTTCTGACCTCCATGGGCATTGCACAACATGGGTGCACTTAACTACATACAGACAATACACTCATACACACAAGTCCCTGGGTTCCACCCCTAGCACCCCATACTGGGTATGGTAATCCCAGCATTCCAGAGGTAGAAGCTAGAGGATCCAAAGTTTAAGGTCATTTTCAGCTACATATTGACTTTCAGGCCAGCCTGGGGTACTTGAGACTGTGTCTGAAACAAACAAGAAACAACAAGAAAAGATAAGAAAGATTTAAATAAATAAATAAATAAATAAATAAATAAATAAATGGGACTGGAGAGATGGCTCAGAGGTTAAGAGCCCTGGCTGCTCTTGCAGAGGACTGGGGTTCAGTTCCCAGCACCCACATGGCACCTTACAACCATCAGTAACTCCAGTTCCAGCCCTCCATCCAACATCCTCCTCTGGCCTCTATGGGCACTGCACACATGTGAACTTGCATGCATGCAAAACACTCATACATAGAAAATAAAAATAAAAATTTTAAAAAGTCACGTTAAAAAAAAAAGTGATTGTGTGGGGTGGTGTGAATTTGCTTGAATTGCTGGTGGCAGTGTAAAATGCTTCAGACACTATGGAAAAACAATAGAGTGAACCAGGTAGTTCACCTAGGCTTGTAATTCCAGCTACCAGGGAGGCTGATGCAGGAGGATTACAAATGACAAGTTCACGGCCAGTGTGGACTACTTAGTAACAACTAGTTTTTTTTTAAGCATTGGCATCATTTTTTATTACATTTATTTATGTATTTGTTTTGTGTGTATGTATGTGTGCATATACCTTAGCTTGCATGGAGGTAAGAGGACAGATTGTAGGGAATCAGTTCTTTTTTTTTTTTTTTTTTTTTTTTTTTTTTTTTTTTGCTTGTATGTATGAGACAGGGTCTCCCTGCAGTCCCAGCTGACTTGAACTCACTATGTAGACCAGGCTGGCCTTGAACTCACAACGATTTGTCTGCCTCTGCCTCCTGAGTGCTGGGACTAAAGGCATGTGCCACACGCCCGGCATGGTTGTTCTCACTTTTTTTTTTTTAATAAAAAAGCAGAATGTCACAGGCAGGAGAGGTGGTTCAGTGGATAAAGGCACTTGCCACAAAGATCTGACAACCTGAGTTCAATTCTTAGAATCTAGGTGTTCTAGTTTGTTTCTCCATTCCAGTGACAAAATACTTTGACCAATACCAACTTGGGGAGGAAAGGGTTTATTCAGCTTGCATCTCCTGGATCACAGTTCATCAGGGATCCCAAGGTAGGAAACTCAGGGCAGGAACCGGGAGGCAGGAGCTGAAGCACAGGCCATGGAGGATCGTTGCTTACTGGCTTACTCCCCTGGCTCGTGCTCAACCTGCTTTTTTTTTTTTTTTTTTTTTTTTTTTTTTTTTTAGGTGCCCTCAGATCTGCCTGCCTCTGTCTCCCGAGTGCTGGAATTAAAGGCATGTGCCACCATCCAGCTTCAACCTGCTTTTTAAAAAATATTTTATTATTTTTATTTTATGTGTATGAGTGTATTGCCTGCATGTAGGTGAGTGGATCCATCACGTGCAATGCTACGGAGGTCAGAAGAGGGCGTCGGATTCCCCTGGAACTGGAGTTAAGAAAGGTTTGTAGCTACCACATGGGTGCTGGGAATCGAGCCCAGGTCCTCTGCAAGAGCAGTCAGCTCTTAACCGCTGCGCCGTCTCTCCAGCCCCTCAACCTGCTTTCTTATACAACACAGGCTCACCTGCCCAGGGGTGTATCACCCACAGTGGGCTGGGCCCTCCCACATCACTCAATAATCACGGAGCTGTCCCCAGACATGGCCACAGGCCAGTCCAATGGAGGCAATTCCCCAGTTGAGGCTCCCTCTACCTAGGTGCGCCAAATTGACAACTGAAGCTGTCCAGCACAATAGGTAAAGGTGGAAGGAGAATATGGACTCCACAAAGCTGTCCACACTTGTGTCATGGCACAAGCATGCACACACACATATCACAATCACACACACACAAATCATACAAACACACATAATAATAAATTGCACACACACAAGGAAAACAATATGATTGCTGGAGGCTGGATTGTTGCAGGCGTGTAATGTCAACACTCAGGGGAGGCTGAGACAGAAGGATAAAGTTGGAAGTCAGCTACACAGTGAAATTTAGTGCTCGAGGTGGTGGTGGACAATATTCAAGATGGATCGTGCTGGTGGTGGCAATACAACTGAATGGCTGCATTTAACACCTGTAAACTGTACATGGAAAGATGGTTAAGATGGTAAATTTTGTTACATGTATTTTACCAAAAAAAGTTTTTTTGAGACAGAGTCTCCCTGTAGCCCCAGCTGGCCTGGAACTCCCTATGTAGGCCAGGTTGGCCTCAATCTCACAGAGATCTACTTGCTTCTGCTTCCGGAGTGCTGGGATTAAAGGTGTGCCACCACGCCTGGCTTTATTTTACCAAAATTTTAAGAATTATCAGTGTTTTTTAAATGACCCTAGGGTTCCTAGTTATCTGCAGGCAGGGGGTAAATGAAAAATATTGCTCCCTAAGAGTGAGAGGCACCTCTGGGCCTCATTGCCTTCCTCATTGCCTCCCTCCCTCGCTGCTGTGCAGAACTGCTAGACTCCCACATTAGCTCCCAGTTCAGCTCAGTCTATGACAGGCACAAATAGGTGGTACAAAAGAGACACAGAGTAGCCAGGACTTGGGTCTTCACTTCCTCCAACTTTGTGTACTTACCTTAATTGATGTTATTACCTCATTTAAGAGTAGCCCTTCCTCACGCATGTACCTGTACTGCATGACATTATCTTTGTTCACTGTGTGCTTCTAGCCACTAGAGCTCACTAGAATGAGAGCTCTGTGAGGCAAGGACTAGGACTTTTATTCACTGAGGAATCTTTCATCCTGAAGACAGTACCTGGCACACAGTGGATGTCAGTCAGAGTTTGCTGCAAAAGGGAGCTGGAGAGACAGCTCAGTAGTTAAGAACACTTGCTGTTCTTGCAAAGGACCCATGCTGAGTGGCTCACAACCACTTGTAACTCCAGTTCCAGGAGAATTGATGCCCTCTTTTGGCCTCTTCCGGCATTGCACAAGTATGGTACACTTACATACATGCAGGCAAACTCATATACATACCTTTTTATTATTTTTATTTTATGTGTCTGAGTGTTCTGCTTGTGCATATGTAAGTACATCATATTCATGCAATGCCTGTGGACACTAGAAGAGGGCATCAGATCCCCTGGAACTGGAATTAAGGACAGTTGTTAGTTGTTATGTGGGTGCTGGGAACTGAACCCAGGATCTCTGCAAGAGTGGTCAGTGTTCTTAACTGCTGAGCCATCTCTTCACCCCCATAAAATAAATTTTAAAAAATAAACATTTTTTTTAAAGTTTGCTGCAATATAGTGAATAAGCTTAGCAACTGAGTCAAATGCAAACAAGAGAAAAGGGAAAGCCCTAAAGAGCAAGTGGGAGATAATGACACCTGAAGTAAAAGCCAGAGAGGCCAGGTAGCTTTTCTAAGTGACAAGAAATGCCATTCCGATCTCCAACCCAGGCCTCTTTCCATTTGGGTTTTATATCCAAGTATCTACAGACACTTGTCCTCAGGTTTTCTGGAGCAGAAAAAATAAAAAATAACTTGACATTTAGTTAAAAGGAAACCAGAGACAGCTGATGGCCAGAAATTGGGTTGCTAAGAAACCCCCAAGGATGGAGGAGAGGATTGATATTCATAGCTGGACGGCCTAGAAGCTAGGCAGGCAGGCCTGACTGTGAACATCTCTCCCTACTTTTCAGACTCTAGAGTGCAGACTGGCTATGCTGTGGGAGACTTCTAGCCAAGTCATTCAAGTGCAGTGCTGAGGAAACCCAAGCCTTAAAAGGCAGTATGAAGGACCAGGATATCTCCAATACCTCAACAACAACAGAACCAAGTGGATGGGAGTGCATTAACCCTGGGGAGGGGCCAGGTGTGGCTGAGGTAGTCTGAAAGCAAGCTGGATATGAGTCCATAAAAGAGTGAGGGAGCCAGGGGCTGGAAAGATGGCTCAGCAGTTAAGAGCACTGGCTGCTCTTGCAGAGGACCAGGGTTTGATTCCCAGCACCAACATGGTGGCTAACAACTGTCTATAATTCCAGTTCCAGGGTAACCCAATACCCTCTTCTGACCACTGGAGGCATTGCATAACACAGGTGCACTTACATACATGCAGGCAATACATTCATACGCATAAAATAAAAATGTTTTGTTTTTTTTTTTAAAAAAAAAGTGAGGGAGCCATCTGTAAAAGGCCAGAACCCCTGGCCAGATGCCAAAGGCAATGGGAGCCTGTAAAGGTTTTCAGCACTGATCACTGCTTGCGCTTTCCCTGGGCTACAGTGTAAAGACCCAGGATAAAATCCAAATAATTCAAGACCATTCCTGCCCCTGCTGGTCTGCCTCTTCTGTCCACACCATCTCCTACAGCTAGACAATTTCCAAGCCGGCCACTCCCGCTTGGCCTTCCCCTTTGCTGTTGTGTATAGACCATTTGCTCTGTACCTGACTTGGCACTTGACTCTGCCTCTTCCAGTGGCCTGAAACCTACTCCAGTCAACAGCTGTCATTTCAGGATGTCACCTTGAGAGCACAGCAGGTGGCTGACCCTGCTCCGTGATGGCTGAGATTTAGAGCCTTGAGTAGCTGGGAGGGATGTGAATGACTCTAGGCTGGAACTGTCAGTTTTTACACTTGTGCATCTGGTGCCAGGCTTCAACCTTCACCCAGAGCCACTGTACTCAGTCTTGTCTGTGCCGCTGAGATTCTTCATCACGTGATAGCTGCAGTAGTGGTTACTGAATGAAGTGGTTCAGAGCCACTCCGCCTTGGAAACCCTGCTGCATCCTGCTCCTTACAGGGGGATTGGGAAGGCCAGCCAAGACAGAGGGGAAACTGAAGGGAAGATGTCATAGGATTTGTAGCACTGCTCCACTGCAGTTCCAGGTCACAGGTCAATGACCACCCTGACTTATATTTCTGTTCCAAAGCATGCTTTTTTTTTTTTTTCACTTTTTATACCTAGGGCCTAATGCATGCATGGGCTAAAGTGTACCCTTAAAATGGTGTTGGGGGGGGGGCTGGAGAGGTGGCTCCGGTGTTAAGAGCACTTGCTATTCTTCCAGAGGACCTGGGTTCAATTCCCAACAACCACATGGTGGCTCTGTTGCCCTCTTTGGGCACCACACACATACCAGTAAACAAACTGACAATCAAAACACTTGTACAAATGAAAATAAATCATTTATTTATTTAATGATTTATTTTTTGGTGGAGTCTTTTTGAGACAGGGTCTACCTGTAGCCCCAGCTGGCCTGGAACTCACTATGTAGACCAGGCTGGCCTTGAACTCAGAGATCCACCAGCCTCTGCTTCCCGAGTGCTGGGATTAAAGGTGTGTGCCAACATACCCGGCTCATAAATCATTTTTAAAAAATTTTTTACATGTATTCGTGTATTGCCTGCATGTAGGTAAGTGTACCCATGTGGTACAATGCCCTCAGAGGTCAGAAGATGCTGTTGAATCCCCCGGGACTGGAGTTATGGACAGGTGTTAGCTGCCATGTGGGTGCTGGGATTTGAACCCAGGCCTTCTGCAAGAGCAACCAGTGTTCTTAACCGCTGAGCCATCTCTATAGCCCATAGATCATTTAAAAAAAAAAGGAGTGCTGTTAGGCTGGAGAGATGGCTCAGTGGTTAAGAGCACTTGCAACTTCTGCAGAGGACCCTGGTTTGATTACCTGCACCCACATGGCAGCTAACAACTGTTTGTAACTCCAACTCCAGAGGATCTAAACACCTTCTTCTAGCCCCTGCATTACACTCACATGGTGCACTTACATACATGCAGGCAAATCATATACATTATAGTACTTGGAAGGCAGAGGCAGGTGAAGCTCATTGAGGCCAGACTGGTCTACACAACAAGTTCCAGTGAGATACTAGCATACATAAAGTTTTGGATTCAAGCCTCAGCATCCCCCAAACTGGATGCGATGACATTTGTGGTAATTGAGCACTCAGGAGGTAGACAGGAGGATCAGAAGTTCAAGGTCATTCTCTGCTCCACAATGAGTTTGAGACCAGTCTGGAATACATGAAACCATCTCAAAAACAGAAAAGGACATTTGTTGAATGGGTGAGTGAAGGAGTTGAATGAATGAGCAAAGGTGGAGGCCGAAGCCACCCTTCCTTGCGACACATGCTAGTCAGAGGGAATAAAAACCAAAAACTACATACAATAAATATCAGACAGTAATACATGCTTTAAATTTTAAAAAGGGATGATGGTACATGACTGCAATCCTTGCATTTAGAGCAAGAGGATCTTGAACTTGAGGCTGACCTGGGCTACGTATCAAGACCTTGCCTCAAAAATAAACAGGGCTGGAGAGATGGCTCAGTGGTTAAGAGCACTGGGTGTTCTTAAAGAAGACCAGGGTTCGAATCACAGCACCTACATGGCAGCTAACAACTGTCCGTAACTCCAGTTCCAGGGGATCCAACAGACACTCTCTTCTGACCTCCGTGGGCACTGTCCATAACTCCAGTTCCAGGGGATCCAACAGACACTCTCTTCTGACTTCTGTGGGCACTGCACATGGCCAACAGCCAGCCCGCAAACAAGAGACCCAACCTCAGGACATAAATTAGACTCATAGTCATAGCATTCTAGAAAAGGACGTAGAGAACCAGGAAGAAATTCAGCTCAGTCATCAGCTGGCTGCCTCATAGATCTTAAAGAGCCAGCTAAAGGCTCAGATGCCCTGATCTGGGAAATTACAAATTCATATTGTTTTATGCCACTCAATTTGTCAATCTGTTTTGTAGTAACAACCAATAGGTCAGCATATGGGTGTTTTTTAATTTTTGTTTTGCCTGAATTTATGTACATGCATACCATGTGCCCCCATAAGCCAAAAGAGGGCATTGGATCCCCTGGAACTGGAGTTTCTGATGGTTGTTAGCTGCCATGTAGGTGCTGGGAATCAAACCTGGGTCCTCTACAAGAATAGGCAGTGCTCTTAATCACTGATCCATCTCTCCAGTCCCAATATATGGGTGTTTTTAAAGCCTTGATCCAGGTAAGGTGAACCACTTGAGAGACTGAGACAGGAACAGCTATGTGTACAAGGCCAGCCTGGGCTAGAGTGGGACTCCTATTTTAACAGAGGGGAGGACTGGGAACATGGTTCAGTCTTCCTTCTAGAAGACTAGGATTTGGTTACCAGCACTCACATGGCAGTTAACTCTAATTGTAACTCCATTTCCAGATCCCACTGGCTCTCTGGGCCTCCTCAGGCACCAGGCACACGTGGGCAACTTAACAGACGTAGGCAAAACACTCATACACATTAACTTTTTTTTTAAAAGCAACATCAAAGCAAAACTAAGACAGCTTAAACTGTCCCTGTGAGGGACATGGCCCAGCAGATTCCATGGACAGAGGGGGTCAGTTCCTTGGAGACACACCTTGACCCCCACCAACTTGGTTTCTATTCCTCAGTCACTGGATGTCTCAAGTCCCCATGAGCAGAAGCCTCCCTACCTTTCAGATCAGCATCTAGAGGGAGATGGCCTCTTCTTTCTACCTTCCCCTGCACTTTCCACATGGGCTACTAGAGGCTGCAGAGCAGAGGGGCTAGACAAACACCCACCTCTATCCCAGCTCTAGTACCCTTCCACACCATGTTAAGGACACTCACTACACTTACATTGACCCACTGACCAGAAGGGCTGAAGGCCGGCTCTGTGGTGCCTTGTGTGCTGAGGAAGGTGACTGCTGCCACCTGGTGAGCAGGCCTGGAAGTAAGCAGCCTGGAGGCTAGTGCTGAGTGCTGGGTGAGCAGACTCCTTTGGAAAGGGGTACAGGAGGGGGAACATTCCAGGTGATCAACTGTCACTGAGCTCAGTGACGTGATTCCCTTTGTCCACCCTTAATCCCTCCACCGCAAAAACTCTTCCAGAAGCAGACACCAAGACTGAGTTTGGGGTATAAGATGTTTATTAGGATGAACACCTGTGAAAAGAAGAGGCAGGATTGAATATGAAGAACTCAAACTACTGCAGGCCTCACAAAGCCCTGGCTGCTCTGGTGCAGGGGACTACGCTGGGAGACTGGTGTGAGGAGTGCCTGTCAGTGTTTGCCCCAGATGAAATAAAACAGCCTATGGTAGACAGACACTGGGGCAGGCCTGCCAGGGAGAAGGGTGCAGCCTTCAGAAGGCTTTGAGAGGGGTTGATCCTGTTGGTGGCCATCCCCTGACCCTATATCCCAAGGCCTCCTTTGAAGGGGCTTCTCTATTGCACAAACCCTGCCTTCTCTGTACCTTCTCAATGCCTACACCTTTGTATGACTTGTCTCCCAAATCACATCCAATCAGAGGAAGAAAAGCCTTCATTTCAAGTTCCACACTGTCTTGGCTTAAGGGGAAAATGGACTTTGTGGTTAGAAATTCACTGGAACTGGCAGAGAAAGTATTAGCGGCAAGGGTATGTGGGACAAAAGGAGAGAGAGCTAGGACCTCATAAGAGGACTGTTGTCCTCTGTTCAAGTGGTAAGCCTATGCTGCAGGCCTCTGTGTACCAGGCCCCCACCTGATCACCATGGAGCACCATAGGGAGGACACAGCACCCATGTACAGTGCACTTCTGGTGATGGCTGTTCGGTGGGGGTGGCAAGCTGATCTACCAACTCCCAGCTTCCTCCTCTGGACAATGGAGTGACACAATTTACAGAAAACACCATGTTAAATGCTGCTCACCTCAAGCATCGTTTCATCCTGTGAAAATACCATTTAATCTCCTCATTAGACACTCGTGGAGAGCTGGGATGAAGATAGGTTGCTCAAGGTCACAGAGGTGCTCTGGGGAGCTGGGCTGTAGGCAGTGTAGCCCTGCCTTGCTTCCTAATCTTCAATAAAGCAGGGTCAAATTGACCCTCCTGGGTCAGGCTTGTCTGCACATCTGTCTCTTCTGGCTAGAGATGTTAAAATATTTGACTCAGCTTTTATTTTGCTATTACAATGACTTGTTTCCAGTGTCTCTTTTAAAATATGGCCATTTGGCCACTGTGGGCTGCTGCCATCCTTGCACTGGGTCATGACACCAGTGCCCACCCAGATTCTCTCTCATTTGCGTTGCCTGCCCGTTTACTGTAGGGGCCACTTTGCCATCTTTCAAGGCAGGGATTCCTGAGATAGAGGAGACAAAGGCACCAGGTGCCTTGCTCACACCCCCCCAGCTTTCCCTGCACCCGCCCATATCCTACGCACTTGAAGCAGCTTGGGCAGGGGCGAGGAAAGCACAGACATGCAGAACCACAGGGCGAGGTCGGGGCAAATACACTTTATTCAGTCCTGGCATCAGACTGGCGAAGTCCTGCTGTGGGTGCCAGCGCCCCAGACGGAGGGAGGGACCCCCTCCTCTCAGCTACGAGACTAGTTCTCCAAGACCACAGACAGTGACATCTCTTCACTCACATGACGTTTTCCGTTTTTTTTTCATTGTCTTTTTGTTATCGTTTTCTTAAAAAACAAAAACAAAAAACCAAAACAAAACAAACAAAAACAAAAAACCAAGGAAAAGGAAAAGAAAACAGAAGAGAGAAAAAGCGCAAGAAAGGCCCAGAGCCGGAGCACCAAGCTTAAAGGAGGCAGCTGGTGGCTTTGTCAGCGAAGGGAACGCGTGGGGCAGAGACCTGCAGAGACCCTGGGCAAGGGTCACGGAGGACTCTGGGACCGTTTGTTCCTGAGATTTGTGTGTGTGTGAATGAGTGTGTGTGAAGACACCCAGAGGGTACAACACACGCCGGTGAGATACAGGTAGTGAGGGCAGAGGGGGATGGGGAGGCCGGAGGGGCGAGGCTGGAGTGGGAGGACCAGTGATGGAGACATGGCACCGGGGCAGGGCTCTGGAGGGCAACCTGGTCTGGGCACAACTTCCTCCTCTCTACAGTAACACTATCCCGAGTTCTCACAAGGGAAGACTGAGGCGCAAACCGCCTAGCTTCGCTCCACTCCCTCAGTCTCTTCCAAGCCACTGTTCAGACGTGGGACTCTTTCCTGCCACCCCATCTACTATCTTGCCTCAGACCTAAACCCTAGCACCAACGTTCCTCAGTTTCTCCCACTTAATACTGCAGCTCCGGCTGCGACTGGATCTGGACGGGAAGGGGCGGTGGGCTTAGGGAGGAACCCAGGCTGAGAGGATGCCCTGAGCTGATAGGGCGCTTCCCGAGGAGGAGGATGGAGCGGCAGGGACCCTGTCCCCAGACTTGTCTTGGTTCTGAGTTCTCTTGGACAGCCCCATCTGGGTTGGGTGGATTTACTGACAAGGATCCAACTCCACATTCCCACTCGGGGAAAGGAAGTTTCGGGGAACCAAAATGGACTCTGAAGGCAGTCGCGCGGTCGAGGTGGTGGTGGGCTTGGGGACCCCATCAGAGAAAAGGGGTTGTGCCACTTGGAGAGTTTCAAGCTCGAACCAACCTTTTAGGTCTGGTTAGTTTCTAACTCTCCCTTCCGAGTGCTCCTCCCATTAAGGCAGTGACGCCCCACTGGGTCGAGAGGAAGCCACGGGCTCCGGGATCAAAGGATTTCTTAGGATCACTCTATAGTCGGCCCCTCCTTTTTCGGAGCTGGCAAGAGAGGCGTGCAGCTCGACTGGGACCAACCCCCTCCAAGCAGCATCAAGCATGCGCAAGAAGGGGGATAGTTCGAGCTGAGGGGTGGGGCCTCGAGCTCCAGGGGGGTGGGGGAGAAGCATGCCCCTCCCCCCACGAAGGGAAGGGCCGGGGAGGAGCGCGCCCTGGCCGCTAGCCCGCTGCGCCCCCCTAGCCACCAGAGCAGGCGGGGCCAGGGAGGAGGGAGTCTCAAGCGAGGGGGCGTGTCGTCCGGCCACGAGGAGGGGCGTGTGCAAAGTGGGGGAGGGGTGCAGGTATGTAAGAGAGACGGGAGGTGTACAGAGGGGGGTTGGCTGCTGGTGGCTACCCGGGATGGGACTGCATGGGAGGGGCTTGGATGGCAGGGGAAGGGTGGGGGTTGGGCTGCCTTGGGGTGTGTCGGCGGAGGAAGGGGGTATGTCTGGATCTGAAGGGGGATGGGCACGACCAGGAGGGGGGAGGCTGCGCGGGAGATGGGGTGCCAGCCTCGGCCTCCGAGGGGCCCCAATACCTGATTCCTGTATGTAAACAGCTGGTTTGGGGGCGTGCGCGCCCCGCTGACGGTGGGCTCAGTAGGTGAAAACCAGGTCGGCGATACTAGACGGGCGCCAGTCCCCTGCGATCATCTCGGTCACCTCGGGGGTGCAGTAGTCCGGAAACTCGAAGTGTGATGTGCCCGAAGGGGGCAGCACGTCCGGGTCGCGGTCCAGGGCACTGCAGTCCAGGCCGGCGGGGCCTGGAGGCATCCTGGACAAAAAGCCCAGCGGCTCCTCCCCGGACGCCCCCGTCTCCTCTTCGCCCTCCTCAGCCGGGGCCGCCTCCTCCTCCTCTTCCTCCGGTTCCTCGTCCTCCGACAGGGTCGGGGAGGCAGCTGTGGCAGCCGCCCCCTCACCCGACGGCCCCTGAGCGCGCTCTGCGGGTCCCCGAGCCGCGCGTCCCGCCGGGACCATCCTCCACAGCTCGCGTCCGGGGGTCTCCACCAGCCGCACCTCCAGCAGCTCCTCGTCGTCGTCGTCCTCGTCATCCTCGGGCGCCGCCGTGCCGCCCCCCAGAGGCCCTCCCGGCGCTCGGCGGCTCCCGCGGCCCAGCAGCTGCGGCCCGGTCTTGAGCCGGCTACCGCCGCCACCGCCGCCTCCGGGGGGGCGGGGCCGCGCCTTGGCGGGTGCCCCCTTGCTCTTCTTGCGAGGCCGGTACTTGTAGTCCGGGTAGTCCGCCATGTGCTTGAGGCGCAGCCGCTCCGCCTCCCGCACGAACGGGATCTTCTCCGAGTCCTGTAGCAGCTGCCAACGGCGGCCCAGGCGCTTGGAGATCTCGGCGTTGTGCATGTCGGGCCACTGGTCCATGATCTTCCGCCGCTCGTGCTGCGACCACACCATGAACGCGTTCATCGGTCTCTTGATGTGGCCGCTCGGGGTCTTGCACCAGCCGGGCTCGCGCGCCCCCTCCTCGGTCGGCCCGGGCCCCGGGGGCGGCGGTCCGCCGTCCCGCTTGGCCCGCGCGCCCCGCTGCTGC
>NW_008357491.1:375155-383079 GCF_000622305.1 Nannospalax galili
TGGGGCAGCGGAGTCGCGCCTGCAGGGCCCCCGCGTGCTCCTCGCCGCCTCAGGCTCTGCCGAGGCCCCGCGCGCGCCGCTGGCCGCCCACAGTTGCCGCCTTCAAGTGTCTTTCTCCCCGCGCGGCCCCGCCGGCGCGCGCGCCCTTCCCCTCGCCGTCTGCGGACCGCTGCGGCGTGCGCGGGGCCGCCCCCAGTAAACACTGAGGTGCCCGCCTGGGCTGCGGCCGGGCCACGCCCAGTGCTCGGCGCCGCGTCACCCGTTGCTGGGCAGAGAAGTCGGTATTTGCATCTCCCAATCCCTGGCCGGCGGGGCGGGGCGGTCTCGCGCCTGGGATGGGGGTAGACGGGATGAGAAAGGTTTCTTTTCTTGGTTGGAGGGGAGGTGGGGAGACGTAGGGCGCTACCCATCTGGCCCTTAAAGCGTGTTTCTGCCATTTTAGCTAATCAGCACCTGCCGCCAGGTAGGACTTCTTCCCTGTCTCTTTTGGGGGACCAAGGCTCAGCAAAGCTCCAGGGGTCAGACTCACCTTGCCATACACAGATGGAGCCCTTCCCCTGCCACGCAGGATCCAGCCACACACAGGCTTAACTCATGTTTTTGGACCCAAGGACTGAATTTTGAACATCTGGTTTACGGTGCTACAGGATCCCCTAGGAAAGAGCACGCTTTCCAAAGGCAAGCCGCGGGAACACGCAGCGGCCCCAGAGTCGTCGCGTCCGAGCGCAGCAGCCTCGGGCAGGAATGCGCGGGTACCGCGTCCTGGATCTCGCAGCGCGCGCCTGCGGAAGGTGGGCACCTCGCCCGGCCCAGGGCGGAGCCTTGCTAGAGGCGTGGCCGGTCCTCAGCCTGGCGGCGCGTGGCGGGGAGAGGCCCCGAGCTCCCCGCTCACCACGTGTGAGCCAGTTGTGGCACCACCCGGCAAGTGCAGCCCCGGGGGAGGTCACCTTCACGGCAAAGGAGGCCGGGGTGGTGGGAGGGGATGTGGAGCCCTCGCCCCTCGGTGCCTGAGTTTGGAAGGGTCAGGATCAGGGTCTGGAACTTGGCTCCCCTAGGGCGGAGCACGGTTCGGGGTACCGAGAGCGTAGAAGACCCCACTCTACTCTGGGCGAAGCGCTCGCTGACAGACTGGAAGGTGGAGAGAACGCCCGCCGAGGTGGGGCTGCGGGGGGTGGGGTTGGGGATGGAGCATCCCTGGCAGGAGGGCGAGCTCTAAAGGGCGCCGGCCCTGGGAAGGCTTTCGCTCAGCTCCCGCCCACGGCTCGCTGCATCTCATTGGAAGTTGGAAATCACTGCATTTTTAATCTTCCCAACTGCGGCCTGGCGCTTCTTTGTTCGGTGAAGATAGACTTAAGCGTTCACATCCCAGCGTCTCCTTTTGCTTATCTTTAAGTGCAAATAACTGCAAGTTTTCCCTCGTGCAGTGGTTTTATGGATTAAGTGGGATAATGTATGTAAACACGTTGCTGATGCCTAGTAAAAGTTACCCGGGATTAGATTCCCCAGTAGTTAACACGGTTATCAGCAATGCACAGATGCCAGCTTCATGAGAAAAACATTTAGCGGGGTTGGGATGACTTTAACATTTCGAAAAGGGTATCAACGTGGTAATTGGGGGTGGAGCGGATGCCCCATACCTGGAGTGGTGTCTCATGCCTGGAATTATAGCAGCACTCAGGCTGGGGCAGAAAGATTGCCACCAATCCGGGGCCAGCCTGGGATACATAGTTTGAAGCCAACATGGGCTCTAGCGTGAAATCTGTCTAAAAGAAAAAAAAAGTGGCGCTCACCTTTAATCCCAGCAGGGGAATCTCTTCACTTCCAGGCCAACCAGTCCTACATAGTGAGATCTCGTCTTAAAATTTTAATACTATTACAATTTGATAGTTATATTATTTAAAGTGATGGTAGGGAGCCAGTGAGATGGCTCAAGCAGGCCTGACTTGCCTCCAAGCCTGACAACCTGAGTGGAGTATCTGGACCCCAGAGAAGGTAAGAAGAGAGCAGGCTCCCACAAATTGCCCTCTGACCTCCACACATGTGCCCATTCACTCCCCGCCCCCAGGCACACAGATTAGGTAGATTTATAAAAAGATAGCAGATTCATAAAAAGATAGGTTCATTTTCTTAAAGGCTTTTGACCCCGTGGCTTCCTCTATCATTAGGTCAGTGTTCTTGAATCATTCCTTGAATCATTTCTTGGTTAGAAAAAAAAAGATCCGCCTGTTATTCCACCAACCTTCCCTCTTCCACCTCTGTGTGCATTCATTCAATAAACATTTATTAATATCACTCTGTAGGTAGGCCCAGTGGTGGGTGCTGCTTACCTGTGGATGTCTGTCAGAGTCTGGTCCTCTAGAAAAGAAATCAGGCTGCTTTCCCCCAGTACAGGTGTCAGGACACAGACAGGATGGCATGAGAACTCTATGGAGAGAAACATCATCATTCATTTGTTCCCTCCCTTTTATCTCAAGAAATGGTTATGGTAGTATGTGACCCTTTCTAAATTCCTAGATAAGAGGACATTTCATTGTGCCAGGCATTGAGCATCAAGCCAGGGCTACTGGGTTACAGAGGTGACTAAAGCAGATCTGGCTCCTCCTCTCTTACTTTACATTTATTTTATGTGTGTACATGCGGAAGTCCAAGGACAACTAGTGGCAGCCAGTCATCATATGGGTCTGGGGATCCCACTCAGTTTGTCAGGATTGGTGGCAAGCATCTTTACCTGCTGAGACATTTTACCAGCTGCCGCTCCTCCTCTTCCCTTTTCCTTCCTTCCTTCCTTCCTTCCTTCCTTCCTTCCTTCCTTCTTTCCTTCCTTCCCTCCCTCCCTCTCTCCCTCCCTCCCTCCTCTTTCTTCTTGCCTGTCTGCCCTCCCTTTCTATTTTTTTAATGGCTTTTCTTTTTTTTTTTTTTTTAATATTTCTGAAGCAGGGTCTCCCTGTAAGCCCCAGCTGTCCTGGAACTCACTATGTAGACCAGGCAGGCCTTGAACTCAGAGATCCGCCTGCCTCTGCCTCCCAAGTGCTGGGACTACAGGTGTGCAACACCACGCCGGGCTTTAATGGCCTTTTTGAGACAGGGCATCCCTGTAGCCCCAGCTGGCCTGGAACTCACTTTCTAGACCAGACTGACCTTGAACAGAGATCCACCTGACTCTGCCTTCCAAGTCAGATTAAAGGTATGTACCACCATGCCTGACTAGTCTTTCCTTTGGAGACAGGATCTCCCTGCAGCCCCAGCTGGTCTGATGTAGACCAGGCTCGCCTCAATCTCAGCTCTCCAATAGCCTCTGCCTCTGGCCTGCTGGGATTAAAGATACGTGCCTCCACTACTCCCAGCCCCCACCAGCCTTCTTAAAGAGCAATTGGAAGAACAGAAAAAGAGCAGGTAAACAAAACAAATAAGGTACTTTCAAATAGTTGTGAGTGCTACAGAAGCATTTGAGACAGAGTGTGCATAGGAACTGGGTGAGTGTTGGGGCGGGCTGGAGCTGGGGCAGTTTGGTGATTGAACCTTAGATGCAAAAGTAGGGTGTTCTCCAGGTAGTAAAAGCCAGGAAAGTTTTAGTTGTAGGGTAAAATAATGAGAGCTGTGCTTTGGGGAGATTAAGAATTTTCTTTTAGGATTTAAAACAAATTTTTTAGATTTTTTTTTTTTTTTTTTTTTTTTTTTTTTTTTTAAAAAAAAATTTTTTATATATTTTTTTTTTTTTTTAAAAAAAAATTTTTTAATTTTTTTTTTTTTTTGAAACAGGTCTCCCTGTAGTTCCAGGTATCCTGGAACTCACTATGTAGACCAGGCTGCCCTTGAACTCACAGCGAGCCACCTGTCTCTGCTACCATGCCCAGCTAGATTTTTTTAGTATGCATATAAATGTTTTGCCTGCATGTATATTTGGTATACCATGTGTGCCAGGTGCCCTCAGAAGCCAGAAGAGGGCATCAGATCACCTGGAACTTGAATTATAGGCAGTTGTAAGCGGCCTTGTGGGTGCTAGGAACCAAAACCAGGTCCTCTATGTGAGCTCTTAACTATTGAGCCATCTCTCCAGTCTATTTTGTTGTTTGAGACAAGGTCTCCCTGTAGCTCCAGCTGGCCTGGAACTCACAATGTAGATGAGGCTGGCCTCAATTTCACCCAGACGCACCTGCCTTTGCCTTCAAGTGCTGGGATTAAAGGTGTGCACCACCATACCCAGCCAGTCTCTTAAAAAAAAAAAATTGTGTATATTTGTGTGTCTGCATGTAGGTAGTGAGTGCAGGTACCTGTGGAGGTCAGCGGAGGGTGTCAAATCCCTTGGAGCTGGAATTACAGGTGGTTGTGAGCAGCCTGATGTAGATGCTTGGAACTGAATTCCAGTCCTCTGCAAGAGCAGTAGGAGCCCTTAACCACTGACCCATCTCTCCAACCCCAAGATGGAGAATTTTCATGTGGATGAATTAGAGAAGGGCAGTTTGGGGAATTTAGTTTTGCTTCAGAGTTTGACTGTGCTGCCCAGGCTTGTCTTAAACTTGTGAGCTCAAGTGATCCTTCCACCTTAGCCTCCCAGTATTGGGGCTGTGTTTTACTGGGCCTGGCATGGAGGAGGGAGATTTGGAGGAGGAAAGATCAGCTGGAAGTTCTGTTGTGTTTCAAAAATATGCCCACAGACTCTTTCATATTTCTGACGTCTCCATTCTTCCAGGTAAGGGTGAGCTGTACTTAGTAACTTGTTTCTAATTCATAGACTGTAGAAACGATAGTATGAGATATCCAAGATTGGAACATTGCATTATTTAGCTTTTTGTTTCTGTGACAAATACCTAAGAGAAACAACTTATAGGAGGATTTCATTCTGCTCAGGGTTTCAGTTTATCGTCAGCTGGTTTCATTGCTGTGGGGCTGAGGTAACACTGAACATCCTGTGGGGATGTGTGGTAGAGCACAACTGCTCACCTCATGGTAGCCTGGAAGTGAAAAGAAATGAAGGGAAGGGACTTGGGTCAAGGGATAGCCCCTAAAGTTGTGCTCCTAGTGAACTTCATCCTCCAGCTAGTCCCCACTTCCTGAATTTTCCAACACCTTCCAAAATTGCACCACCATCTGGGGAACAAGGCTTCAAGACATGAGACTGGGGTGTGTGTGTGGGAGGGGTGTGGTGCCATTTCAGAGTCAAACCATAGGAGACATGAAGGCTTCCTTCTCGCTATTTGTTATCACTCATCTTGGAAGCCGCCATGTTGTAAGGACACTCAAACAGCCCTGTGCGAAGGCCCATATGGCAAAGGACTGAGGTCTGGGATGCTCCAGCCCCAGTCAAGCTTTCAAATGATTGTCATCCCTGTCAAAATCTTTAACGATTTTTATTACATTAATGTATTTATTTTGTGCATGTGTGGGTGGATACATGTGTGCCATGACATGCATGTGGAGGTCAGAAGATAACTTTCAGGAGTCTGTTCTCTTCTTTCAGCATGTGGGTCCTAGAGATTGGACTCAGGTTGTCAGGCTTGGCAGCAGGTGCCTTTACCCATGGAGCCATCTTCCTGGCTCACTACCAGTGTCTTTGCAGCAACCTCATGATCTAGGAACCCCCATCCCCAACAACTAAACTCTTCCCAGATTCATTATCCACATTATTCCTTTGTTAAGCTTGGAATAATATTCAGCAACAAATACGTTAGTTCCCCCCCACCCCGCGTTCAAGAGGAATGTGTTCTAAGACCCCTCCAGTGGTAGCTTGACACCGGATAGTGCCAGACTGCATATACTGCTTTCCCCCCTGTACATGCACCCTAATTTAATAGCTTTTCTATCTTAACTAAGCCACACTGTAGCTGTAACTTTTTCAGTTGGTGATACAAGAGCAAAATTAGCATGCATTCCTTTTCTTTATGATTTCTTTTTTTAGGATTTATTTTTATTTGTGTGTGTGTGCAGGTGCCTGTGGAGGCAGGAAGAAGGCATTGAGTGACTGGAGCTGGAGTACAGGAGGTAGTTATCTGCCCAGTGTGGGTCCTAGGAGCTGAACTTGGGTCCTCTTGAAGAATGCTAAATGCTTTTAAAAAGCTCAGAGTTATCTCTTTAGCCTCTTCATAATTTCTCTGTATGTATGGTATATGAGTGTATGTGTACAGTATGTGAGTGGGTGTGCATGCACGTGTGGATGTGGGTGTGGGTGTGCATGTACGTGTGGATGTATGTGGAGGACAGAGGTCGAGGTTTGTCTCTCTTATTCTCCACCTTATTTTTTTGAGTCTGGATCTCTCACTGAACTTGGAGTTCACTGATTCTGCTAGGCTGGTGGGCCTATGAGCTGGGGGTGGGGGGATCTGCATGTCTTTCTCTGCACAACACTGGGATTACAGACATGGGCTACTAAGCCCAGCTTTTATGTTAGTGCTAGGGATCTGAACTCAGGCCGGCACACCTATGTGGCAGGCACTTTATCCACTGAGCTATATCCTCCATCTCTTTTCTGCATACTCTCATGGATTTTGTTTTTGTTTTTGATCTTTTGAGACGGGGTCTCCCTGGAGGGATTTTGTTGTTGTTTTGTTTTGTTTTAATGGCGTTAGACTAGAACCCGCGGCATTTGGAATACTAGACAGGCACTCCCCACTGAGCAGCATCCTCAGCCTGACACTCATTCTTACTGCAGTTCTTAGCTACCTCAATATACAACTTTTTTCTTACGGGGCTGGAGTGATGTCTCTGCAGTTAAAAGTGCTGACTGCTCTTGCAGAGGACCCAGGTTCGATTCCCAGTATCCATATGGCAGGTAACCGTCTTTACAGTTTTCAGGAGAATCTAATGCCCTCTTCTGACCTCTGAGGCATTGCACGACATGGGTGCACTCACATACATGCAGACAATACACTTGTACACCAAAAAAATAAAAATAATAAATAAAGTATTTAAGCAACTTTCTCTTATTAAATTGGTAAATCTTACCTTTTCACTTAAAAGGCAGTCCATTTGATAACAGAGATTACTACTAAGTAACAAGCAAATAAGCTGTAATCTCAGCACTTACAAGGTAGAGGATCAAGAGTTTGAGGACATTCTCAGCTACTTAGCCAGTTCCAGGCCAGCAAAGGCTACAGGAGACTTGTTTGTTTTTGCAAACAAACAAGTTAGTGGATAGGTTGCCGATACAGAGGGTTGATGGACATCCTGGGCAGGACAGAGCAGGGCAGATGGGGATTTTGTCAATCTCTCACAATGACACACAATTTGTTTTTTATTTTATTACTATTTTTTTTATATTTTTTGACACAATGTCTCCCTGTAGCCCCAGCTGGCCTTGCACTCACTATGTAGATCAGGCTGACCTCAATCTCACAGAGTTCTGCCTGAATGGCACACAATTTAAAACATGAATTGTTTACTTTTGGAATTTTCCACTTAATATTTTTGGACAGTGGTTGACCATGGGTAACTGGAACAGCAGAAACAAAACCATATATAAGGTGGGCCTCCTGGACTAATTTATTTATTTATTTATTTATTTATTTATTTATTTTTTTGTCTTTTTGAGAGGGTCTCCCTGTAGCCCTAGCTGATCTGAACTCACTATGTAGACCAGGCTGGCCTGGAACTTGCAAAGATCCGCCTGCCTCTGCCTCCCCAGTGCTGGGACTAAAGGTGTGTGCTACCACGCCCAGCTTGGACTAATATTTTTAAACCAGTTGTTGAATGTGGAAGAAAAGGCTTTACTTTGGCCTTTACTGTGGGCCTAAGGTGAGGATATGGCAGAGGGTATTGGGGATGGAGGGTGGCTTTTTAAATCACAAAATAATGTATAAAACCCCCAAAATTTAGAGGAAAAATAATTTGTTGGGATTTGTTCTATTTTATTTATTTATTTATTTATTTATTTATTTATTTTATTTATTTCATTTGTTTTATTATTAATTTTGGGGGTTCTTTTTGACAC